>NC_136893.1:27481187-27745362 GCF_949152265.1 Phoxinus phoxinus | reverse complement strand
ATCAAGTAACCTGTTTTACATGTGATGTTGTATGTTAGTCAACACATCAAAATAAGTGTACTTATTTAAAGCTAAACAAAAGATTCTTAGTGAAAGTTAATGATTGTAATTTGACATTTTGTACAAAGTTATTAAAGGGATAGTTCACCCAACAATGAAAATTAGCCCATGATTTACTCACCCTGAAGCCATCCTAGGTGTATATGACTTTCCTCTTTCAGACGAATACAATCAGAGTTATATTAAAAAATATCCAGGCTCTTCCAAGCTTCATAATGGCAGTGAATGGAGGATGAGATTTTGAAGCCCCAAAAAGTGCATCCATCCATCATAACAGTGATCCATGCGCCTCCAGGGGATAATAAAGGCGTTCTGAAGCGAAGCCATGCGTTTGTGTAAGAAAAATGTCCCTATTTAAAACTTTATTAGCTATAATAACTAGCTTCCGGCAGACGGCGTAAGAGTAACACTTGACCCGACGCACAACGCATCGACGAACCCCGTGCAGAGGATAGAGCAAAACAAAACACTGGTCGCGAATTAGAGTCTAGCACCAGAAATGTAAAGAGAAATGTTGGATAATTTCGACATAAGACACTCCACGGTCTACATCCTGCATCACACATCGCGTCAGGAGTTACTCTCATGGCGCAAGTCGTACTGCGTACGGTCATCTGCAGTAAGCTAGTTACTCTTGCTAATAAAGTTTTACATATGGATATTTTTCTTACACACTTCACTGTTCGCTTCAGAAGGCCTTTAGGAAACCCACTGGAGTCGTATGGATTACTTTTTATAATGGATGGATGCATTTTTTTGGGCTTCAAAATCTCGCCTCCCATTATTAAGTTTAGAAGAGCCAGGAATTTTGTAAATATTTCTCCAATTGTGTTTGTCTGAAAGAAAGTCATATACACCTAGGACGACTTGAGGTTGAGTAAATCATGGGCTAATTTTCATTTTTGGGTGAACTATCCCTTTAAGAAACAGTTATGAAAGTGTATTGTCTTTATTGTTGTATTGGGGAAAAACCGAAAGCAAATGTACACATGTCCCCTCACCAGAGCAACCCAGCAACTTTCCATCACAATGTTCCCCAGTGTTCGAGTGTGACCCCCCCCCCCCCCCTCTCCCTCTCCCAGTGCACCCCCCCCCCCCTCTCTCTCGTTCTCTCGCTCCTCCCCGTAACCCCTTGCCTCATGTCATCTAAGCCATTCAA
Organism: Phoxinus phoxinus; assembly: GCF_949152265.1. NCBI lineage: Eukaryota > Metazoa > Chordata > Actinopteri > Cypriniformes > Leuciscidae > Phoxinus > Phoxinus phoxinus. The sequence goes on along the minus strand of NC_136893.1, from coordinate 27,744,143 downwards.
GTGGAACACGGCAGGATTATCCTCTACATGAGCTCCTGACACACTCCAGAACCCAGACCGCACAAGAGTCTTGCGGAGAACAAAAAAAAACACAGATAGTATCAGCAGCCGGACCTGTGTAATGATATCTGGAACATTTCACTCTTAAAAGGTCCTAGCATTGTTTGTGGATGGGTTCACTATTGGTAAGTTCATAGGGGTTTTTCTTTTTCTTTTCTTTTTTCAAAACAAAGCTAAATTATGTATGAATGAAAGAATATTTCCTCACGTTTGGCTCTGCTAGGGGTCTTTTCGAGTAGATCCGTGATTTATCTTTTATGAAAACCACTGATGATATTGGTAGAAATATCCTCTACAAGTCAAATGTTCGGACACACTTCACTGAAATGTCTTTTTGATCTGCATTTTTTTTATACAATGCTTGAAATGGCATGTGTGAGATGTAGGATATTGTAGGAAACACAGCTCAAAGTGTCCAGGACGCATGAGGTCCGGTTGAATAGACGTCCCATGAATCTCATGAAGTTGGTTGGGAGTGAGCAAAGCAGTTATAACAGTTTCCTAAATATAAATATTGTAAATAACCTCTTTTGATACGCTTATGTAGCTCAATGGATAATGCAAACGAATAACAGAAACTGCAGTAGATACTAATGATAGTTTTTTCAAGTTGCCCTGACAGGTTAGACTCGGCGTAATCACTGTAATTAGTGTATCGTAACTCAGTTCAGAAAATGTTGTGATACAATGCCAGAGAAGTGACAGACGCAGCCATTATTTTTCACTTTAGGGCAAATTCACTTCACGGTTGTGCCAGTATTGCACTCAACATTGGTGCAAAAACATTACTAACCACTGCCAATCAACTGTCCTCCCCTGTGGAACAGAAATGTGCTTGATTGTATTAAATGTGCACTTTACTTCAAACCTTAAATGTAAATTTAAAAACGTACAAACATAACAATAAAATAAAAGCCAGCTTAAAGGAGAACTCCGGGCAATCTTTAAGTTAACAAGTGAAGAAGAAATGGTTCGTAACGTAACTATGGAGAATATAGAAGATTTTGAACACATGGAAGAGGCTTTTGAGTTTGATGGTCGTCCTTATTTATTCGAAGCCAAGTATACAGACGAAGACCTAGCCTCACAAGAGTTGGAAAGAAGGAGACAGTACTCGTATGGGAGTTTGCACATCAAGTTGAAGTACAACTAGCCACAACTGCAGAACCTCGAGGTCATGGAAAGGAAGACGATGAAAACTGTTGCCACAATTCGGAACGGCACAAACGCGAACCATTTCTTCTTCATTTGTGAGCAACTCCGATCATCACTCTTCACACACACGACGCTCCTCCACCTGCACACTTTTACCTATTCCCGGCTACAACGCGAGTTCCCACGGGACTTCAGCGCGAGACTACAGCTAGCCGTCTCTAAAACACTATTTATGTGAATTTAAACAATGGCTAAGTTGCTAAACGCATGTTGTTGTCATGTAAGGACCCTGTTCATGTTGGACAGACATTTTAATTGCATTTTGTGTCTGTTAAGAGGCACAAAAACACTCTTTATGAATATGCCCCATAACTGCCGTTAGCTGAGTGAGCTCTGGGTATTAGCGGTAGCAGCTCCGTGTTGCAAACACCAATCTGTTTTTTTCTCTCTCCTATAGACAGACAAAGGTATACGATCAAGATTAACTTAAAAATTGCCCGGAGTTCTCCTTTAAGTGTTCTAAAGAGAGCACACTGTCATGTTTCTTAAAGGATTAGTTCACTTTAAAAAAAACTTTTGCTGATAATTTACTCACCCCGATGTCATCCAAGATGTCCATGACTTTCTTTCTTCAGTCGAAAATATTCGTCGTTTTTGATGAAAACATTTCTCCATATAATGGACGTCAATGGGCCTCAAACGGTTCAAGGTCCAGATGACAGTGTCAGCGCCGCTTCAACAGGCTTTAAACGACACCAGACGATGAATACGGGTCTTATCTAGCGAAACGATCGCTCATTTCACAAATAAATAAAAAAGTTTAAGTTTTATAAGCACAAATGCTCGCCTTGCTCTGTTCTGTGATGCGCGTTCGTGACGTCACGTAATACGCAGTTACGTTGTAGTGTGTTATTCAATATTAGATTTAAGGTTAATATATTTTAACTTAACGAAATTGCAACTTCATTACTTCAAAAGTGCATTTTCTTGATATATTTAAACACAAGACATACATGTTTTAATAAAATTACAATAAATAATATTTTAGTTTACCAGATTAGTATATTTGGAAGTACACATTAGAAATAAATATGAAATTACATATAAAGATGTAGTGATGTCCTTCTTAAGTGGGTCAAAAACCACTAAAGAGAGTTTAGCATTTAATATAAATTTTAACTATTTTCAAATAACATTAAGTGTCCTCCTATTATATAATACATTCATTTCACACTTAAGTATATTCTCTTTTTAAAAGTGTTTTAACAGTGTGCTGCTTTTTCACACGGATCAGTTATTGGACACCATTATGACGTGCATATGTAAATTAAGTGAGTGTTATTCTTTCCAAAACAAACACACCTCCTTTCTGTCACATTATAGATCGTTTCACAAAATCAGCGCTTTGTCTGCTGCAATTAATATTGTGCTATTTAAAAGAGATTGTTTACATGTTTTGTTTATCATAGCACCAAAAAACACTATGACCGACACGATGTTGCTGTCTGCACGAGTGATCGTGTCCAACTCCTGCAAGTACTCCAGATCCCGCTATCCCGCTGCGTCCTACACAACCCAGAGCTGGCCTGCAGGATGGGGAATTGACCCGCAGGCAGTTTGATTGACATTCGATCTGACCAATCATAATCCGCCATTCGCCATCCGCCATTTTTGTCCGACAAAGCAGTCAGGAGAGTTAGTAGATTAACGTTGGAGGATTTGAACTTGAGAAGCGGAGTGTACTGACGTCTTTCCGCGGTTAAAACAACATTCCTTCTGATGTTCATTCATGTTTATTTGATGCTATAAATGAACTAGAAGGAAGAGATGATCGGTTCACGAGCGGCTTTAACTGAGGCGACACAGCGATCTGTCACGACACATTAAAGAGCCGCAAAACGGTATTTATTGTTTACATTTCTTTAAAGAATGACCAAATTTGAAAGTTGAGACTTTGTGTCATATTAAAAGTAACCTGTCCTGTCTGTCAGTGTGTTGTCAGTCTCCTCTCTGATGTATTTTTCAATGCGTGAAAACATGGTGTGTGTGAGAGCGGCGTAACTTGTCGGACGTAGCAACAGTAACTAAAGGGGGCGGGTCTTTGCGAACGGTCAATTGTGCCACGCTTTCATCACAGATTTTGATTGGCTGTCAATGTTTTTATTGACTTCTGCTGCGGGAAAACAGTCGTTCTGAAAGTGATTGCAATGATATGTGTTGTTAATGTTATTGCTGTTGTGTGGAATTCACTATTCACAAAGAACTATAATGAATATTTTATCATCCTTGGTGTAGTTCCTATTCTTTATTCTTATTGAATTACTCCCCAAGACACCTCTAGCAGAGAAACAATATTCTCTCACTTTGGTCTTCATAATCTGAATGAAAAGAGAGCTGAATACGGACAGTATCATGAAATATGAATATTAGTAATATCACTTGTACTGTTGTCCTCCTGACACTGAACACTAGGGATTGCTGATATTAGCCTCTATGTTTTCTATGACATGCTGTTGAAATGGTGACTGGTCAACCATAAATGAGAAATGTAATGAGCATCATCATATATGTTGTGAAGTGGATATGGTTTCATGACATGATTCATGGGCACTTCTAAATCAAATGAGTGAGTTATAAGAAAGTAATGTACAATTTGTTTTAAGAAATAATTTGTATGCTTGACATAAGAGCATTAACATGCATAACAGTAAAATAATTTTAGATATATAACAGAGATAACAGTAGAAAAAGGCGTTTAAAAGTGTGTTGAGCAAAAAAAAAGGTCAATATGTAAGAATATATTCTGTGTAAACACTCTTTACTGTCTTACACAGTTTGTTTAATGTACAGTACCCCATTGTTCAGATGGAATAGACCGCTTTCTCACAAATGAATGTAGAAAATCCCATTAAACCATCCTTATAAAAACAGTCTGGAGAAATTGGGCACAGTAGTGTTTAGATCAGGGGTGGGGAAAGTTGGTCCAGGAGGGCCATTGTCCAGCAGAGTTTAGTTCCAACCCTAATTAAACACACCTGAACAAGCTAATCAATGTCTTCAGGCTGTAATCAGGTTTTTTCAGGGTTGGAGCTAAACTCTGCAGGACAATGGCCCTCCTGGACCAACGTTCCCCACCCCTGGTTTAGATGAAGGAATTTTACATGTTACTAAAGAGTATTTCGAAATACAATGAAAACACGTGAAAAATCGACATGTTGTGTTTTGGGCTTAAATTAAATGTCTGAACACCTAACGAAAAATGTCTTGACAGAAAATTACCAGTATCTTTTCCATTTTTCTACAGATTTGTTTTAACCTTACATTGTATGGTCTGTTTTGTTTTAACTCTTCTGTTACTGTATGTTCATTGATTTCAGTACAGTGTGTCTTCCTTGAATATGCAAGGTGAATAATAGTGAAACCGTGAACTACTGTAGTGACTTCACTAGTGAATTTTTTATTTTTTTTTACTGAATGAATGTTCAGTATGTATGTACAGTATGCATGTATGTATGTATGTATGTATGTATGTATGTATGTATGTATGTATGCATGTATTTATGCATGTATTTATGTATGTATGCATGCATGTATGTATGTATGTATGCAGAGGTGGACAGTAACAAAGTACAATTACTTGAGTACTGTACTTAAGTACACTTTTTGAGTATCTGTACTTTACTTGAGGATTATTTTTTCTGGAAACTCGTTACTTTAACTTCACTTCATTTGAAAGACAAATATCGTACTTTTTACTCCACTACATTTCTGTCAAGGGCCTTGAGTAGAGAGTAGTAACGTCAGGGATGATTTTGGTTGCATTTTGGTTGGAAATGAAAGTTGGGTTGACGTCAGAACTCGACTGATGTTGGTTTCCCCGATTTTCAACCACAATACAACGTCTGTGCAACGTTGGACATTAACGTCAATCTGACATTGGATTCTGACATCAACCTGATTTTTATTTTCAACGTTGGGTTTGGTCTACTAAATGTGAATTTTGTCATTGTTTTGGAGCACACTAGCTTATAGATAACAGTAAGGCTAACCTATTCATACTAAAAGCAAAAACACTGGGACCAGCCATTTGTGTGTCCGAAACCCTTGTGGACATTATTGAGTAACTTATTCAATCCCACGACTGGAACTGTGTTATAGAAATACATGTGATATTGATATGAGGGCAGGCAGGCATAAATTCAGAGGCATAAGGTACTGTAAATATTGCATACAACAATGCAACAATAATAAAACAATGCATTGACATTTACTTTTTACTTTTGATACTTAAGTACTTTTAAAAACGAGTACTTCTGTACTTTTACTTAAGTAAAAATTGGTCTTTACAACTTTTACTTGTAACGGAGTAATATTTGACCAGTAGTATTTGTACTTTTACTCAAGTAAGGAAGTTGTGTACTTTGTCATGTATGTATGTATGTAAGCATGCATGCATGTATGTATGTATGTATGTATGTATGTATGTATGTATGTATGTATGTATGTATGTATGTATGTATGTATGTATGTATGTATGTATGTATGTATGCATGTATGCATGTATGTATGCATGCTAGTTACTTGGACATAGCCATGAAGAGCAAATAGCTAATAAACTGGAAATCTGAAGACTCTTACAAGATGGCTGCCTGTGCCATTATGCTTCCTCTACTGTGCTCAATATGTGTCATCAGACATTGTGGACTTAAGGAATCTGGGTTTTAGAAACTGGGTTAAAGACTCATTAAACCACATTCACTTTTGCATTGCTCAGGGGTCCAGGTTTACCGTGTTCTGAATCTGTGTGTGTCAGCCTCAGATATAGGTCTAGGTTTGTGAAGCCATGTTGTGGTAGAGTCAGTCACAAATCCTCTGCTTTTTTTTTTTTGCTGTAATTACTTTTGACAGCAATGGTTTGTTTTGCTTTGATAAGCAATTTGTGGTAAATGAAATGTGTTAATTAGTAACGTGTCAGCATTTCTAGCCTTTTTTTTGCATGTAGTCAGCACAGGGCCGGATTAAGAGTTCAGAGGCCCCTGGGCACAATAACTTGTAGGACACCCCCCCCCCCCCCCCCCCCCCTTAACTTAATATACAAATGAAATAAACAGTGCTTTATTTTTTCAGCTACAGTATGTGTATTTAACAGCATTGAAGAAAGTCATTAAATTATATGAAATATGAAAATAAAACACAACATAGACTTCACTGTATAAATTGTACATTGATTCTTATTAAAGCTACTATTAAAGTTCTCAGTCAAGAGTGAGGGATTTGCTCTTTGTATTTTGTTGTTTTATTAACAGGGACATTTTTAATTGTCATCATTTAGCCTACTCTCTCAAGCCGTTTCAAACCCAAATAAGTCTCCCTCTTCGGTTGAAAATAAAAGTTATTTGGAAGAATGTGGGTAACCAAACAGTTGATGTACCCCAGAGACTTCCATAATAGTTTTTTTCCTACTATGGTCAATGGGGACCAGCAACCGCCCGGTTAGCCACACTCCTCAAAATATGTTATTTTGTGTTCAGCACAAGAAATAAATTAATACATGTATGGAACAACATTAGAGAGTGAGTAAATAATGACATAATTTTTATTTTTGGGTAACTATCCCTTTAAGGACAAGCGGTTGCATGTTTACTATTAGGGCTACTGTCTCTTTAAGACCTGCGCGCAACGAGTCTAATATACACGCATTTGACAAGCAGATTTGTTTCTTATTTTTTTCTACTGTTATTTCACTTTAGACATAACCAACTTTGTTTATGTAAACCTTGTGTGTATTTGACAGTATTAGAGCAATAAGACTCGAAAGATAACTTAGTCCAGTAACAGGCGCTGTTATTAAACAGGCTTTTAGTGCATGTGCGCGACGGGGTGTAACGTTATTGCGCTCAGAAAAGCGCCCGTTAGAACAGCGCATCAGCAGCGAATGACATGTTTAACCGGCAAGGCTTTAAAGCACATGCAAATAATTATTTTTTATAAACTACAGTGTCCCGTTCCTCTGCATTTCATATGAATATACGTCGCGCTGTACAGTATGTTGAGACGGAGGCGCCAGAACTGCACGATCCTACGATATTTCTTCAAAAGCAGATCGTGGAGACATTTTAATCATAATATTTGACATAATATTTGACGGTGCCCAGGGCCCCTTAGATGTCCTGGGCCCCTGGGCAATTGCCCAATTGCCCTAATGGTTAATCCGGCCCTGAGTCAGCAGAGGTATGAGTGTTCCTGTAGCTCGAACAGCGGAGCGCTGCACAAGGTCATGGCTTTCATTTCCAGCAAGTCATTAACTGATAAAATGCATGCCTTCCTTAAATGCCAAGTCACCTTGGATATACGCATCTGCCAAACCCTTGTAAAAAGAAGAACACTTTAGCATACTTTTGAAAAAATGGTCCTTATTACGAATGTGTAAAAGAATATACTTTTATACATACAGTAAGTGCAAACTTAATGCAAGTTTACATGTGGCCTGGATCTGGGTCGACACTATGTTACTGTCTGATAGGTAGAGATAATTATCAGTATAAATAAGTATTGCTAAATGCCCAACGATTTTGTCTTTAAAAAACCTTTAATCTGGAGTACAAACATGGGGAGTGCCTTTATTGCATCAGACGTGTTACTTTGCTCACAGCTGATTGGTCCATTTTCAGTTTGAGATCTATTGCACAGAACAGGTTAGCCGTTACTGTTGTGATAAACACTGGTAAAAGCCGAACCACTTTCATGGTGCCTAAAACCCAGGGTTGGCGCAAACTAAACTGAAACATACCTTAACCGTCTCCATGTTACAGGCCCCATGATCTAAACTGGCGTACCCACTTTTCCTTGTACACAATCAGCGAGAGGTTCGCTCTATGAACGCAATAATACGCATAAAAAAAAAACTGGGTACAATGAGATGACATTGGGTCTTATTCACTAATAATTGCATACACTATTCATATTTACATATGCACGTTTGAACATCTCACGGAAAACTTTCCGCCTAATTCACAAAACGTGCATACGCACATGAGTTTGTTCTTATCATCGTTCAGATGTTGATGAATTCAGTCTTCGAAAAGTCTGACTGCGTGCCCGAGGTCAGTCACTAAACACGCCCAAACCATGCCCATATAAGGGCTTTCCACACAGCCTTTGCTGTCGTCGCTCCCAGCAAACATGACGCCCTCTGTTTAAGATTTATACCTGTGTTTAAAATTCCATCTTAACATGTTTTTAAGGCCACCAAGAGTATGTGGTTTTTGCGTACGAGTGGTTTCAGTGGTTCTGAAATTGTTTCTGTACATTTTAGAACGAAAGTTGATGAATCATGAATGAAAATTGATGAATCATGAAAACGTTAGTACGCAGATTTCACTAACCCTAACGCATCGTACCTTATGATTTTAAATAATTTGTTTCAGTCTTTTTTGAGTGGAACTTCCAGTAGCATCTCACTGCAGTACACAAGATCCAGGGGGCGGAGTTGGATCCAGATCTAAGGGGTGGAGATGGGTTGGTTTAGGGGTGGGTTTAGGTATCAGGGGGTGGGGATGGGTAGGTTTAGGGATGGGTTTAGGTATCAGGGGGTGGGGATGGGTAGGTTTAGGGATGGGTTTAGGTATCAGGGGGTGGGGATGGGTAGGTTTAGGGGTGGGTTTAGGGATCAGGGAGTGGAGATTGGTTGGTTTTGGGATCAGGGGTGGAGACTGGTGGGTTTAGGGTTAGGGTTTTGGGATCAGGGGTGGAGACTGGTGGGTTTAGGGTTAGGGTTTAGGGTTCAGGGGTGGAGATGGGTAGGTTTAGGGGTTGGTTTAGGGATCAGGGAGTGGAGATGGGTTGGTTTAGGGTTAGGGTTTAGGGATCAGGGGTGGAGATGGGTGGGTTTAGGGGTGGGTTTTGGGATCAGGTGGCGGAGATGGGTTGGTTTAGGGGTGGGTTTAGGGATCAGGGAGTGGAGATTGGTGGGTTTAGGGGTGGGTTTTGGGATCGGGATGTAGATGGGTAGGTTAGGGGTGGGTTTAGGGATCAGGGGATGTAGATGGGTAGGTTAGGGGTGGGTTTAGGGATCAGGGGATGTAGATGGGTAGGTTTAGGGGTGGGTTTAGGGATCAGGTGGCAGAGATTGGTGGGTTTAGGGGTGGGTTTAGGGATCAGGGGGTGGAGATTGGTGTGTTTAGGGATCAGGGGGTGAAGATGGGTAGGTTTAGGGGTGGGTTTAGGGATCAGGGGGCGGAGATGGGTGTGTTTAGGGATCAGGTGGCAGAGATTGGTGGGTTTAGGGGTGGGTTTAGGGATCAGGGGGCGGAGATTGGTGGGTTTAGGGGTGGGTTTAGGGATCAGGGGGCGGAGATGGGTGTGTTTAGGGATCAGGGGGTGAAGATGGGTAGGTTTAGGGGTGGGTTTAGGGATCAGGGAGTGGAGATGGGTAGGGTTAGGGGTTGGGTTAGGAATCAGGGGGTGGAGATGGGTAGGTTTAGGTATATGTAAGGTGGGAGGATTTGGATCTGGATCCTCCCCTTAGATTTCGTGTTCTGCAGTGAGGACCTTCTCAGAACTTCCCCAAACCGGAAGTGCCTCCCATAATCTAAAACGTAGTGAGCGTGCCAGGAGAAAGTTGGATAACGCAGAAATAGACTTCACATTGGAAGAGAGGTGTACTCACGTTTTTAGTGTGTACATTCGTTTCTCTGAATCACACGTTCGCACATTTGAGAAATGATATTGGATCAAATGTAGGACGGTGTCTACGTAACGTTTTATAAATGAGGTCCTCTAGCTTTTGATAATCACACTTCTTCTCTTCAATCGGAGTATTTTATCTTTTGTTTGATCATTTCAGACAAACGTTTTGTTTGAAAATTGTGCTTGTGGTTTCTTTCAAACACATGCCAGTTGGTTTGATATTTAGTTATCTATTGAAATGGCATTCTAACATATTTTGAGTGTGACTGAGGTGTCCAAACAGTGTCTCTGTGTGTCTCTCTCTCTCTCTCTTTTAGTGCTTGAGGAAGTCCGCTTCTCTGCAGACGTGTTCAGTCTTGCTCCGCATCACCCAGCACGATGTCTGGCTCTTACGATGAATCCACTGTCTCTGATGAGGCCATGGACAGCTTTTGGGAGGTACAAAGACCACCGTTTCCTTCCTTTAAATGCTACACTGCTAAGTCATTCAGCCGGTCATCAATAGTTGTGTTGTGTTTTAGCCAGCTATAGTTGGAGAACAGGGGGATGTTGTGTTCACAGGACCAGCATCTGCCAGGATCCTCACAGCGAGCTCCATTTAGACGACTCTGTCGGTCCCTGTGGTGTTGCCAAAGCTCTTCACATCGTCCTTTGTGAGGGTCTGGCAGCCAGTACAGTCTTAGCATCATGTCAGTATTATGTCAACATTCAATCATTGCTCAGATAGCGATGCAGACGTTTTGAGATTGTGTTTGAGCAATATTAAGTAGAGATCTTCTTCCAGCCTGCGATTGAGTTATTAGTGCACCTGCATCCTGACTGTGTGTCTGTATGACTGACTGTGAATGAAGAGCCTGTCAGTGTGTGCTACTATTAGTCTTTATTTACAGGCTGATTTGACTCATCGGAGCTTGTGTGAAGGTCAGTGTAGCTGAGCGTGAGATAAAGCGCCGTGGTTAAACCTGCCTGGAAGGAGAACTGTACTATACAATGTGTTAAGAATGAAAACCTCGTATATCTCTTACTGCATCTTGAGGAATATATAGCCTACGAAAGGATAACGTACATCCTGGCAGTGTTACATGCATTAATTACAGCTGTGAATACAATATATGCAGGTATTTTCTAAATATAAGTACAATGTAACAACATGTATGTACACAAGTCCATTTTATTCAATTTATTAATTTCAATGTAAGTACATAATACCTATAGCCACTTAATATAAAGTGGGACCCAGTATAGTTTACCAGGTTACACTTTATTTGTTAACACTTTACTTTACAGTGTCCTTGTTATGTGTTACATGTACTTACCATAGTAATAACAGTAAATTATGCATAATTACATGCAACCAACCCTCAACCAAATCCTAATCCTACCCTTACCCTATAGTAAGTACATGTAGTTCATTCATATTACTTAAATGTATAATTACACGGTAACAAGGATGCATTAAATAAAGTGTAACCATAAATAATTATTCACACAATATTGATTAGAGCTGAAATATTTTATTCGTTTCCTAGGGTGTCTGTGTTACAATGTAATTATGCATTTAATAACAATTAACTACATGTACTTACTATAGGGTTAAGTGTATGTAATTATGCATAATTTCTAGTTATTACAACAGTAATAACACATGTAATTTGTAACAAGGACACTAAAATATAGTGTTACCGTATAGTATAGTAATAACTTTTAAATATTTTTGCATAATTACATGCAACTTACCCTCAACCACAACCTAACCCTATAGTAAGTACTTGTTCATTCATATTATTTAAATGTATAATTACACGTAACAATGACACCTTAAAATAAAGTGTAACCGTAAATAATTAGACACTAAATATTGATTTGAGCTGAAATATATGATAAGCTTCCATGAAGAAAAGTAGTTCCTGGCAAGTTCAAACATGATGAAGATTTAAGGGATAATGTAGTCACACCACAAATTAGGCGACACAACTTTTCACTGCATAAATAATGAGGGGGGCATTAAATATTTATTTGAGAAGAAACCATTTTAAGGTCACCATGAAATCAAAATGGACAATTATTGTGTTTTTTTTTTTTTTATGGAATATTGCAGTATTAATAAGACTAATGATTTATCGGTGAACATCATTATTTGCTTAAATTCATGTGCCTCGTAATCTTTAATCAATATAACTTCCTCTCCCTCTTGCAGCGACATCGTCTCTTCTCTTCTCTGCTGACGAGGGCGGGGCAACCTGTCACTCACATGAGATCAGCCAATAGCAAACCACAACCATCCAATCATTTCCACATGGACAAAATCAAACCCCGCCCCACATTCGTTCTTGTTCCAGAAGCTATTTCACTCGACGTCACTATAGGGAAGAAAAGACTATTTCATGTCGACTTTAAAATCTTTCCTGCTTGTTATATTATAGTCCATAACTGTGTACAAAACAACCGTTTGTCTAGCAACAAGACGAACACTTTCAATATTACTGTAGGTCTACTGTTAATATGAAGGTCGTCTTGTTTTAATTGACAGTAAATACAATCGATAATTAAGGTGCAAGATTGCACCAGCTGCATTCGATGGAAATGAGAGTGTGTCCATCTGTGGTGCAATACGAGAAAGCGTCGGATTAGCATCAGTGCTATTGATGATGGTCATTATACGGCCAATCAGAATCAAGCATTTCAGAGAGCTGTGTGATATATACTGCCCTCTAGAGTTGGGCAATATACCTGCTGATTCTTCAGCATTTTGCCTGCTTCAGTGTTTTAAAAGGCATTCAAATAACCGGTGTTGTTAATAAATTCCAGTGAGTATGTGGAGACGTCGTGTCTTTCATTGGTGTAAACCTCACTGAGCTTTCTTGGACGTGTATGCAGTCGGGATGTCATTGTTAGTGCAGTGAAGCGCAGGATTAGAGACTCGCAGGCAGCACATGGACACAAAGCTGTGGCAGTCATTGCATAACTTCACATGCACAACAATGAGTCCCATCCCCCTCATATCATCTCCTCTCCCACTCAATCCTCTGTGCTTTCTTATGCCCCCTGCAGGCACCAGGGAGAACTACATGCTCTTCCTGCGCAAACACTAACATTTCCTGAAAAAAATAATAGATAAAAATGTATTATAATGATATTATATTATATTAATTGGTGTACATTCAGTTATTATTTTGTCTTATTTGTACATGCACTACCATTCACAAGTTTAGAGTCAGTCATTTTATTTTTAAAGAAATTAATAATTTTATGCTGCAATGATGCAGTAAATTGATAAAAAGTAACAGTGAAGACATTTGTAACGTTAAAAAAATATTTCTATTTTAAATACATGCTAATTTTTTCAGTGATTTCTGAAGAATCATGTGACACTGAAGACTGGTGTAATGATGCTGAAAATTCAGCTTTAATCACTGGAATAATTAGCATTTTAACATATTTTTAAATAGAAAACAGTTATTTTAAATTTCAATTATATGTCACAATATTACTGTTTTTACTGCATTTTTTTACTGTATCAAATACATGAAGTCTTGGTTCAAAAACATGAATGAATCTTTTGAAAAGTAGTGATATGTAAACATCTGTTATGTACAATAACTTAATCAAGGCAGTACTACATTTAATAACTAAGTGCAATTTTCAGAATCCCTCTTATATTACTGTTATTATTATTTATTGACTTTTTAAATGATAAAGACTCTGCGTGGACTATGTAAACGTATTGCACATCAAGTTGCATATAATATGATGTGAAATGAATTATGATTTTCTTTTTCTAGGTGGGGAATTATAAGCGTGCAGTCAAGAGAATCGACGACGGCCATCGACTTTGCAATGATCTCATGAACTGCCTTCAGGAACGCACCAAGATTGAGAAGTCCTACAGCGCGCAGCTCACCGAATGGTCCAAACGGTGGAGGCAGCTGATTGAGAAAGGTCCGTCATATCGTCTAAAGCTTCTTTTATTCTTTTATTTAATGAACTGTGATGTAAACCATAGCAATAAAAAAGTTTATAACTAAATTATAAGTTCATACATCTCTGATTTATTTGTGTGTGTGTGTGTGTGTGTGTGTGTGTGTGTGTGTGTGTGTGTGTGTGTGTGTGTGTGTGTGTGTGTGTGTGCGTGTGCGTGTGTGTGTGTGTGTGTCCAGGGCCTCAGTACGGTTCTGTGGAGCGAGCCTGGTTAGCTATGATGACAGAGGCTGATAAAGTGAGCGAGCTTCATCAAGAGGTGAAGAACGGTCTGATGAACGAGGACATTGAGAAGGTGAAAAACTGGCAGAAAGACTCGTACCACAGACAGATGATCGGGGGCTTCAAGGAAACCAAAGAGGCAGACGAGGGCTTCAAGAAAGCCCAGAAACCCTGGGCTAAGAAACTCAAAGAGGTACAAAGAAGAGGTTTTAACTACGTCAGTTCTGTGTTAATGTCACGTTATGGCTTTTTTCTTTCCATTGCATGCATATTAAATATACATAGCAATGCATGCAGTCTAAAATTCAGCTGCTTGATATATGTTTGAAGGTTTAAAGTAACATCATTTACTCCGTATGACATTCTTTCTTCTGTGAAAGACAAAAGGAGAGATATTAAAGACTGTCCTGCTCGCTTTTTTCCCCAGGCAATTATAATTAATGAGGACTAAATCTTTAAAGGAAAAGCACTATAAACTAAATACCAAGTCATTGTGTAAAAATGTGTTGTTATTCACTGATAATCTTCCCATTGTGTGAGATATTAACTGGATTATTGAATCAGTCACTTAAACTCAAGAACCAGATCAGTGTTTATTAGTGAACGAATCATTCAGAGCAGCGGTGTGTTTCCCGAACAACGACGTCACTCGCTGCTTATCTACCGTAGTGCGATGCATCGCTGGAGAAATCAACTAGCGAGTCGCGACTGTTTCCCGAAACCATGTTGTCGCAAAGTGGTCGTTCAACCGCGTTGGTTAATGACGTCACACAGGTGGTGGCGGAATAACTTCTGATAATGAAACCGTTTGAGATTTAATTAACGCTAGATGTGTTTTGCTATAAATTACGGGACTATTTCTCATTTATCTCAGTTATTTTGCTTTATTGCCAGATTCAATCATATTGTAGACTCGTTCTTACGCACTAGAGCACGTTCACACTCTTAAAAAACAACACTTTAAATATCTTGACAAACTAAAAGACGTAAATGACATAAGTATGTATTATAAATGAAAGACACATGTTGTACTGAATGTCAGCTTGCTTATTATGCTCAAGATCAGGATTTATTGAGTCCACATGTCATGCAAACAAGAAACAAGACAAGGAGAGCTAGACTAGATTTTCAGTAAATCGACTTGTTTCTCACAGAACTATTGTGTAGTTTTAGAAGACATAGATGGATGATGTTTACGGTACTTTTAAGGTGCTTTTGCATCTTTTTTTGCATTTAAAGCCTCAGTCTCAATCATTGTAATTGCATGTACAAGAACAACAAGTACAATATACAGCATTTTTCCTTAAAAAGAAAGTCATGTGCTCTAGAACGGAAACTATTGCAGGAATTAAATTGACTATTATAAAAACTTGTTCCATAATTCCAGTCAGTTCAGCTAACCAGTCTCTAAGCTTCATTCATTCAGTTGCAGAATTGCAGTTATATAAACGCTGCATGTCTGGCTGCAGATGGAAACGGCTAAGAAGACGTATCACATGGCGTGTAAAGAGGAGAAACTGGCCGCGGCCCGCGAGGCAGACGCTTCTGTCACTCCAGACCAGCAGAAGAAGCTGCACGAGAAGACAGAGAAATGCAAACAAGATGTGCAGAAGGTGCGGAAAACAGACTCATGACAAACATTAACTGAAGTACTATTCACTTATAAGCTCAAAGTATACTTGTGAAAGCTTCACAGAACATTTAATGCTTGGCAGAATAATTCATTAATGGGTATAATAATGTATTTACACCGGATTTATAATTGTGGGAAACAGTGTTTTCATATTTTTTACAGTGCATGCTAGCTTTTTCAGATAGCATAAATAGCATGCGTTATGTGGAAACATCTAAATGAACTGGTAAAATAAAAAATATAATTTAATCTTGACTATATCAACCTGACAAATACATAAACTGAAGTACTTTCTGGTCACTGGTCAACCCTGTTGTGAATGATCCTGATTCTGAATCCCGGCACAATCTAACTTTTGTAATTTATCCCACCACATGGACATTTTACACACACATATAATTATGTTATATGAGTAATTTACACAGTTCTTACAAATGTGTACTTATAGCAATGCTCCCTACTACACGGAGTAAATACTTAATACTCAGATTTGAGAAAAGAACTGGATCTAGAGCACAACTGATCTGGGAGATTTTTTCCTTCAATATTTTACAACATTGAGCTATTAAAATGAGCAGTGGCTCTTATGTGAAGTGTTATGACATTTAAAGATATCTCACTGTATTGCATTATTAGGTTACAGTCCTATAATGGTATTGCTTTAGCATTGCTAAACTGTAATCCCCATTGGATGCCGCAGCTCACGATGTGTGTGTGTGTGTGTGTGTGTGTGTGTGCGGCAGGCGAAGGAGAAGTACGAGAAGTCCCTGGACGAGCTGTCGAAGTGCACACCGCAGTACATGGAGTGCATGGAGCAGGTGTTCGACCAATGCCAGCAGCACGAGGTCAAGCGGCTGACCTTCCTCAAAGAGGTTCTTCTGGACATCAAACGACACCTAAACCTCACCGAGAACCAAAAGTCAGTGGAAACCACACAACCAGTGTGTCTGTGCTCATTTGCAAAGAAATTAGTCAGAGGTTTTGCAGAGATGCTGAGATCTCATTAGTGATCGAACTCTTATAGAAGAATTTAATTTTCTAGCGCTTCGCTCTGTCTGACTCGTGATCCGGTCTCAGTGGTTAACAGCTCACTGGAGCTGTCGAGGTCAGGGGTTTTCAAACTGTGGGAAACTGGTCAAACTTTTCAAACACAGAGTGGGAAAAGGTGTTTCTCACACACACACACACACACACACACACACACACACACACACACACACACACACACACACACACACACACACACACACACACACACACACACACACACACACACACACACACACACACACACAGTTTGGTCTAGGGCTGCACGATATACTGAATCGAAATCACGATACTGCTTAGTCGCAAAAACTGCAATTTAATATATGTGTATAGAGAGCCTAAGTCCCGCCCCTCCGCTTCCGGCTCATGGGACCTTATTTCGGAAAAAATCTGTATGATAGTCAATGGCGAGAGACAACTTGTATTTTTATTTTCCGTCCGAACTGTGCCCTGAATTACACATATGATGTTTGTCAATTTAAAAGATAATTATGAAAGTCAAGAAAGTCGCAGTTTGTCATAAAACAGAAGAGTAACATTTAGCTTTATGTGAAAATCACTCATGAACTTCATCTCTCGTCTCACACTATACGTCACCGTTGCTCGTGTGTGTGCAGTCTGGTACAACACACTCCGGCATCACGGCGTAACGTTACGATTATAACGTAAGACTATAAAAAACATGACAGACGTTATCTTCAGTAAAGTTATCTTCAGTAAAGTTAGCTTCAGTAAAGTTAGCTTCAGTAAAGTTAGCTTCAGTAAAGTTAGCTTCAGTAAAGTTAGCTTCAGTAAAGTTAGCTTCAGTAAAGTTAGCTTCAGTAACGTTAGCTTCAGTATCGTTAGCTTCAGTAAAGTTATCTTCAGTAAAGTTAGCTTCAGTAAAGTTAGCTTCAGTAAAGTTAGCTTCAGTAAAGTTATAGCTTCAGTAAAGTTAGCTTCAGTAAAGTTAGCTTCAGTAAAGTTAGCTTCAGTAAAGTTAGCTTCAGTAAAGTTAGCTTCAGTAAAGTTATCTTCAGTAAAGTTAGCTTCAGTAAAGTTAGCTTCAGTAAAGTTAGCTTCAGTAAAGTTAGCTTCAGTAAAGTTAGCTTCAGTAAAGTTATCTTCAGTAAAGTTAGCTTCAGTAAAGTTAGCTTCAGTAAAGTTAGCTTCAGTAAAGTTAGCTTCAGTAAAGTTAGCTTCAGTAAAGTTATCTTCAGTAAAGTTATCTTCAGTAGAGTTATCTTCAGTAAAGTTAGCTTCAGTAAAGTTATCTTCAGTAGAGTTATCTTCAGTAGAGTTAGCTTCAGTAAAGTTAGCTTCAGTAAAGTTAGCTTCAGTAGAGTTAGCTTCAGTAAAGTTGGCTTCAGTAAAGTTAGCTTCAGTAGAGTTAGCTTCAGTAAAGTTAGCTTCAGTAGAGTTAGCTTCAGTAGAGTTAGCTTCAGTAGAGTTAGCTTCAGTAAAGTTAGCTTCAGTAACGTTAGCTTTAGTAAAGTTAGCTTCAGTAGAGTTAGCTTCAGTAAAGTTAGCTTCAGTAGAGTTAGCTTCAGTAAAGTTAGCTTCAGTAAAGTTAGCTCCAGTAAAGTTAGCTTCATTCATTGAGTGAAAAGGTATGATGTCACATGTGCGCCTTTTCGGGTTGTAGTCTTTGTAATGACGTATTTTCACAGTCTTATACCTCAACAGTTTTACATCAAACTGCGACTTTCTTGACTTTAAAATGTATCTTTTAAATTGACAAACATCATATGTGTAATTCAGGGCACAAATCAAACGAGATTAAAATATTTGTTGTCTCTCGCCATTGACTACCATACAATATTTTTCCGAAATAAGGTCCCATGTGGTCCACCGGAAGAGGAGGGAGATACTACGGTGTCCCAGTAGTGCACAACACAACGAAATTTAAAAAGCAAACATAAGTTCACAACACAACGAAATTATGCCACAACACAATGGAAAATGTACAACACAACGGAAATAAGCCACAACACAATGAAATAAAGCCGCAACACAACGGAAATGGTCCCGACCACTAGAGGGCTCTCGGAGTAAATGGCGCTTTTCCATTACCAGTGGAAACTCGACCCGTCTCGTCTCGGCTCGCTTTTCGCTCCGGTTTCCATTGCAGATAGTACCTCCACAATAGTATCTGGTCGATGGACAATGAAGGAAGTCGTGTGTATGCTGTTTTACATAATATTAGTAATGGGTATGTCACGCAATCTCTGGCCAAACTATTTAAAAATGTCGGGGTTATTCAGGATACTCCGTCTGGCGCGTGCAATGATGACGCGGTGAATAGTGACGATTCTCTCTGACCAATCAGCAGTCAGCCGTGTGTCACGTCACATTTTAGTATCGCCTCAGCTCGCCTCGCCGGAGGTGATACGAAAAAAGTATCTGAAAGCAGGAACAGGTACAACTTTTACACAGAGGAAAACCAAACAAAGGCGAGTCGAGTCGAGGCGAGCTGGTACTGTGTAGTGGAAAAGCGCCTAAAGTTAGTTTTCCTTGCCATTGTTCTATAGAGTCAGCAGTCTAAATATATCAATACCACGATTAGTTTTAACAGTGTGTAACCATTGTATATCAACATAAAATATGACTTCAGAATCACATACATGAATCATAGCTGCTTATGTATACTGGAGAATGCTTCCACAGCGCATGATCCCCGAGGGAACGTCTGCCAATTCCAACAAGTGGTTAAAATAATAATTTATTATAATTAAATTATATATGTGTGTACTGTGCATACAGGGAGCTATTGGCACAATTGCTGCGCAGTCTGGTTACTAGGAACTACAACCTTTAAAACATGATCAAATAAAAAAATGTTTTTTGTTATATTACAGAAATTTTGTTTCCTAAAAATAATTGTTTACTGTAAATACATGAAGGGAGGTATTGGAAAAAATCACCTGTAGTAAGTCAGTCTTACCAATACCAAGCTTTGGGTTTTGAACATGTCTGTTTTTGAATGTTAAAAGTCATTTTAATTTATACAAATTATAAGTTTTAACCACTTGGAGGAATTGGCAGACGTTCCCTTAGGGATCATGCGTTTAATAAATAAATAAATGTCAATATACAATGGTTAGCTACATACTGTTAAAACTAATCGTGGTGTTGATATATATTTTAGACAGCTGGCCGCGCTCCGAGAGCCCTCTAGTGGTCGGGAGCATTTCCGTTGTGTTGCGGCTTTATTTCTTTGTGTTGTGAACTTATGTTTGCTTTTTTCCTTTCATTATGTTGTGCACTACTGGGCCACCGTAATATACAGTATGTGCTAGCTGCATGTTTTATAGAGTAGCGGACTTCGTTTCATTATTTAGCGGCTCGGTCCGCATTATTAAAGAGCAGAAACTCGTTCGCTTTACACTGGAGATTCAAAAGTCAGGTCTGTTCATTCATCTTTGTCCTCTCTATTCAACTCAGTGCTGATGTCTTCCAGAGACACGTCGTAAGAGTGCGTTCTTTGCATTCCCTCGCATGAATTCGGCTACATACCAACACATACAGAAAATACAGTGCATTCAGAAAGTATTCACAGCGCTTCAGTCTGTAGGAGTATGATGTGGCACACCTATTGTTGGGCAGTTTCTCCCATTCTTCTGCACAACCTCTCAAGCTCATCAGGTTGGATGGGGAGCGTCGGTGCACAGCCATTTTCAGATGTTCAATCGGGTTCAAGTTGTCCCGATAACTCCTTTATTATCTTGGCTGTGTGTTTAGGGTCGTTGTCCTGTTGGAAGATTTTCTTCTGACCTGGAAGAGCAGGTTTTCATCAAGGATGTCTCTGTATTCATCTTTCCCTCGATCCTGACTAGTCTCCCAGGTCCTGCCGCTGAAAAACATCCCCACAGCTGATGCTGGCCAGGTGATGAGCGGTGCCTGGTTTCCTCCAGACATGAAGTTTGCCATTCAGGCCAAAGAGTTCAATCTTACATTTACATTTATGCATTTAGCAGACGCTTTTATCCAAAGTGACTTACAAATGAGAACAAAATAAGCAGCTACAATATGCAAGTGCTATGACCCTTCCCAGTTTAATCTAACGCAGTATTTTTTTAATTTTTTTAAAGATAATAGATATAGAATAGAAGATAAATATTTGTTTCATCAGACCAGATAATTTTTTTCTCATGGTCTGAGAGTCCAGCAGGAGCCTTTTGGCGAACTCCAGGCGGTGTCCTGTTACTGAGGAGAGGCTTCTGTCTGGCCACTCGACCGCACAGGCCTGATTGGTGGAGAGCTGCTGTTCTTCTGGAAGGTTCTCCTCTCTCCACAGAGAAACGCTGGAGCTCATCGGGTTCTTGGTCACCTCCCTGACTAAGGCTCAGTTTGGCCGGGCGGCCGCTCTAGGAAGAGTCCTGGCGGCTCCGGACTTCTTCCATATACAGATGAAGAGGCCACTGTGCTCATTGGGACCTTCAATGCTGCAGAAATCTTTCTGTACCCTTCCCCAGATCTGTGCCTCGATACAATCCTGTCTCAGATCTACAGACAATTCCTTGGACTTCGTGGTTTGGTTTGTGCTCTGACATGCACTGTTAAAGCTACACTGTGTAGGATTTTCTCCCATCTAGCGGTGAAACTGTACATGACTACCAACTGAATATTACTTTCAAGCCCCTCCCATGCCGAGGGCGTTTTAACTCCTACGGTGGCCATATTATTCCAAATCTGCCGGCAGTCGAGAGTAATCTCCCGCTCGCATTCGTCACGGCGCCACTGAGTGTAAAAGCGCGAAAGGCGAAGCTTGAATTTCCAGGTATGTCCCTCTTTGGCTAATGTATTTTCAAGATGGAGGCGCAACATGGATGCCGCCGTTCAAATGACTCGCTCGTATGTATTATAAATGGCAGATTCTACGCTTACGAGAATACTTGATTAGTTGGTAGAAGCAATTATACATTAATGAGCACATATCATTTTGAAAGAACAAAGTGTTTTTGCTAAGAATCAACTTAAAAAGTACACAGTGCAGGGGCGGAGGCAGATGATGTAAACATTCGGGGCTTAGCCCAAACCTAGGGGGGTCCGGGGGCCTACTCCCCCGGGAGATTTTTTTACCATTTACGTCAGCTAAATGCACTATTTTTCAGGCTGTTTGAGATAATAGACTGCTTAAAAAACTATACACTATCTGGGAAAATGATGATTGTTAGGCCTACTCAGTAAAAAAAAAAAAAAAAACTGGACGTGCGAATGAGGTGAATTCGCGTCTACCGCGCCGCGCTAAACGCCTCATTCGCGTCGCAGGACCTCCAGACGTGCGTAAACGCGTCTTCAAATTGACTTAAACATTGAAATCACTCGCGCCAGACGCTCTATTCGCGTTCGGTGTGAACGCAACATAGCCTACACTTGTCCGCAGTGCGTCCGACGCTGCTTCTGAATCTCTCTCCGGCCGGTGAGGTTTACTGTTAGTGTTCCATATAAAAAACTTTGTTATGTCCATATTAACTTCAGCCGGTTAGCCAGTAAGCTCGCTACGACGCAGGTGAAAACACACAGTAACCCCCCAGCCCCTGATGACAACGACGAAGAAGAAGATTTATATTCTTCGTTCGTTTTTATTGGCAGTTGGCAAACAAGCTGAGTGATGCGCGATGCATTACCGTCCGCCACCACGCACGGTAATAGAGCTTTTGTTTCATTTTTTGCCGCTCCAGTCAGAAAGACTGAGAAGGAATGGAACAAAGTTGAAGTTATTTTAAAAAACCTAAAAGATTCGGGGCTTTTGACAAAACATTCGGGGCTTAAGCCCAATTAGCCACCCCCCCGCTCCGCCCCTGACACAGTGTAGCTTTAACTGTGGGACCTTATATAGACAGGTGTGTGCCTTTCCAAATCATGTCCAATCAACTGAATTTACCACAGACTCCAATCAAGTGCACGATGTTATTTTTGAAAACGGAGAGGGTGAAATGTCAGTTTATGAAAAAAGCCGTCCACGTGTAAACGTAGCTAAAGGCTGTGGATACTTTTGTACATGTGATTTATTTTTATTTTAATTTTAAATAGATTTGCAAAGATTTCGAACAAACTACTTTCACATTGTCATTATGGGGTATTGCTTGTAGAATTTTGAGGAAAATAATGAATTTAATCCATTTTGGATAAGGCTGTAGCATAACACAATTTGGAAAAAGTGAAGCGTTGTTAATACTTTCTGGATGCACTGTATGTCTGTAAAAAGCATTTTATATGCACAGAACGAGCATTAGATCGCGTTCTGCACTGAACACAGCGATGAGTTCTCATCTAGACTGAAGAGAGTGCGTTTCAAGCTTTTGTGAACATATTTCATATACTCTACCAGCACACACGTTTCATCACGTTTTCTTCAAATATTTGATTCATAAATATTTTGGTGGGTCTTAAGTTTGGAAAGACCCTGGATTGGAAAAGTTTGGGAACCCCTGGTCTAGTTGTCTCGCTGTAATGCATTTGTCAGAGCTTAATGTTAAGTTTGTGTTTTTGTGTTTTCCATGCTATAGCTATGCGTCAGTGTACCGCGAGTTTGAACGCACCATTCTGGCGTCCAACACACAAGAGGATCTCAAGTGGTTCAGTAATAATCACGGTCCTGGCATGCATATGAACTGGCCCCAGTTTGAGGTACACAACTTTGAATGAACAAAGAGGTTTTAACAGTTGTGTGACCTTTTCTAGTTTGCTTATAAGGTACAAGAGACCGGGGTTAGTGGTCACATGTGAAAGTTGTCACAGACTGTAATATCCCAGTAAGGCTTTAAGTCAAAGGTCCAGTTGCACTCTAGAAGTTTTCATGATGGTTTATTAAACCTTGTAAAAAAAAAAATTGCATTTAATTTGTTTCATTTTCTGCTGTTTTATTAATTTTATTTCATGTTTTGTTTACGATTTGCTAATAAACCATTAAATACACATTTTAAATGCAGATAATCTATTAAATATGTGTTTATATGCTTTTCTTATTACTTTTGATTTCATATTTCAGAAAAGGTATTCTCATTCTTATTTAGTTTGATTATATGCTGGCGTGTTTAATGAACTTTAATTTTTTCCTGAAAGATAATGAAAAAGGGAAATGTTTAGCAGCTGTATGTAGTGAAACAGATCTTCTGTTCTGAATCTGTTTCTCTCAGGAATACAATCCGGACGCCACCAACGCTGTTGCCAAGAGAGAAAAGAAGAAGCCGGACGGCGTGGCTCCGGCTACTCCAAACACAGAGCATGCGGGTCAGGCCGGCGACCGTGGCAGGTCAGACGCCATTCCTGCTTTCTTTTATGGACAATATCCTTCTCTCTTTTTAGAGGTTGATTGCTTTCCCCTTCACTCGTTCAACAGAGAACTCACTTCTGATTAACAATCGTTTCTGGCCATTCAGGGTTCATTTTTAATTTGACAGGATGGATGCATTATAATCATGAAAATTTAAATAAAATAATAATGTTGGTAACACTTTAGGTTAGGGTCCAATTCTCAAAAAAAAAAAAAAAAAATCATGCAGTTTTCACAGTACTGCTTATTTTTTAAACATATTGCTAATATTACATTTCATCCACCCCTTGAGCACTCTTGTTTTGGTTTCTTTAACAGTACAGTACAATATACAGGACTATAAAACGGTTCTCTCGGCATCTAGCTGTACACATTTGTGGTTCTAATGTGAAGCTTTACAAGTGTACACACTAAAGTGTAAGTGTTGCTGTATGCTATCATGCTAACAGCACGTGTCCGCTGTGTTTGTCTAGTGTGAGCAGCTATGACAAGAACCAGGCGTACTCCACAGAATGGTCCGATGACGATCAGCCCGCCGGATACTCGGGGAACGAGACGAATGGCGGGGGAAACTCTTTCGAGGATGACACGGTCAGCAGAGGAGGCGTGCGAGTGCGGGCGCTGTATGACTATGAAGGCCAAGAGCAGGATGAGCTAAGCTTCAAAGCAGGTAAAGTGCAGTTTGATCAAATGCTGATGTTAGATGTCATTAGTGATGTTAAGGAAAACTGGAGCAAAAAATGTCACCATGTGCAAATCCTTTAGATTTAGATATTTTTGAATAAAGTACTTATTCAAAATAACAACTTTGGCAAATTATGTAACATTTTTCTTTAAATGAAAATATATTTATCTAATTGTATTAGTCTAATGGCATATAAAAATATATATTTTGCGAGGATTCCCATTAGCTACATAATTTGGTTACATAAAAATGACAAAACATAAAAATGTTAGATCTCAAAATTAGTTTCAAAATTAGTTCCCTTGTAAAAAAAGAAGTACACTTCAGCATATCTGCAAAACGAGTACTTACTGTCAAATTAATACATTTTAAAAGAATATTCTTAAGTGCAAACTGAATATGATGTTTTCAGATATGTAATTGCATTAATTGTAATTATATAAAAATGTATTATAGTTTTTTTTTTACCAAATTAAATTGGAGCGTTTAACGTGTAATTCCATTATTACTTCTATTGTCTTTAAAAAGCAAGAATTGAAATTTCTATTAAAACTTGTATGTCATGTTTTTAAATAAAGTTATAGTTATACATTTGTAATGATGAAGGTGCAATTTGGTACATTTACGATATCGAATAACACACAACAGTTTAGTATGTTAGTCAAACACATCAAAATAAGTGCACTTCTTTAAAGCACAACAAAAGATTAAGACATGATTTAAATGTAATTTTAAAGTAAAACTTTTAAAATCTAACATCAAGTGCTGTTTTTTAAAGTGTTTAATTGTTTTAAGAAGTGCTTTGTCTGTGCTTCACCCTAATATAGTCCCAAGACAATATCTGCCTAGGACATCGCCTAGTCTTAATCTGTATCGCTATTTGTACTCGTTGTGAATACGCAGGCCACAAGAAGTAATTAGGTGTTTTTTGTTTATTATTTTTTTATCACTTTTACTCAGGACATGCTAGCTGGCAACAAAGGATTCTATTCATTATGCTAAGCTAAGCTAGCGACGACCCTGCCAAACTAAAACAATGCATGCACTGAGACAAAAATGCATTTACCCACCTATCTAAATGTAGGAAAGACGGTGAATAAGCCCTATTTCACAAAAACGGTGATTTAGCACCATGATTTAGCAGTTGGGCTATTGCAAACAGAACCATATCTACTACAGAGAAATTTAATGTCGGCATTTGAGCAGACTTTGCTTTTCCGGTGAGCGTGAGTGCCGGTACATGAGTGGAGCGTGAGCAGCTGAGCACACGGAGTGGAACATCGAGCTTATAAAACTGGCCAGAGTTGATTTGAAATCGTGCGTCTTCAGAAGCGTAGCTGCTCGCAAAGTTACAAAAAATGCTGCACGAGAGTGAAACCTGAGAGCTGGACATTGTGAGGGTTGGGGCGGCATTTATTTCCGGCTCATGCCATTTTCGTCTTATCATTTTCGGTGGCCGAAATTTCGGTGCATCCTTAGATTTTTGACTATACATATGTCAGTTATAATATGTATCACCCACAGGTGATGAATTATCAAAGATCGAAGAGGAAGATGACCAGGGCTGGTGCAGAGGTCGTCTGGACAGCGGCCGGACAGGCTTATACCCGGCCAATTACGTTGAGGAAATCTGATCACCTGACTGGAGGACAACACACCTTTGGAGGCAGCTCTGATTGTCCGATCTAATAACATGGCACAAACGCCAGAGACTTAATATGAACGACTTTCCCTGAAGATGTGCAATGCAGTCTTGTTTAAAATCAAAAAAATCTTAGTAAAAATATCCACACTGTATATATATATATTGATCTTATCTGCGAGGCGGGGAAGAGCTTGCTCACTACTATCTGTTTGCAAATATTTAAAAATAATATACATACTTACAAACAGATTTGAACAAATAAATGACCCATCAGTTATGCAAGTACAGGATACACATTATTTGTGCAGATTACATGTTATTTAAAATGATAATACAGACATGAGTATAGAATACTCCTATTAGCATAATATCCAACTGAACAGTTATTCATGAGGCCATTCTGCTGTATTTTAGTACAAAGTTCATATAACAAATTCAGTGTGCCATTACACAGCAAAATCCCCAGAGTTAAATGAACAGTTCTTGACTCTTGACTTTGGTGTGAGTTTGTGGTCTTTGTAACGGTGTTTACCAAAACACATACTTTGTTGCAAAGAAAGCCAGAAACAAAGATGATCAGGTGATATAGTTTTCAGCATTGTAATGTAGAGTACTCACTAATAACTTTCCTGACCAAAAGTGATTATTTGTTATTAATAGATTTTATTCATCAACAATATTTTCTTGCAACAGATCAGACATTCTCAAATTAGATTTTTAAATAGACTGTAGGAACTTTTTTTTCTTCAGATTCTCACAAGACATCAAGAATCAGAATATGAATCTCAACAATGGTGACATGCGTCAGGCTGCAATGCATGCTGGGAGTCACCATAGTATAAAACTCATGGCTCCCAGCATGCACTGCAGCATGAAGCATGTCACCATTGTTGAGATTAATTTGCTGATCCTTGATGTCTGTGATTGTCTTGACGAAAGAATTCCTACAATGTATAAACATTTCAGAATGCCTGATCTTTTCTAAACTATAACATTTAACACCTAAATTAATTAATGTTAATTTTCAAAAAGAACTTATATAGCCGTATGACTGAAATAAAGTCAGTCTGGTCAGTAATAAGTGAAGCTGGTAATGCTGTTTGTGGAGTTGTGTAATCCTTCTCTGCTGAGATCTTCACAGATTTCATGTCTTTAATCATCAGTTGATTTCATCTAAGGCTGTGTCTGAAGTCAGTTGTAGTTCTTGTGTTTCTCTCTCCTGCATTGATTCTGCTTGTTAACAGCAGGTGTTCATCACTAATGCTCAATCATCACTTAATTGATCACTTTATTATCTCATTAACTTTAACACAGATTCAGAGTTACTTTAACTCTCTGTAGAGAGGGACCAAATGTTCTCTGAGCAGAGTTAAATTAACTCTGGGTTTTTTGCTGTGTATGGAGTACTCGTCCAGTGTCACGGTGTTTAAACAGAATATGACTCACAACAGGCTATCCGGCTTTCCTCTTACTCTCTCACCATCAGTCCATGCCTTGTTGCGCTGATTATTCTATTTGGTATCGTCTTGATGTCTTTACGCATAGCAGCATGTGCTATGGAGCATGTAGCCCTTGATTCCTCAGGCCATCTGTACTGTATGCAAATCCCACAGTGACCACAGAGGGCAGCAGACTCAATGTCATCCTCAAACCAGGAAGTGGTGGACCTGGAATATCTATGGCTGTGTCCGAAATCGCCCCCTATTCCCTTAAGCAAAACTTCTTTTTGAGGGGACAGCCATTTGTGGTGGTGTCCGAAACCCTAGTGGATACTGTCCAATGTGGGTACAGAGTAATATTATACAGGTCTAAATTCCTTTTTTAATTGATCATTAAATTGTTTGATTAAGTTTTATACATGCTACATTCCATGACAGAGTTCAAGATAAATATTTTCATTACTTCTTGAGTTGCCAGTTCGCTAAGTTTATTAAGTTTATTTAATAGAGTTTATTAAGGAGTAATGTAGGGAATAGTGAATGAGGGGCGAATTCAGACACAGTTTGTGTTCAGAACAGAATACTTCTTTAGGAGTAGTATAAAATGGATACTGCATACTATTTTTAGAAATAGTATGTGAAACAGTATGCATTATGCTGCGAGAACCTTTTCAAACAGTTGCATGCAATTGTTGGCATGTGACGTCTTCATGTTGCATGCGAGTGGTGTCCAGGTATCGTCGAACAATGCAGTTGTTTTGAATTTGTGAATTTTGAGACCTCCGGAATTAAAACTAGAGATTTTTTTTTTCCGTCATACTAGAAATGGAAGGTCAAGCACATTGCATATTAGTTTACTGTTGCTAAATGTACACCATCAATCTGGGTATGCCATGCCTACATACAATGTTCATACTGTACACAGTATACATACTATATACTGCATAAAGAGTACAAATAATACGTGTGCTGTTCTGAACATGACTCCAGTTCTCCAACTGGATGATGGTTGAGCAGTGTCATCTCATGTTTGTCAAAGTCATGTGTTGTTATTCGTTACTCCAAGAAGGTCTTGTATAAGCATTGTCTCTATTTGGCATGTGTTCATGGTCACTTCCTCAGATGGACATGAATGTTTTCTGTGCATGATTTGGGCTACTTATGCACAGCAACTTTAAAGTGCCCCTACTATGCCATTTTAAGGTTTGCTAAATTTGTTTTGAGGTCTCCTAAAATAGGTTTACATGCATCAAAAGTCAAAGAACAGTTTAATTTTCTGATAATATACATTGCAACATCACCGATTTCTTCACCGAAACCAGGGGTGTCCAAACTTGGTCCTGGAGAGCCACTATCCTGCAGTGTTTTGCTCCAACTAGCCTCAACACACCTGGCTTGAAGTTTCTAGTATGCCTAGTATGTGTACAGGAGCAGGATTGGACACCTCTGGTCTAATCGGTTCGATAAAGGATTTAGTCTCTCTATCCCTTTCCGAGATCTTCCTCTGCTCTGATTGGTCTGTTGCGATTGGTCGACCGCTTAAAGCATGTGTAGGAAATTAAATATCATTACCATATCTGAATTTCAGCTATGGGTCTTTTTCAGCACTTAATACACAGTGATTCGAACAGTAATGTTGGTGTTGGTTTTATCATATCAATTCCAGCCCGAGTCCTCATCCTTTGAAAGTGTATAAGTGGATTTGCTTCGTCAGCACAGAAAACAGTGTTTTCTTGACATGTCGACAACAAGAACTGAACTCTTCTACAACTACAGTGATTTAGGGGCAAAGTAGACGTTGTTCGCAGACAGCCAATGAAGACTCTGTAGATTTATGCAGGAAGTAAAGCCCTATTTGGACGAGTTTAGTTTAACATGGAGAGGTGGGGTGAAGTAATTATTACCACCAGAGCTTCTCAGTGACTTTAGTCCTGTCCGAATGTGCCATCTCAGTAATCATTACGGACAATGATTAAGATACGACTTTTACTGAACCTTCTGTAAAAAGGTCCAGAAAAATTACCTCAGGTAATACTAATCCCGTGCGAATAGACATGTCCGACTGTAGATATGTCCGTATTCTGTCATTTCCTGTTTAAAAGTAGGTTTTTGCGGTTTTTCAATTTTGAAAAAGCATTCAGGTTCGTTTTAGGCGGTGGGACTAAACTCAAGTGTTTTCCACACCATTCAGATCAAAAAGGAGGTCGAAAGCACTTGTTAGAGGCACAGAACTTCTCTTAGTGTTACGTAAGTGCCTATTACAAACATAATCCAATCTGAAGTTAATTAATACATTGTTTGACCGAACCTAACTCTTTATATAAATATAGGCTATATGTGTTTGCGTACATGATATCAGGAAAGCAACGTAATACGCACATGACGACAGGAAGATGACGGCGGTGCGTAAATCAAGTTACCCTTCCCACTTCTGCTAGTTTTACTGAGATATCTTTTCCCGTACAATTGGCCATTATTATTACAGACGTCCTGTGGTAAAATTGCATTACTCCATCTACCCTGGTAAAACTAATCCCGTCCGAATGGGGCTTAAGACTGGAACTACTGACGACTCATTTCAGGCAGTTCAGAATTGACTCTTTCTTTTGGGAGACAATAGCTCCATTTACCTGCACTTTGATCTTTGAAACATTGCAGACCTTTTACATTCACAAACAAATATATTACACACTATATGAAAGGTAATAATCGAAAAAGCATAATAGGGGCACTTTAACAGACTTAATCCGCGAGTGAATTTCACCTGGACCATCACATTCATCACTAGTTGATTCACTCTGAGGAATCCCTGTAGTTTCATGGCCTGTTAACTAACACGCACTGCTTTTGCATCAAGTTTGAAAAATGTTATAAAATCTTTTGAAATAATAAAAAAAGCTAAAAGGTTCACACAAAGTGCCAACATACGATTTACTGGCAATATACTGTAAATTGGTCCCAGAACTATTTGGACATTTAAGTCACTCATCCATCGGATGACAGAAAGATAGCACAAGCACACCATTCTCACAAAAACATTGTTAAATGAAAATGACAAAACAATAAAATCGTCTGCAAGAGCTAAGCAACCAATACATTTTTAAGTGTGACTCGAGTACTTTTTGCGACCACTGTATTTTATTCCTTCCACCGCTGACCTCTGTATGGCGTACCACCACGATTTTGATAAGGCAAGCAGTGCTCCTTGTGTGCCTGTATTTTCCAAATTTCAGTACTGAGAATATGTGGATCTGTGTATCGTTAATGAAGTTTCAGTCTGGGAGTGAAAATGAACAACAAACAGGATTAGACGTAATACATTCAGAGGAAAGACCCCCTAGCATCTTTGTGATTTGTCTAAAACTGTTCAGTCTAGAAGAAAAAAAAAGAAGAGATCTCCCATTGTCAAAATATTCCGTAATGTACACAAAAAAGAAGTACAAAAGGGTACATGTGTCGGGGTTATCGTATTGGGGTGTATCCTCTTTATTATATTCAGTGTGTATGAGTTGTGTTTATGTATAGAAAATAAAAATTGTAGTTTAATTGTAAATGTTGGGTAACAAAAGAACTACGCTTTGAAAAAATAACACTGTAATGCTCTATAGGTACCATATTGTATTAATATGATTTTGACTGCAATGAAATCACTATGTACCATACCTGTATAAATGCGTGTGGGTCTACGCCGTCATATTTGTATATGATGATGTAATTTATTAAGATTATATTCTACTGTAACTGTACAACTGTGTTGAGTAGAGACAAACTGCTAAGTTGCGACAGGAAACAACCGTGTAATTTAAATGCTATTTTTAATGTTGATGTGTTCTTTATGCAAATGAAGGGATGAAGGTTTATGTTGTGAACGTTACTCTTGCAGTGTAGAGGACGTGTGTATGTTCATAGTTAGTTGATGTAAATTGATCTCCTTGCTGGTGTAGT
The DNA here is from genome assembly GCF_949152265.1 of Phoxinus phoxinus. Taxonomy (NCBI): domain Eukaryota; kingdom Metazoa; phylum Chordata; class Actinopteri; order Cypriniformes; family Leuciscidae; genus Phoxinus; species Phoxinus phoxinus. The sequence continues at coordinate 27,712,388 of NC_136893.1, read as the reverse complement.
GCCTCCTCATCCATAACATAATGTTCATTTATATATGCATAAAGTTAATGATGATGAACATAATGTTGAAATCCTGATTTGAAGTTTTTGTGCTGATGTCAATATTGCAATATTAGTTTGGAAGGAGAAAACATGTTTGTTGAGAAAAATGTACAAAATGTGTGCTCCATTTTTTTGTGAACAAAGTTTATATTAGTTTCTCCTTGTCTCAAAATACACGCTTCTTTTTGTTTTTACCAGTTTATTTGGAAAAGTTCACACTTACTGAAAAAATATAGTTTCCCTTTCAAGGGAACTCGGTCTGCGTCGATATGAAGCACGTAAGAAATCAGTCCAATGGCGTGACGGAAAGTCATGTGACGTCATCGACCAGGAAACTATAAAGCATACCTGGAACAAACAGTAGCTTCTGTGTCTTCAGCAAGCGCGTGTGAAATTGTCTCGGTCTATTTATTGTTGTTTGTCCACAAGCAAAAAAATATGTATCTAGACAGGAGTATAATGCGCGCAAACAGCTTTCATCCTTGCCCTCGCTTCATTACGAGTAAGGACACACGCGATGTGTTGTTTGTTTGGGAGTAGAGCATGCACGGTCAGTTCTAGTAAAGCGCGGTTGACAGTGTTCATTCATAAATTCCCGATGTGTAACATATGCACTATCGAGAGTTTTAGCTCTGCTCCTGTTGGCTTTCTTCTCGAGGGAAGTTCTTTGGCTCGGATCTCGCGTTTGCAGAGGCAGCGAGTAGATTACGGGTCTGCAATAAAGATTCTGTGACTCGATCTCGGATCTCGCGTGTGCCGAGGTAGCATGTAGATTACGGGGCTGCATAAGAGTCTAGTGGCTCGGATCTCGCGTTTGTCGAGGCAGCGTGTAGATTATGGGTCTGCATCTCTACAATACGAATCGAATGGCTTAGATTGCGCGATTGCCGAGGCAGCGCATAGATTATGGTCATGCTCATCTGCAATAATAATCTAGTGGCTCATCTCACGTTTGCCGAGGCATTGTGTAGACAATGCATCCACAATGTATAATATGCGCAGGGAACTGAGCAGACGGGAATTTCCATTTCTCTCGTTCTCTTATATTGTGTGCAAACTTATTATGTATTCTTTATTGTTTGAGATTATAATATGAAGTCTATATTATAACACTATATTCAGCCTTCCACCTAGACTGTTTCTACTTGTCTGGTTGATATTTGGCTGCATTTAGTTTTTGAGAAAATTACATATGTACTCATCTTATCTTTGAGGAGTTAGATGTCTGTATTAATATACTATTCAGCTTTTTCATCCAGACCGTTTCATCAAACAATTTCAGAGACTGGTGGGTCTCATGGCAGCTGCGTCCAACGTAATAACTTTTGGCCTCCCACAAGGCCTTGCCTTGCAGTGGTGGCGCAGATGCCTACGTGCCTTAGTCATGTGGAAGAAACCTTGGTTCCTCGCCCAAGGCCCAGTGTTGGGGGCTTCTTGTTGTCGCGTAATGCTAACGACAGATGCTTCCTTCACAGGTTGGGGGGCGATCATGAGTGGTCGCTTGGCGCAAGGTCCGTGGCAGGACCATCAACTTTCTCAGCACATAAATCGTCTAGAAATTATGGCGGTGTTTCAAGCTCTCAAACACTTCCTCCCAGACCTGACATCATGTGCTTGTCTGCACGGACACAAACACATCAGTGGACACAAACACATCAGTGGTCTCTACATCAACCATCAGGGGGGTCTGAGGTCACGTCACTTACGCAAACTGGCACCAGATCCTCCTGTGAGCCCAAGGGAATTTGCTCTCTCTAAAGGCAATTTACATCCCGGGGTTTTTAAATCCGGGAGCAGACATCCTGTCGAGCCAAGGGCCGAGGCCCGGGGAATGGAGACTCCACCCGAGGTGGTCGAGCTCCTATCAAAAACTTTGGTCGAGCGGAAGTAGACCTGTTCGCATCTTAAGAGATGACACACTGTCCACTGTGGTTCTCACTCAGTCAGTCCCTCCATGAGGAAACTCTACACCTTGAAGTGGATATTCTCCGCAGATCTATCCCCCTCTGCACTAAATGTGTACATGGCGGCCTTAGCTGCTTACCACGTCCCTTTAAGTGGTGTATCCTTGGGGAGACAGACTCTGGTAACGTTTCCTTCGTGGCACTGTGAGGCGTCAGACCAAGAGACTAGGAGTATGGCTGCTTTTAAAACATCATTGTCATGAGTTTCCCTGCAATATGTTTGTGATGTGGCGGGATGTTGCCTAGCCGCACACATTAGTGAGGTTTTATGACCTTGACCTCGGCTCCACTCCAGGGGTGCAGGTGCTTTCGTCTGTGCAGTGCAGTGTGAGCAGAGATTTCACACGGACAGGCACTTGTTACTATGGCATCGTGGGTATAGTTACCTTGAGGCAGCTCGAGTTCCCTTGAAAGGGAACGTCTCAGGTTACATATGTAACCCTGGTTCCCTGAAGAGGGAACGAGACGCTGGGTCGCTCTGCCATAATCCCTGCATTCCTGTGAGCGACTTGCTTCAGTCTATCAGAAGCTAGTGACTGTTTGTTCCAGGTATGCTTTATAGTTTCCTGGTCGATGACGTCACATGACGTTTCGTCACGCCATTGGACTAATTTCATATGTGCTTCATGACGCAAAAAAGAGGCGTTCTCCCCGCGTCTCGACGCAGCATCTCATTCCCTCTTCAGGGAACCAGGGTTACATACGTAACCTGAGATGTTTTGTTGCAATACATTTGTGTAACAAAATGCACCTGGTTAGAAAAATTGTATTGTACAACATACCACTTTTTACAATGCATATTGTTCCAAAGCAGCTTAGGGAATAGTGTCTCCAAAAAATGAAATAAAAAAGGATGCTTAGGATGTTTTTTCCACGTATAGTGGATTATACGTGATTTACAGTGGATTTGATATATTTAATCTGGGCATGTGTTTCTTGGGAGTCCCTCCAATAATTAGGGTCCTCCAACAATTGAGGTACAAAAAAAAAAAACTGAAAACCTTGTCCATTAGCCATACTTATAATAACAGCCACTTATGAATTTTGTACATCCATCCGGGGTCAGGAAGCGAACTTATATTTGTCTGGAGTAATGAGGGGTTGAATCTGGATCCAGTGAACCCCTGGATGGGTGTCACAAAATGTGGGCGAAGAAGGGACGGTGTGAATAATCCTTTTACTGAAACTTGTGTAACCTAATGATTCCTTAAATTCTCCACTTAATGACTATATTATTTATATTCCAGCACCAGTCAGATGGAGGAATAATGGTTGAGACAAATTAGTCACATATCTAATTAAAGGGGTGGTAAAGTATGATTTCACTTTTCTAACTTTAGTTAGTGTGTAATGTTGCTGTTTGAGCATAAACAACATCTGCAAAGTTACAACGCTCAAAGTTCAAAGAAAAGGAAGATATTTGCTTTTAAAGAAAAGGACTACCACAAACGGCTGGTAGGGACTACACGACATTCCTCCGGGTTTAGTGACATCAGCAAGTCTAAAATGTACATAAACCCCGCCCATTTGTGAGTCAGCTCAAACTTTAGCAAAAATAAAGTCAGAATTGCAAGATATAATCTCGCAATTGTGAAAAAAGTGAAATCGCAATTATTCTGATTCTGAATGACCTTTTTTATTATTATTATTATTCTGTGGTGGAAACCAGCTTCCATAGCTTACAGCCTACAACCAGGCCCACAATGTATTTAAAATACAAAATACCTAATTTTAATATGTAAATGAAGAGATGTCATATCGAGTTCAGTATGGAGTACCTCAAGGCTCAGTACTAAGTACCATTGGGAGATATCATTAGGAAGCATTGCATTTGTTGTGTATTTACGAAATGCAAATTGACCCTTCTGTGTTTCCACCTACCTATATAATTTTTCTACGTAAACGTGGTAAAGTTTGAGCTAGTCATTGTTGGAATAAACGGCAAGCACTTTTTTTATGATTTATGCTTACTCCTGCCTCTCATATAGAAATATAAACCTGTAAGAAACGCTCACGTGCGAATTAAAGGGCACCTATTATGGAATTTTGAAATTTACCTTTCATGTAGTGTGTAACATAGATCTAAGTGAACAAAAACATCCTGCAAAGTTTGAAATATGAAAGTGCACCGTATATAAAGTTATTGTCTTTCAAAAGTAAGAGTTGACTCTGAGTCATTTTTATGAATTGTTAGAAGACCGAAGCTTTTTCTCTGACTAGATGACGTCAACTTGTCAAGTTATTTGAATACGATACGCCGACTTATTGCGCTCCAAGGCCAGGGAAAACTTGAAACCATCATGGCGACGAGACACTGTGTTCTGAAGTGCGACTCAAAAGCCAACTTTTTTCATCTGCACAACCATACCACAGAAGTATAGTCTGAGCCTTGTGCTTTGTTCGCGCCATTTTGAAGACGATTGCTTTACCAACTTAAATGAAATCAAACTTGGATTCGCGAGCCTGATATTGAAGGAAGGTTCAGTTCCAAGTGTATTTGCATCAGCTTCCGTATCACAATATAGTTGGAACCTTCGTACCACGTTACGTTAAGTTGTTTTTGTTTTTGTGTGGATCTTGTCATTGTTAAGCACTTTGGTCAACTGTGGTTGTTTATAAATGTTCTATACAAATCATTTTGAGCTTAAAAACAGCTCGTCTTAAATGGACGTAGTTATGGAAATATTTGGGAGAAAAAATGGTGCATCAGTAGCCAATTAGATCCTCACTCGGCCTTAAAGGGGAAGCAGTGTATTAAACATGCTGACGATTGCGCCATTACTGCGAATCAAGTCAAGTCAAGTCATCTTCATTTATATAGCTATTTTAACAATGTAGATTGTTTTAAAGCGGCTTTACAGTGATAAATGGATAATTTAAGGTAACAGAGATTGTTTTGGCTTTATAGTGGTTCTTGAATAAAGATATTTTCCAGCTAAAGTTAGTTTTGATTGATTCACTTCCGTTGCAACGATCATTAGTTATTAAATTAGAGGCCGCTAAGACGACATCGTTCTCTCTACACAGACTTTAAACGCGAACCTGTAAGAAACGCTCACGTGCGCATTAAGAATTAATTCTATAGTTATGCGCATTTTAATATATGTGCGCAGGTTTATGATTCCCTACAAACCAAGTCTTAACAAACTACTTGTCTGGCCTTAAAAAAAATTATACAGAATTGTATCACTTCGGGGTAGATACACGAAACCGAAATTATCCCGACAACGCTTTATCTGTAGAGTGGTAAAGGGATCCTTAACAGGGGAGAGACTAGTAATCAAACAACAAAAGGCAAAGAGAAAATCACTCAGCTCTTGAATGAATAACTTCAGCTTTAATAAGCATTAATCTAACTATGATAAACTATGCAGTGTTATTTTACATTTGATTACTTTATTAGATTTCTTTTTAGACCTTACCTGAACAGTAATGTTAGTAGACCTTCCTGAAATTAAAGCACTATGTAGGCCTATATAATGTGTATCTTTATTTAATTATTTATCTTTTGTTTATCTATTGTTTATCTTTGTTTAATATAAAGATATATTCATATATATATAAAACAAAAATAACTGATAAGAATACTGTTAAAGTACTGGATCGATAAGCAGTATCGGTAAGAGTAGTAATACCGTTTGTAGATATAAAAATCGTGCTTCCCCTTGTTAATTGATTTCATGGAAACAGACACCAACGATTTTGCCAAGATATCTAATTTATTTTACCATTTTATATAAGACATAAGGGAGAGAACGGATCAGCAACAGATCTTCATTGCATCTCAGTCTTTTTCTCTCTCTCTCTGCCTAAACAAAGGGCTTCAGTTCATATAGGCTGAAACATGTGGTTTCCATTAACATAGCATAGGATGTATATATATATGGGGTTATTATTGTTGCAATATTCCAAATAAATAGATTAATATTCACAAATAAATGTAAAGAGATTCACAAAAATGTATCGAATGCACAAATGAATAGATTAAGATCCACAAATAAATGTAAAGAGTTTCACAAAAAATTATAAAATTCACAAATAAATAAAATGAGATTTGCAAATAAATAAAACATTTACAAATGTTTTCTTATTTTACAAACACAACTCTGCCTGGCATTTATTTGTGAATCGGTTCCTGTGCATTTGTAAATCGCTGCACACATTTGTGAATCGGTTCCTGTGCATTTGTAAATCGCTGCACACATTTGTGAATCGGTTCCTGTGCATTTGTGAATCCCCTCACGCATTTGTGGATTTTGAAACACTTCTAGCGCAGACGTGCAGAGAAATCCACAAATAGGTGGACTCCACCCACCGCCTACTCAAGCCAATCAGATAACGGCCACATCGAGCTGGCCAATCGTAGCACGTTATCGCTTCAACCAATCACGTTTGGCTTTACGCTCGGGGCGGGAAGTGGGAACTGATTCTTGCATCAATGAAAGGAGCACTGGAGCGCAGTTGTAGCGCTGAACTGTGTGTGGTAAAAACACTCTGTTTTCAAAATACTGTTGGAGTTTAAGGCCTCTTTATTTTTCCATCAGGATACACTCAGGGAATTATGATAATCAGAGATCCCGAGCATCATGAACAGTCTCTACACCGGCAAGAGGCGCGACACAGCGCATCAAAAGCAAATAGGCACTGTCTGTTCACTGCTGCCGCTGCAGTTTCAATCATGTAAAACTAGCATGTTTGAAATGTTAACACACATTCCCTATGTGACGTCTGCTTAGCTTTATATGCATAATCGTGCTCTTAACGGCTCTGATCGTAGCCTGCTTATTGACTAGTGCTGGTTCCTATCATATTTCGTGATAGTGTACTGGACGCGGGGCAGTCATTGATAGTAAACGGATGCCCGCACTTCTGATGTAGCGGCTACTTCACGCAATTAGGACATATGTTTTTGTATTTATACATTTGGGCTTATATTTGGTATTCTACATTACATTTATTTATATCCTATTGCTATTTGTCACTGCGATTGTGCTTTAAAAGGCAAAATCGTATAATGTCATGCATCATGTCTACCCTGTGCGAGGCAATCTACACTGGGCAAAGCGAATGTGCAAAAACATATGTCCTAATTGCGTGAAGTAGCCGCTACATCAGAAGTGCGGGCATCCGTTTACTATCAATGACTGCCCCGCGTCCAGTACACTATCACGAAATATGATAGTAACCAGCACTAGTCAATAAGCAGGCTACGATCAGAGCCGTTAAGAGCACGATTATGCATATAAAGCTAAGCAGACGTCACATAGGGAATGTGTGTTAACATTTCAAACATGCTAGTTTTACATGATTTAAACTGCAGCGGCAGCAGTGAACAGACAGTGCCTATTTGCTTTTGATGCGCTGTGTCGCGCCTCTTGCCGGTGTAGAGACTGTTCATGATGCTCGGGATCTCTGATTATCATAATTCCCTGAGTGTATCCTGATGGAAATATAAAGAGGCCTTAAACTCCAACAGTCTTTTGAAAACAGAGTGTTTTTACCGAGGCCATGGTCCTCAGTCGGAAAAAGGTGGCTTGCCTTCTTCAGGTTGGTGGAGAGTTCCTGCCTCAAGTGGAGGAGTTTAAGTATCTTGAGGTTTTGTTCACGAGTGAGGGAAGGATGGAACGGGAGATTGACAGACGGATCGGTGCAGCTTCAGCAGTAATGCGGTCGATGTACCGGTCTGTCGTGGTGAAGAAAGAGCTGAGCCGCAAGGCAAAGCTCTCGATTTACCGGTCAATCTACGTTCCTACTCTCACCTATGGTCATGAGCTTTGGGTCATGACCGAAAGGACAAGATCCCGGATACAGGCGGCCGAAATGAGCTTTCTCCGCAGAGTGGCTGGGCGATCCCTTAGAGATAGGGTGAGGAGCTCGGTCACTCGGGAGGAGCTCAGAGTAGAGCCGCTGCTCCTCCACATCGAGAGGGGTCAGCTGAGGTGGCTCGGGCATCTGTTCCGGATGCCTCCTGAACGCCTTCCTGGGAAGGTGTTCCGGGCACGTCCCACCGGGAGGAGACCCCGGGGAAGACCTAGGACACGCTGGAGAGACTATGTCTCCCGGCTGGCCTGGGAACGCCTCGGTGTCCCCCCGGAAGAGCTGGAGGAAGTGTCTGGGGAGAGGGAAGTCTGGGCATCTCTGCTTAGACTGCTGCCCCCGCGACCCGGCACCGGATAAGCAGAAGAAGATGGATGGATGGATGGAGTGTTTTTACCACACACAGTTCAGCGCTACTACTGCGCTCCAGTGCTCCTTTCATTGATGCAAGAATCAGTTCCCACTTCCCGCCCCGAGCGTAAAGCCTAACGTGATTGGTTGAAGCGATAACGTGCTACGATTGGCCAGCTCGATGTGGCCGTTATCTGATTGGCTTGAGTAGGCGGTGGGTGGAGTCCACCTATTTGTGGATTTCTCTGCACGTCTGCGCTAGAAGTGTTTCAAAATCCACAAATGCGTGAGGGGATTCACAAATGCACAGGAACCGATTCACAAATGTGTGCACCGATTTACAAATGCACAGGAACCGATTCACAAATAAATGCCAGGCAGAGTTGTGTTTGTAAAATAAGAAAACATTTGTAAATGTTTTATTTATTTGCAAATCTCATTTTATTTATCTGTGAATTTTATAATTTTTTGTGAAACTCTTTACATTTATTTGTGGATCTTAATCTATTCATTTGTGCATTCGATACATTTTTGTGAATCTCTTTACATTTATTTGTGAATATTAATCTATTTATTTGGAATATTGCAACAATAATAACCCCATATATATATATTATGCTTAGGCAGAAAAAAACACTGCATACATTTCATTCCAGACACACACTCTCCAAAATCTCCCAAAGTCTCTCTCACTCACATATGCATTCAAAACAGTGTGTGAACAGTATGATTCATAAAACACAATGATTACAAATGATTATGAATGTATATAAAAAGTATAAAAAGGTATAAAACAGATACGTAATACTTCTGATTATGAATATTAATAAAAAATAATAATACTAAAAACAACATTAAAAATATGAGATGTAAGTCTTCACCGTTAAAACCTTAATGATACCCATCCCTAGTTTTAGCAGATTTTTAGTCAACTAAAACTTCACAAAAACAGGAAAGATTAATAATATAAAAAATAAAAATATTTTGACACAAGACTAAGACCAGGACTAAATTGAAAAATAATTGACAAAATTAGCACTACTTTGCAGGAAGGTAGCTCTCTAGGTGCAGGATTGGGCACCCATGTTTTAAGGTATTTTTCCAGCCTTTCCCTGGAGGTTGTCTGACTGCATTATTGGCGAGGAAAGCTGTTTTTATTTGGTTTCAGCTCTAAGATACAACCCCTCTGACCTGGGAAAACTAGATCTGAGCTATTATGAGTGGAGAGATTAAGGAGTGAAGCTGCTCTCTGATCTACTGGAGATTCCACACTGCAAACAGAAGAAAATAGAGTGTTTTGGCGACGTTTATGCACCATGTGTCTCAGCACTCTGTGACCCTGCTTTGTGACTTCACATGGTCTTTTGCTTCATGGCTGAGTTGCTGCTGTTCCTAAATGCTTCCACTTTCCAATAATACCTCTAACAGTTGGCCATTGGATATCTAGCAGGGATGAAATGTGACTAACTGACTTATTGTAAAGTTTATTAAAAATAAAATACTTTAATTCATTATGTATAAAGGCTTCAAGTAAAGCGTTTCTTAATTGTTTTTTATTGTATATGGGAAGTTGTCACAACTGTGTGGTTGAACACACACAACGATTAAATGAATGCACACAAACAGAAAACGGCTACATTGCAATCAGGATAGAAATATTTTATTCATCAAGAAATTTGTGATAAAATATAACTCCAAACTTTGCTGTAATGAATGCACACAAACAAGAAACAACTGCAATGGGATATATACAGTAGCAGAAAAACAAACTCTTTCTTATAGCGTTTTTTTGGATCAATAATGATCCAATATGAATCTCTTGCATCATGATTAGCACATGCAGAGTTTATGGATGTTCTCCCAATGCTGAGAAGATTTAGCTTTAGGATTATGAGCTTTAGGATTGAAGTTCTGACTTCTGCATTGTTACAAGTCTCCCACCACCACCACCACCATCTGAACTCAAAATCAATTCTGTAACTCTGTTCAACTCATTTCGATAGACAGGCCTCTTTCACTTGTAGATTTTTGTGCATGGCATTCTGAAGGCTTGACATCTTTTTAATAATTTAATAATATTATAATTTACGTGAACAAAAACAGCTTTCTGAGGTTTAAAGAAAATCTAAAATTAATTTAAAAAACTAATTAAATTATATAGTATTACTTCATGAACACAGTAAAAAGAAAAGAAAAACTTATTATTTAATTTAATACAATTTAAAGTCAACCATAACACTTCCTCTATAATGATAAAGTTATATCTTTCTGACATCATTTATCTTCCATCCAGCAGGGTTGTTCATCCATCTCTCTAAAGACCTATGGTGATCGCTGCAGAGTGATGGAAGTCCAAAGATCTGCGCCTTCTGCGTCTACGTCCAGGGTCGCATGACTGAAAATGACAGACATTTAACATTACTTGCACACATTCTACAGTGTACTTTTCATTGTGTTTTCTTTGATATGATATTATTCATATAGTAATTTATCTTGAGGTTACGGTTAAAGCAATGCAAGGGGTGAATCACTAAACAACTGCTATGGTTATGGAATATTTTACCTGTGCACATCTTCCATTCTGCACCAGGCAGAGGTGAACCTGGCAGTGCAAAAATATGTGATCAGAAGCTCCTGTGAAGGTGAACATCCTAAAGGAGAAACGGCTTGTTGTGTCAATGCCATTCTGTAGAACCTCAACTGTTCCATCCTCAGGGTTGGGGCATCTAGAAAAGGCAGACAAAATGTGAATAAGGACTTATATAAAGCCTTTAACACTTTCAGTGCACCTTTAAACACACAATCCACAATTTCAAGTAAAATTATTTATTGGTCAGAAATGGTTTTGATTATTTATCTGTCTTTTTTTAAGCAAATGATTCATTTTTTAAGGATTTAACGGGGTCTAGTTCAATAAAACCACACTTTATTATTTCAGTTTTCCCTTTTTGAGATGACAATAAATGTAGTCAGATAACCATGGAAACTTCAAGTCAGTTACTCACTCTCTAATAACCAGATTCCAGCGAATTTGATATTCGCTATCATTAACTGGTGTGGCCCAGCAGTTGTCCAGAACTGTTGCAATCTGACTTCTATCCACTCCTTCCACCTCAACCGCCACGTACATCAGCTGGTTAACCTGCACTTCCCCACCCACCGCATATGGGCGGGTAAACTGTGCATCATGGTAAGGAGTCATGTACATATGGTATGCGCCCTGGCCAGGAACGTCAATGCTTATCACACTGTGGGGCAAAATGTAAAAGTTACATAAAACAATGGGGTAAAAATGTAAGTAAAGAATGAACAGCAATGGTCATGACTAAAACATAGAAAAATAGCAACAGCCACTCATAGTACAACTGCACAGTAAGATTGGGAAGCATTACGAATGTAATTCCACAAAATGATTCTTTAAACACAACCGATTTGCTTAACAATAGACAATATTTAGATTATACCATCGTATTACTGCCCTCTGTCACCAGCAACATTAATAAAGCTTCATCAAATTTTTTTCTAATATTTTTTTTTTTTTTTACTTAATTTTTTTTCCAATGAAAATGAATGACTTTTATTAAGAGGTTGTCTCAAGCCTCAGTTTCCTGTTTCTTTGTACAACGTGCATCCTTAACCTGTATGTTTATAATAGGCATGGGGGGTTGGAGACTTGACTGGGTAGCATCAATCCTTTTAGCCCCTACTGATGGATGCAGTAACTGTTGCCTCACTGGACACAGCCAATGGGGTACTACAATCTTTGCTTAAATGACAATATTTTAGAAGACAAAACTCACTTTAGGAGCAAGGAACCGGCAACATAAAGGTGAGAAACACAAACAAGACAAGTGTAAAACTTAAAAAGGTAAGAACGTTTTTTATTATTTAGTAGTCAACCCTTTAAATAAAGAATGGGGAAAAAAGACAAACAATAAACTTAGAAAAATATCTTATTCCTTAAAGGAGAACTCCGGTGCAAAATGAACCTTTGGTCTAATTACACATTGTTACCTAGTCAACCGTTATCTGAGATTTGTTTTCATGATTATCGAATGTAAATAGTTTTATCTCTAAAAACAGTTTAGCCTATAACGCTAGTATAACGCTAGTATATGGGGCATGGAGTAATGACAAATAAAAATCGCTTGTTAATACCACTAACAAGGCTCAAAATAGCCCCACACTAACACGGTAGCATAATGAGGGTCCCTACCTTCAAACCGAAGCATTGAGAACTTTGACGGTGTCCAGACAGTTTAATAAGAAGATATTTTATACATACAGTCAACTTCACGTATATAAGCAGAAGCCATCTTTGAAAAACAGACTTTATCAATCGATCTACGAACCACCGATCCAAATGCGCTGAACTGTGTAGAATCTCATATGGTCCAGCGCATTTGGATCGGTGGTTCGTAGATCGATTGATAAAGTCTGTTTTTCAAAGATGGCTTCTGCTTATATACGTGAAGTTGACTGTATGTATAAAATATCTTCTTATTAAACTGTCTGGACACCGTCAAAGTTCTCAATGCTTCGGTTTGAAGGTAGGGACCCTCATTATGCTACCGTGTTAGTGTGGGGCTATTTTGAGCCTTGTTAGTGGTATTAACAAGCGATTTTTATTTGTCATTACTCCATGCCCCATATACTAGCGTTATACTAGCGTTATACTAGCATTATAGGCTAAACTGTTTTTAGAGATAAAACTATTTACATTCGATAATCATGAAAACAAATCTCAGATAACGGTTGACTAGGTAACAATGTGTAATTAGACCAAAGGTTCATTTTGCACCGGAGTTCTCCTTTAAGATATTCAATGCAATTTGATTTGATTTCCACCATTAAGTAATATTTACTAATGCTCACAATGCTTTATACAACTCAGTTTAGTTAAAACCCTGTGGGTATTACCTGTGGGTAATCTAATCCAGGCACATACAACTTGATGTTAACAGCCTCTATAGTTCGCACTCTAGTTTTATGTTCCTTTAAATATTGAATTTGCTCTGTCAAGGTTCAAGCTACAGTAATTCTTAATCAAATATTATTATGGACTATTAATTAGCTTGGTTCATCACAAGTTAAATTTGTATCCTTTAGAACTGACTGTTTCTTTCTGTTAGGAACACTTGAAGTGTAAACGACATAGGTAACAATAAAAACAGGTACAGCAATGTTTGTTACAAATCAACCCAACTAGATACAAATTTTGTTCTTATACAGTATAGATATCAAGTCTCAGTTCGATTTGTCACCAGTTTAAATCCAATAAGTGATCCACATCTGTAAGGCTTGCATTTTTAAGTTTGTTCCAGACGATGAAATGTTCATAACATTTTAGTTCCAAAGGTAATGAGTGTCCTAATCCAGTGGTCCACAAACAGAATTGATCCAGCCATATTAATGACTCAATCAAAGAAACTATTTGTCCTACCACTCTGTCGATGAAACCTTGGATGTATTCTTGAAGTATTCTCTGATTCTCTCTTATTCCTTTGGGTTGGCTCACCAGTCCTACTGCCCCGGCGCAAGAGAGCAAGGATAATGCTCAATCCAAGAAGTGCCACCGTTGAAATAATCAAACTCAGGACCAGAAGACGAAATGATAAAGGAAGATTCCAAAAATAGAGAGAGACAGGAGGGGTAAAGGCCCCCCGGCTTTGCAAACACAAAGCCAAAAGCATAATTAATATCTGTTTTCTTGGATTTTTTTTTGTCATCTCACAACATCATAATATTTTTTAAACATTTCAGTAAAACATATGTAGCCTATCACTTAACATTTTCTTCATAACTCATTATTCTAAATTAAACATGTATAACTTTATCTGTGTACTGTCAGTCCCAGTTCCTTAATTTTTTATATAAATAATAAATCTCAAATATGGCGTATGTGGTCAATGTAATATTTATTAGTTAACATATCCATGTGCTGCTACTGCTGCTAGCAAGCTAACTCCACTTGCTGCACGTGTGTCATCACCTATTTTGAACCACAGTTTGCACACTACTTGTACAACTACTTCTGCATTCTACTTATTATGACTTATTATGAGCATTACAACATTCAGCACCCAGGTCTTCATACAGACAACTGTGAGAACAAAAATTCCCTTTCAGTCGGTCACATTCAACATTACGTCGGATGACTGATGAATAGGAATCTCATTAGAGAGGGCAATCTACTTCGAGTGTAACTAAAACGAGCCAATGCACATTGGCATGCGAAAATTGCATCAGCTGCTCTGCCTCGCAGCGCGGGTATATAATGAGCAGTAGGGGCATCGCATCTTCAGCTCTTCGCTTCCGACCCGAGCGGTTTGTTTGTTCCTGTCTCTAATCTGCAAGCAGTGTTCTCTAAAGAGCCAGTTCTTCAAGGAAGAAGCTTTCTATTCATTGGTGTTGGTGTGACGGCACTACAGCGGTGATTGAGTTCTGCGGTGTATGCGCCTTCAGTGCTAAAAGGCTCTGCTTACAGCTGGTGACGACGCAAAATGCAAATGTTTCTTCGAGGCTGTTTAGACAATAGAGTTTTCAACTAAAAACTAAAAAGACTTGTTATGCCTTTGTTACTGGGGGCCTGAAAATGCAAACTTTTGAAAATGGGTTTCAAAGTGCAAGTTTTTGAAAACAAACCCCCTTATCATCTCTGTGTAAACTACAAAAACGGGAATCAGTGAAAACGGTGACGTCATGCACATGAGTATTTCATGTTACTGTAAGTCTATACGCTTTTTATTTTTTTTGGAAATGAAAGGATACATACATAGTTCTGTCATGAAACTCTAGATGGTGCAGGCTAATCAGTCCTTAAAGAGATAGTTCACCCAAAAATGAAAATGAATGATGTACTAACCCTCAAGTCATCCTAGCTGTATATGAAATTCTTCTTTCAGACGAATACAATCGGAGTTATATTAAAAAAATGTCCTGGCTCTTCCTGTCACAGATCAGCCTTGTCACCTCCTCTGAACTACATCTCCCATCACCCTCCTTGGGAGCCACTTGCACATCATTCACTATCACTCACACCTGTCACTCCTCACAACATCATCACCCTCACCACTACCACTATAAATGAAGACACCTCACCCCAGCTCATGGTCCGATCTCGTTAATACGAAGTGATCTCCCTGTCTCCAGTGTCTTCCATTTATCTGTGTTTCCCTCAAGATCATCCTTTGGACTCTGCTCACTTCAACACTGCCCAATTTGCTGTCAATAAACCTCACTATTAACCCTTCATCTTCCTTTCCAGTGTCTGCTTCCGTAACAGAAGATCGGACCAATACAGACTGACAGCAAGATGGGCCTTTTCCTTACCCCAATTGCCCCAGCCAATCTATTTATTGCCATCACACGATTGAGAAGTATGTTGAAGAGTTCCCCGACCTTGCCCATCTGGTGCCCTGGAACGAGGTGAACTCACTCAAGACCGTCTTCTGGACGGGTTTGGACAATCACTATTTTCGCAAGGTTCCTGCAGCGACTACCGCATGTTCCCTGACCTGTTACATTGATTTTGTGCTGTGTCGGAGGAGCTTTAGTTTGTTGCCCAGTCCTGATTGTTTTAACTGCAAAAGGTGTCAAAGATTACTTTACCCCTACAGCCTACCTCATACATCGTCAAGTGTTACTCTTTTGGCGCAAGTCGACTTGCGTAGGCCGTCTGCCGGAGTTATTTTAGACGATAAAGTTCTCACACGAACGCATCGCGTCACTTCAGAAGGCTTTTATTTACCCCCTTGAGCCGTGTGGAGCACTTTTATCATGGATGGGTGCACTTTTTAAAAAAAAATATACAGCCATTCCCTGCCAGTATAAAGCTTGGAAGAGCCAGGACATTTTTGAATATAACTCCTATTGTATTCGTCTGAAAGAAGAATGTCATATACACCTAGGATAACTAGAGGGTGAGTAAATCATGGGCTAATTAAAAATTTTGGGTGAACTATCCCTTTAATGCAAGCTGATAAAATTTACCGCGTGAACTGCAAGCTAATTGGTTCATGTTGCATCTGCATCATGAGCTTGCTGCTCAACATTTAAATGGCTGGTTACCATTCACTATAGCAGTTTGCAAGCATGCTTTTTAGAGTTCTTATCAGCGTTTAATTAACAGTTTGCAGCACACTTTTAGAGTTGCTCTGAAACTCAACATCTAGATTGTGAACGCTTCTTGCGCCATGTTATACTGTCTTGCGCTCGAGATATCAGTAATTGCTAAGCAGCAGCATTAACGTTATCGTGTCTACAGCAGCAGCAAGTGGTTTATGTTTTTCATGTGAGAGTACAGCGTTTAAGTGAATTAGGCATTCGCGCACATAGCCTATACACTTTCAAGGGATAATATTATTTGCTCTAAACTTCCAACGCTTTAATATTTTCTAAGGGCTTTCATTTATACGTCGTGCGAGTTCGGGCTGATCAGATGCCGCACTTCGTCAGGTCGGTTTGCCTGTATTTACATGGTGCTTGTACAATGCATGTACGATTCTAATCCGGTGGATTGCAGTGGTAAACGGAATATACATATCCGTCGTTTCAGACAAGGTTCTGTTACAGAGAAATTCATTACGAAATTAGTTAATTAAGTCATTTTAAAAATAATTGTTTAGGGATAGTTTAAAGTTTATTAATTATTAAATTAGTTATATGAAGATAATAATACATAGTAGTAATAATTATAAATCAGTTCAGATTCAGTTCTGTTTAGTGATAATGTAAAGTTCAATTATGAAATTAGTTTGTCACCTTTAAAGTAAAAACAAATCAGTTTTATGTATAGAGTGAGTTAATTATGTTAGCATCTAGTGAATCTGCTATTTCTGTTCATGCAGCAGCTAGCAGACAGTGTAGTCACTATGAAGATATTCTTTAAATGGGCAATTAGAATTTGCTTACATATTTTTGGTTATTTCACAGGGCCAACAGCAATTCTAACTCTAAGTACTTTGACACAGCTGTAGCAATAGTAGGCCATATGCATAGCAATTCAGATGGCATGTTAGATAATATTATTGACAGCAGCAGCAGCATGCATACAAATTCAGACTGTAATGTTAGAGAATTATATTAACAGCAGTATGCATAGAAAAATTATAATGTTTGAAAATAATGGCAGCGGCAGCTGTAGACAATGTAGTTGCATGAGATTTAAGTGACAAAGCATGGAATGTACATTAACTCTTTAAAGTGTAATAGGCATTTTATTACGTTTTGCTTTTTCAACAGGGCTTACGGCAAATCCAAGGCTACTTTGTGCAGCAGCAGCGCTTACGGAATGAAAATATATTTCCATATATGTATGATCAATATATTTTATGGTGCAAATATACTGAAATATATATGAAATACTATATTGTATTAATATATTGTGTTATATATTACAATATATTGAATAATACAAAAGGAAGTACTGCTTTTCATATATGGAAAAATATATTTACACTGTAAAATGTCATTAGATGAGTGTACTTCGAAAATGTGGAAATATTAGGTTTTACTCAAAGTTGTAAGTTGCTAATACAAAGACACACTGTAAAAAAAATTACATCCCCAAGTCAAAATTTTCTAGTGACTGATAACATCAAAATTTTTCAATTAGTCTGACATATTATTTCTCATTGAGCCAATGTTAACAGACTATTGCAACAATTAATTAAATTTATTTTACAGAATTTCACTTGGGCCAATTAAAAAATTTAGATGTGACCAGTCACTAGAATATTTTGACTTGGAGAGGTTAATTTTTTTTTTTACAGTGCATAAGAGTGTTGGGACACTGATAGACTGTGCATTTGTGCATGCATTTGTATTTATTAAACTGCAAATACTTAATAAAGAATACAAAAATGAAGAAAACAAAACCCCACAAAAATGACTACAATACAGTTATTGCCTTTTAGACAAAGCAACATCCAGCATTTTCTCAATATTTCTTAATCTTCTGCTGGACTGAAGCACAGGCTCTTCTCTTCAGCACAATGGTGGCCCACAAAACTCAGACAACAGAAACACTTTAAATCCCAACAGAACATTAAACACTCACAGATCTCTCAAGATCTCATCAGAGGAGGATTACAAACTAAATCAGCATTACCAGCTTCACTTATTACTAACAGTTTGACTTTATACCTGTCATACGTCTACATAGTATTTGAGAATGAATAGAGGTTTAGATGATTTATTGAAAATAATATAATTGGACAGGCACCATGATGGATATCAGTGTTTGCTTTAGTTGGGCCCTTGACTTTGTAACATTAGTTTTTCTCTTGCTGCTGTAACTGTATTTAAGATACTGTTGTTAAGGCTAAAATGAGCCAAGTATAATTAATGAATTAAAATTATTAATAAATACCCAACAGATTAACCCCAGAATTTCTCTTTTTATTCACAGTCTATGACGACTGTCGTATAAACACATACAACAGCCAGAGAAAAACTAAAGCTAAAAAGTCCAGGGCCCAATGAAAGCAAACATTGCTTTTTGAAATTATATTATTTTGAATAAATCATCAACGTCTAAACCTCTGTTGATTCTCAATAAGAACTTCTGTAGATGTATGACAGAAATAAAGGCAAACTGTTACTAATAAGTGAAGCTTCTAATGCTTTTTTTGTTGTTTAACCCTCCTCTGCTCCTCTTAGTGTTTAATGTTCTGTTGGGATTTAAAGGGAGTCTGAGTTTTGTGGGTCACCATTGTGCTGACGTCCAGTCCAGCAGAAGACCAAGAAACATTGACGATATGCTGGATGTTGCTTTATTTAAAAGGCATTCAGGCAACTATTGCAGTGATGTCTGTTTACTTCTTTAAGTTTATTTTTTTTTATTTTTTTTTTTTAAATAAAGTTTATGTTTAATAAATACAAATTAATGCACACCGTCTGCCATTTTCCTGACACTCTTTTTGTGTGTTTTAATATTAGAAACTTATGAGTAAAACATCCTTGAGAAATTTAAAGCAATCGTTTTCCACGTACACTCAACTAAATACATTTTACAGTGTAAATATTTTGTAAATACTTTTTTCAATATATGAAAGACGACAATTCCTTATGTATTATTCAATATATTGTAATATATAATTTGTATTTAATTATATAATATTTAATAATGTCATATATTTTTCAGTATATTTACACCATATAATATTCTGATCATAAATATATGGAAATATATTTTTGTTCCGTAATGGAGTAGGCTATGCTTAGCAAATTCTTATCGTAATATGTCATTAACAGCAGCAGCACGAATAGCAAATTCATACTGTAACATTATTATTATTATTAACATTAACATTAACAGCAACAGCACATTTATGTTCAGTATTACATGGAGTGAATATTATTATAGGATTAGTTCACTTCAGAATAAAAAAATCCTGAGAATTTACTTACCCTCATGTCATCCAAGATGTTTATGTCTTTCTTTGTTCAGTCAAAAATAAATTAAGGTTTTTGAGGAAAACATTTCAGGATTTTTCTCCATATAGTGACGTTAATGGGGTCCAATGGTTTGAAGGTCCAAATTGCAGTTTCAGTGCAGCTTTAAATCTCTACACGATCCCAGACGCGGAATAAGGGTCTTATCTAGCAAAAAGATCTGTCATTTTCTAAAACATAAAAAAATAATAATATACTATTTAAACACCAATGCTCGTCTTGCAGTAGTTCTGGGATGTGCCACGCATTACGTAATCATGTTGGAAAGGTCACACGTCCTTATTATAACTTATATACACGTAGGCAGAACATCCTTCAGGGAATTCCCT
This sequence comes from Phoxinus phoxinus, assembly GCF_949152265.1. NCBI lineage: Eukaryota > Metazoa > Chordata > Actinopteri > Cypriniformes > Leuciscidae > Phoxinus > Phoxinus phoxinus. The sequence continues at coordinate 27,692,428 of NC_136893.1, read as the reverse complement.
ATCAGTTGCTCACGTTCAACGTGACGACGTAATTGGGATCGCTATGGAAAATGCCACGGTTTCTGCCACATCCAGCGCCCTACGCAAGACTCTCAGATCTCCAACTGACTGGGGCGGAAGGCCTGCGTAGAGGGAGTTCAAACTGCTGTTCCGTTATACCCCGCACAGTGGATCTCTTGGATAACACAGGGAAAGCGTGCCTTTCCAGGGGAGAGGGATGCTGCGGAAGTCACATCCTGCCTGAAGGGAGGTACCATGTGGAGAATACACATATGGACTGGCCGGGTAGGGCCAGTGCAACATATGGAATGTCACTGGGGTGGCTCCAGTCTGAGAAGGGGAAGGCGACCCCGGACAGTGATGGCAGAGCGGACTCTGCCAAGGGAAAGACACGGGCTCACCGCAGGGAGCTGGTCGTGGCGGAATACGCATAGGGGATTGCCGCAGGGATCACTACATATGAAACCCAGCCTAAAACAAGTTTACACAAGCATACAAGCACTAGGCCTGGCGTCAGACACTCCGCAATGTCTGACTGCCAAAGGCGTGCGGAGGAACTCAACAGGGTTTGCGTAATTGGGGAATATAAACAGCACGAAGAGACCTCAGATACTTCTGACTCCAAAGGAGGAGATGCCGGGCGAGTTGTGACATGCGGTGGGAGCGTAGACCACCCTGGCGGTTGATGTACGCAACAGTCGCAGTGCTGTCCTGCACAGTACATGTTTGCCTAGTAGCAGCGTTTGAAGCGGCCCAGCGCAAGATGTACTGTTAACAACTCGAGGCAGTTGATGTGCCAATGCAGTTGAGGCCCCATCCACAGACTTGAAGCTGCATGCCTATTGTACGTGGCCCCCCAGAGGCAGAGGCATCCATGGGGAGCACAGAATGCCTGGACACTTGTTTTAGGGGAACACCTGCCCGCAGGAATGAAGGGTCCGACCAAAAGTGAGAGTTTGGCAATAGTGCGGGGTAATTTGGACCCGGCACGAGCCGCTCTACCATGCCGATCTCAGGACCCGTCAGCGCCGTTACTGCGGCTGCAGATGCCATATGCCCCAGGAGCCTCTGAAAAAGTTAAAGTGGTGCCGCAGTTCTGCGTCTGAGCGAGCTCATGCAGTTCAACACTGACTGGATACAGGCCTCTGTGAGGCGCGCTGTCATGTTGATCGAGCCCAGCTCCATACCGGGAAAATAAATCCTCTGCCCGGGAGTGAGTTTGCTCTTTTCCCAGTTGACCCGAAGCCCTAGGTGGCTGAGGTGACTGAGCACCATGTCCCTGTGTTTGCACAACTGCTCTCTTGACTGGGCCAGGATGAGCCAGTCATCGATGTAGTTGAGAATGTGAGCACCATGCTCGCCCATGGGAGCAATGGCCGCCTCCGTGACTTTCGTGAAGACACGGGGCGACAGGGCCAGCCCGAGGGGTAAGACTTTGGTACTGATATGCTCGTCCCTCGAACGCAAAGTGAAGAAACTGTCTGTGTGATTCGAGACATGAAAGTACACGTCCTTCAGGTCGACCGCTGCAAACCAATCTTGGAGACGGATGCATTTGAAACTGCGTTTCTGCATAAGCATCTTGAATGGCAGCTTGTGAAGGGACGCAGGTCCAAGATTGGTCGTAACCCACCGCCTTTCTTGGGTACAATGAAGTACAGGCTGTAGAAGTGGCTCGTTCTTCGGCAGTAGAACTGCGATCTCTGCCCGGAGCACAGGGGCATTCAATTCACTGGTGTTCTGGTGGACAATGTCCCTGTGCTCCGGGCAGAGATCGCAGTTCTACTGCCGAAGAACGAGCCACGGTGGGGGGCGCCGGGTCTGATGGTATGGATGAGCCAGCGAGATGGGCTGGGAAGGGCTAGCCATGCTCCCAGACACTGTGCAAGCAGGACCAACGGCACCACAGATGTACCCGCTGTGGGGCAGCGTGGCGGAATGCAGGGACCCGACTCGGACAGGGCCCGCCTTCCTGCGGCTTGCTCCACGCTGAGGCCTGGATGATGGCTTCTGCGGTGGCTTAGCCGGAGCGGAGGACGCCGCAGGAGCAGACGGAGGGTCTGCGGCCGGCGAATGGGTGGAGGCAGCAGCAGTCCGCCGGGGCAGGATGTGCCGGATGGCCTTCGTCTGCTTCTGGGCGGCCGAGAACTGCTGGGCAAACCTCTCAACCGCGTCTCCGAATAACCCAGGCTGGGAAAGAGGGGCATCAAAAAAAAATATTTATCGGTGTCCCTCATATCCGCCAGGTTGAGCCAAAGGTGGCGTTCCTGGACCACCAAGGTGGACATCCCCAGACCGACTGAACGTGCGGTTTCTTTCGACGCCTGGAGGAGCTCCCGCAGCTATTGTTGGCGCCAGGGAATGACCGCATCCAGAAACGCACAGGCGGAATTACATCCTGAAAAGGACGCAGTGTCACGCCTGTGTTGCTCTTTTAATAAAAAACAAAAAAATAGAAATAATAAACTCTATTAGTGATGAGGCACCCAGGGATAGCCGTGGTGTAATTTTACACGCTCAATGGAACGCCCACCGAACCGACACACACACACACACACACACACACACACAGAATGCTGTGAAAACAGCAGTTGGTGAGCTGTAATGCTCGCGGCCACCGCTGATCGCGCCATCAGACCAACACTGAAGGCAGAGAGTTTGAAGTGTTTTCAACGATATTATAATCTTTGTAGAACCCTGAAGACGAACAGAAAGCTCGGCTCCGAAGTGAAAGACAATGAGTGTGTGCCCGCTTCCTGTTTATACCCGCGCTGCAGGGCAGGGCGCATGACGCAATTCACGCACGGCAACGTTCATTGGCTCATTCTGTAGACACTCAAAGATGATAGGGCTCCCTGTGAAGTGATCCTAATTACGTCGTCATGTCGACGTAACGTCGAACGTGAGCGACTGATAGGGAACTACCATATCATTTTCTAATCCAACTTCAAAATCAACGACATCGTTGTCTTACTTTTTTTTTTTGTAAAGGGCATTTGACTTAGTCTTTCCACCTTCACTTTGGAAAGACTGGATCACTACTTTCGCATATGTTGCGATTGACCTTTCAAACGTGAAGCTCTGCAAGATGAGCATTTGTGGTTCAAAAGTATATCATTTTTATTTTATTTTTTTGAAAATGACCGATCGTTTGGCTAGATAAGACCCTTACTCCTCGGCTGGGAGCGTGTAGAACCAATTAGAACCTTCAACCTGTTGGTTTAATTCTGAAGTGAAATAATTAATTTAAAGATAAAGCAGCAGAAGAAAGCAATCAATGTAGTTGCGTGAGGGTACAGTGAAAAAGCGTTGCTGGTAGCTCATTACACAGTGTCTGCACTGGAGTCCCACGCTGTTGACGCGACAAACGATTGTGCATAGTCATTTGTCTTTTGTATCAAGTAGCGTGAGAACTTGAAGTATGTCAGAAGTTGTGTTGCTCGCATCTTGCCACGTCCAGCATGGACAGCTTCACCTATTATAATTGTTTCTATTGAATTTGTCGCGTCATGCCGCTTGCAATGGCTTAACCACAGTGTAGACACAAAGTAAAATAGGCATTTACTTACGTTTTCGCTTATTCAACAGATCTTACAGCAATTCTTAAATCGTGCAGCAGCATTCATATCTTTTCAGACTGCATTGTTTGCAAAAAATATTAGCAGCAGCATACATGGCAAATTCAGATTGTTATGTTTGAGACCATTATTATCAGCAGCAGCATGGTATTTCCTACGGTTGTGAATATCAATTGGTTACAAATAATATAAACCTCAGGAGCATGCATTGTAAATTCGGGGTGGGGGGATTTTGTCATCATGAACATTTTAAGGTTCCTTACAACAAAAGACCTTTGTGTTAAAAGGATTTGAAACGACGTAAAAATAGACTTTGGGGTCTATTTCAACAATCTAAGCGCATGGTCTGAAGCTCAGGGCGCAAGTTCAATTAGGGCGTGTCCAAATCCACTTTTGCTAGTTTGACGATGGAAACAATGGTCGATGCGTAATGGGTGTGTTTTGGGATTTACGTGCGTTAAACCAATCAGAGTCTCATATCTCATTCACTTTAAATGCCAGTTGTGATCGCGTCATGACGGATTCGCTATTTACATGACGGAATTTGATAGTGGAAAGACCGAACGCGTCTCCAGAGCATAAAGGTTAAAGTGCGCAAGCAGACCATCTACGGGACAAGCCGGATTCCACTATATCTTTATGTACACAATAATAATCTTTTACATTGTAATCCACGTGTTGCTGTAAATCTAAGGGTGATCGGACCTTTTCTGTGGCCATGCCCAAACTTCGAACAAAAACAAATAGAAACATTGAAACTCTAAATGAACAAAATGGAGTGGTCTGATATACAAATGATTATATTATTCAATAAGTGATTGTCAAGCTGCTGAGTGTCCTTTACTCCTTCCTACTTGAGTAAGCCAGACTTTTCTTTATAAATTTGAGCTTTTCTGCATTTTGAGACAGTCTATTCTCCTCTTTTCACCCAAAACGTGTAGCTGTACTCAATAGTTGCTCACTATCAACACTCATGCATTGAGGACTAAACTCCAAGCACTATAAATATACCACATAGATGCTACATGCCCTAAACTACATAGATTGAATCAAATGAACAAACACACTGATTAGTCTTCTCTGTGTAAATTAAATAAATTCTTATTAAAGTTACAAAAGTGATTCAGTCAAGAGCAATGCAAGATTATTTGATTAACATTAATAGCAAAGATGGCAGCCGCTTTATTAGGCTGCTGTCACTTTAACACCAAATTCATGGATCTTATAAACTGATACACATGCTTTTTCACTCTCAACTACGTTAACTTAAGACATGATCGATTGTTTATGAAGAAACTCGCAAAGATGGGCATTTTGAAACAGATGTATATTTGACTTAATTTTGACAGCAAATTTTGATTTAGTTTTAGACTTTACTAGCAAAAAAGAAAAGTGACAGAGCCCGTATTACAACTCATTCTCTCACAGTGGTGCTAGTGGTCGTGACATATCAACCTTCCAATATTACAGTTTCAGGTCCTAGCCTCTACTCTGTTCAAGTGAGAATACTCAACAGCTATTTATGAGCACTATTCATTTATAGCACACCTTTAAGCTAAGCTTGGAAAAACTCTTGGTGTACACTACAGTGTCCACATCCTGGGCACCAATATTTTCTGTTTATTTAAGATTTTGTATAATGCAAGGAAACAAAAAACAAAACAATACAGAATAAGCTCCAACACAACCCATCCCCTCTAGCCATCAGACATAAAGTATCAATCGCATTGTAAAACAAACAACAACATAAATTATACACATTTTGGGACTGTATTCCCTATTTGAATTTTTCAACAAATGACAAGAAGGGTTGCCAGGTTGCATATAATTGTCATCATGAAATACCCTAAGATAAGATATTGCATGATCTCCTTAATCCAATGAAAAAATGTGTGGAGAATAGTGTGCAAAACATTTTACAATTATAACTACTCAGATGCATGTTCTGTGCTGTAACACCGAATAAGGCAATAAAAGTAGATGGATCTATTGGTAGCCCTATTATTTCTGAAAATGCATCAAAAATCGATTTCCAAAAGTTATACAAACTTGGGCATGTTCAGAGCAAATGTAAATGGCTCACAGGAGCCTGCCTACATCTACTATCACAAATAGGATCTAGCTCTGGTCTGAATTTAGATAACCTAACCTCCGACCAATGGAGCCGGTGTACCACCTTGAATTGCACAACCAATTTAACCAACCTAATCTGGTCCGACACCCGGAGATGGGTCTCCTGGAGAAACGCTATGTCAGCTTTCAGATAATCAAGGTGTAACAGTACCTTTTTCCATTTCACTGGATGATTTAAATATTTAACATTCCAACTAACAAAATTAATCACGCACCCTGCATTTCCCATTGGACTGGTGTTAGCCATTAGGATACTCAGTTAACTAAACACTGAGAACACAACCCCACAAATAGAGACAATGACATTTTAAATAAACAAAACAAAAATAAACCATTCAAACAATTTAAGTCTAGTAGATGCCCAACCCCAGCCACCTGGTGGCTATAATGTCCATTACAAGATATGCCATACATTAGGGGTGGTAGAGAAAGGGGAATATTGATAAAAACAAATTAATTACTTATAAAATAAATAAATAATACATAAAGAGGGGGGGGGGGGGGGGGGGGGTTTGGGGTAAGAACGGCAATTATCCATAATGGAGACTTAGTTAAACACAAAAGTCCCAATGTCTCTTATAACTATTGAACCGAGATAAATTACTTCTCTGCGCTCTCAGCTTCCCAAAAAGAGAAAGGCAAAAAAATACACATATACATACATATAGTAAAACATACTATCGCTATAGTTGATAGTTCTTTGATGTAACACCAAAGCATATGCATCGGGACGGTAAATTGGAAAGAGTCTCGTAACCTTAACTCTGTCAAAGTAGGAAAGAGGCAAAGTCCAAAAAGGATGTAGAATGGCGTATTAGATTCACTTTGCGGTTTCCTCACCTTGAATTGGGGACTTCACGTAGGCTTCCATTGCTTTTTCCAGGTCCAAAAATTCCTTGTTGTCTCCTTGTAAGAGATTATCACACAGCTCTGTTTTAAGTTCTGCAACTGTCGTCTGTAATGAAGTAATCTCATCCGACCATGTTGATAATCCTTCCTCCACATCACTAATAGCATGTTATCCATTTCAGAACGGATCGCCGCCGTGTTGTTTGCAATTTCCGATTGACTTCTTTTAGCTCGTTCTTAAGAAAGCTAAAGTCTTCAGAAAGGGCATTTTTGAGTTACACCCTGATAACGACTGAGATATCCTCTCTCAGAGAGGCTAGAATATCTGCTTTCATCCTCCTTGTCCGTCGTTGATTCTTTCTGCGAAATGGGAAGCATGTTGCCGGAGGCGGTAGAGGCTTGCGTGGAGGATGTTTCCGGCCTAGTGTTCACAGGGCCGCTGTATTTATGTTTATGCAGCTTAGTCGCCATTGAAGTGACCGTCACGGATACCAGTTGTTCAGAGGGGTCTTACGGGTATTAGAAAACAATGTCCACAATAAATTTGCCGAAAATGCGATATAAAATAAAAATTTGAAAAGAAGCTGGACAGGAGCTAAAATTCAACACGTCTCACTGCATTGTATGCTCACTAGCGCCCCCCAGGCACCAATATATTTTAATGATTCAGAAAAGATGGATCACTATATTGGCCATCTAAGATTTCGGCATGGAGATAAAAGTTAGGATTATGATTTTTCTGTTGTACTACAGCACACCGTTAAGTGTATTGTAGAGTGAACAGAACAATAACTTTAAAGGAAGCAAGGTGAGTGCAGAGGAGGCAGCAGAGTTGGTGACTTTTTTTGTGGGGAATGGTTTTACTTGTTAAAAGGCCCCCTGGAAGAAGGTAATTAGACATGGGAGAGGGTTGTGTGAGAGAGTTCGAGTTAGATCCATTTTGTGAAACTTTTATTGTCAATAGAAAATTGATCACACAAATCACCATTACATTTTTTTGTATGCTTCTGCCATTTTGCCCATATCATCCATACCTGAATGTATAAGCTGTGACTTGACGTAATGCAGACATAGATGCTGTAACTGGTTAGATTTGTTCTTCAACCAGTGGAAAACCTCTTCACGATGTTCTGGGAGTAAGTGGGGTCGAAATCTGGGGTCCAAGGGAGTACTCTCAAGCAGATAATCCGATTCCTTTGTGTATCTGCTTGAGAGGTGTTGCAGGATGGCCGTCTTCATGTTGGCTATAGTTGTAGAGTCTTTCTCGTCCAGTGTCATGCTCTGTTCAATCATGGATTTCAAGGGCACTATGATTGACAGAGTGGTGCTCTTTTCATCAGACAGAACAGTGGTGGGTTGTTTTTGCGGTTTAAGGTGGTTTACTATTTCTTCGGCATGACTGGTGTCGGCGCTATCCAGAGTATCGAGTTGACGGGCATTGCGCCCCTCTGTGCTTAAGAGGGCTGCCGTTATAGCCGCTTGTTGCTCAAGATAGCGTTCCAGCATTTCCATTGAGCTGTTCCATTGTGTAACAACATCCATGATAAGCTTATGCGATGCGATATCAAGCATATTTTGCTTTGCCGCAACGCAAGCACAGTTGTTGCTGTTGCACTGCGGTGAAAGAAAGCCACAACTTTCCGCAAGCGACTAATGTGGGGAGCATGCAATCCTGCCTGCGAAGCAAGATTCAATGTGTGCGAAAAACACTTAATATGAGGTGACAACCCGGCTTCTCTCACTGCCAGCTACACATTGCATATGTTGTCTGTAACGACAGCAATGTTATGAGCAGATCTTTCAAGCCTATTGGCGCTTTTAAAACTTTGCTATGTTCTATGTCAGCTATGTTTGTACTAGTGTGTGAAAAAGCGAAATCCAACATTGTCGACAACAGAGAATGGTCTCTTTTCTTTTGCGATTAAAAACTCAAGATATACCTGGTTATTTCTTGAGCTTTTGCACTAGACTGAGACCACATTGAAGCAAAACTACATTGTATAGATGTTTGGTCTCTTTCACCCTCTTTTTTTTCGCACTCAGTTGCAGGAGTTTGTCATTGTGGTGCCGTTTTAAATTACACACCATATTTGTAGTGTTTGGCATTGTGTATAATAGTGTTTGTTTATAGTATTTACACACAGTTCATGTTCTGTCTGTTTTTTTACTGTCCTCCTGTCGAGTGACTGGAAAAACGAAATCCTGCCAGACTTATAAGTGGACGAGGCATCTTCTATTTCTATTTCAGTTGGACTTATTTTGCCCTGCTACTGCTCAGTTCAAGCGATTTCTGTGATTGTGAAGGCAGTGAATGCACGTGTGACGCAGGTGCGGTAGCTCAACCAATAGGATTAAACGGATATCATATCGTAAAAAAAAAAATACATCATAACATTTTTGCATTAAGATATATATCGTACCACGATTTTACACCCCTTACAACGATCGCCCCCAGGCACTTTTTCTGTTTAAATGACATGGGTAAATTTCAATCGAGGATTATTTTAGTAAATCGAGCACAATTTAATCGAGGAATCTTGTTAGCCCTATCTTGTAATGAATGTCACTGTAGTTCTACTTTCTGAGTAGGAGACAGAACAACATAATGCAAGCACAACATAATGACGGAGTTGAGTTTGTGGTTTTGCCACAAACTCAACTCCGTCATACTGATATTGCGAGACAGCTTTTCACCTTGATGATAAATATAGTCTCATTTTTAATATTGCAAGATATTGTCACACCCCTTTGGGGCAAGAGAGCAGTTTTTGAATTTTTCTTCTCCTGTAAACTGATGTCCAACAGTGATGCCTCATTATATTTCTGATACTTGTGCTACCTTTGAAAAAAGGACTAATGGTTTTGGAACGTTCGCACTGGTCTCCACTGTAGACAGCCTTAAACTGTTGCAGCATGACACGACAACAGTTTTCCCCGTGTAGACACAGTGTAAGAGCGCAAACAAAGAAAAAAAAAATACAATCCCTGTATTTTTTTAATTTTTTTTGCTTTGTCACTTGAAATAAAGCTGTCCTTGAAAGAAAGAAAGGATTCCCAACCCTACTGCAGAGTTACTATGATCTAATTTAACAGAGAATGATGAAGGTAAGCAAATGATTTAAATATATGGTACATTTCCAATCTCGCACAAATTAGAAATCTTATATATTTCGTTCCTACCTCTGCTCAGCTTGAATGTCCTTGGGCATAGAGAGAGTCTGGATCAGAGGGTACGCACAAGAAAATGTAACATTCATCCATCTCAGTCTTGAAATAACACCCGTCGGCAAGTTAGAATGAATGGAGTTTTGGTAGATGAAGTGAGTGCCATTGCGCTGTGAAGACATGAACAAATATCAATCTCAAGTCAGTTAACTAATTGTCACAGATATGTATAGATTAAAATACATCATCAATAGTATCACTGGTGAGAAAAGGATAATCAACCAAGCATTACCGATAGAGTGGTACCACAGATGTGGTCTTTATTGTCAAAATGAAACAGAACCCTGCCATCTTTAACAGTCCCTGTGCAGTTGGGATCATTTAGGTGCAGGATCTCAGGAGGAAAATCAGATTCAAAGAGTTGGCAGCGGGAAAGAGACATGGTGCCAGTGCTGCTGGCACAGACCTCCATGGCATCTGAACAGAAAGAGGATTCAGTGAATTATCTATTGTATTAGCCCGTATTGCCATTTGTGTTGATCCAATTTATTTGCAGTGCAGTACATCTGCTACAGTGAACTTACCAAAGGTTTCAGGATTAGGTCTTTGTCCTTCCAAGCAACCACAGCCATAGCCACCTCTAAAACGACAAACCTCATTTCCAGTGCAGTTTAGGGTATCACAAACTAAATGAAAAGAGATGAAAAATCAGAATATCATAGTAGCTAAGGTAAAAAAAGACAGAAAAATTCATGGATCAACTCCCCCTCCTATCCCCTCCTCCATAAAAATGTTAATGTATGTGCTTATTGCTTTTTATTGTAAATGATTATACCCAGGATACCTTTCACAATATTGCATTTTGGTGTCAGTTGGCTAAGCATTTTAAAAATACATTTAGTACACATTAATAAAATAAAATAAAATGACATGATGAACTCAATATTTTATATTACTGAATACTACTGAAAAAAAGCAGAACAACTGCAACCAAAATATTTTGAAACTATAGTATCTCTGTAAACATATGATACAATCATATGATACAATCATCATTATAACATTTTTGCAATAATTAAAAAAAAAAATCAAACCGTTGTCAAATGCTCAGATTTATTAATGGAACATTACCTGTTATCTCAGCCCGGTCTCACCCCAAAACGTCACATACTGACGCGTCTTGACCATTCGGCAACATACGACGAAAAAGGTACCCTTTAACGTCCATATGAGACGCAGACATAAGCGCACCAGCAGCGCCTTCTAGCGGTACCCTACCGCATACCTAAACCCAACCATTCCCGAATCGTCACATATGGACGTTAAAGGGTACCTTTTTCGTCGTATGTTGCCGAATGGTCAAGACGCGTCAGTATGTGACGTTTTGGGGTGAGACTGTGTTAGTTATCTCTAAACCAGAATGCATGTATACCGAATACAAGTATTTCACACCACAAATGGATAACATACACTATGGGCTCTATGTTGCACTCAGCGAAATTGACTTTGTACACCGACGCATGTATCATTCCTACTTTTCCCTCCACAGACGCACGTCGGTAAATTAGTGAATGAACTTGCGCTCGGGTGGCGGTTCAGCGGAAAGTGTTCCGGCTCAAACGTTCCCTGGTGATATTTTGCAGTGTCAGAAAACAATTCCGCCACTGACCAGAAAAATCTAGTCTAAAGTTAGTGGCGTGTTGCGCTTGTTATTCATATGGTATTTTAAGGGCGCATGCTTGGCCATAATGTAACGTGTGCACAACGCGCATACACTTTGATGTATACACTCTCATCTACACAGATGCAGCAGTTTTCATTTTTGCAAATCATACATTATTACAAGGAAAAATATTAACACATGAGGGAAATGATTGTTTTGTCCATGAAGATGTGAAAAAATAAATCTAGCTTACACAGTTACCCAAATTATTATACGCCTGTTTAACCGAAGCTAATTTGGGTGGGCTTCTCCCATCATCCCCAATGTCACTTCTCTGTCTTTTACGCCCCTGACGAGAACGTCGGTCTCCTCGGCTGTGAACCGCTCCTGGCGTGCGCTTGGCAAATCCGCCGTTATAATAGCAATCCACCATGGAACAATCGCGTCTGCTCTTAAAGGGAATGTGAGATGACACTCTGATTGGTTTATTTCACGTTTCGCCCAAACCACACCTATGAGTAATGAAGCTACTTCAGACCAACCCATTTTAGATTTGCGTCGGGCGCAAGAGTCATTTATCTCGCCGGTATAATAGCAACAGCGCCGGGATCCGCCCACAAAGTTACTTGCACTTCGCGTTAATTACTTGCGTTTCAGATCGCCCTTTATGGTACAAAAGCATCTGACAATTAGGAAAACATATACCAGTGCTTCTCAACCCTTGTCCTGATGGACCCCAACACTGCACATTGTTTGTGTCTCCTCTGTCTGACACACCCATTTCATACCCAGCAAGCAATTTGGCGTTTAAAAGACGTCTTATAGCCATACAAACACAGCCCAGACATGTAGGCTAAAACAGGGCAAAATTTGGGCTGTAAGTAAAAATGTAATAGATGTTATGTTGTAGATGTTACAAGTTATTATGGCAAAAACGACATGTAACCAAATTCAAGGTTCCTCTTCGGTTGGGAGTCAACGCCACGTCGAACCCGACGAATAGGAATCTCACTAGAGAGGCCAATCTACTTCGAGTAAACCTTAAAACAAGCCAATACACATTGTCATGCAATTATTTGTATTAACTGCGCAGCCTCGCAGTACGGGTATAAACGAGCAGCTGGTGCGATTGCACTTTAGCTTTTTGCTTCGGAGCCAAGCACTTCGTTGCCTTCTTCAAACCTGACAAGTCAGCTTTGTGACACGAGAAACCAAGCCTCTTCAGGATCTCTTCACTTTGGTGCGGGCATGACAGCACGGTTCGCCTCCTCAACTATCTCGACGACTGGCTCATACTAGCACACTCTCGAGATCAGCTATGTGAACACAGGGACCTCATGCTCAGGCACCTCAGCCAGTTGGGTCTACAGGTCAACTGGGAAAAGAGCAAACTCTCCCCCATGCAAAGGATCTCTTTTCTTCGTATGGAGTTAGATTCGGTCGCACAGACAGCGTACTTCACAGAGCAGCGCGCTCAGTCGGTGCTGAACTGCTTGAACACGTTCAAAGGCAGGACGGCAGTCCCACTGAAATTCTTTCAGAGGCTCCTGGGGCATATGACAGCGGCAGCAGCAGTAACCCTGCTAGGGCTGCTTCATATGAGACCGCTTCACCACTTCAGCACCCATGGCTATGTGCCCAAGGTTCCTACTACTCCCTTCAGGGACCAGGTAGTGAACCTGCAAGTGCTGCCCCTGGAGGAGGCAGACCGAGCCCTGGCTTGGCTCTGTCCCGTTCGCGCTCTGCGTATGTACGTGGACAGAACTCTAAGCGTCAGGACCTCAGACCAGCTCTTTGTCTGTTATGGAGGCCAGCAGAAGGGAAAGGCTGTCTCCAAGCAGAGGATGGCCCACTGGATAGTGGATGCCATCGCCTAGGCTTACCAAGCTCAAGGCGTGCCCTGCCCACTCGGGTTGCATGCACACTCCACGAGACGTGTTGCATCCTCCTGGGCGCTGGCACGTGGCTCCTCACTAACAGATATCTGTAGAGCTGCGGACTGGGCGACACCTAACACGTTCGCTAGATACTATAGCCTATGTGTAGAGCCGGTCTCCTCCCGTGTTCTCACCCTATACGGGTAGAAGCACTGAAAGGGCCCGGCTCTGTCGGCTTTCTGCACCCTACTGTGCACCCTTATTCTCCAGTGTGAAAAACCTGTGAGTCCTCCAAACACCCTCGGCCCGGACTTGGCGGAGCGTCCGGTGCCAGGCCTTTATCCGCAGAATCCTTGAGAACCGGATATAGGCTGGGTCCCATATGTGTGACCCTACGGGGATCCCATATGTGTATATTCTCCACGGCTGCTCCGAAACGGAAGCCCATGTCTTTCCCTTTTGGCTAAGTCACCCACTACTCATGTGTGTACAACCCTCGGGTTAGTCCATATGTATATCTCCACTTAACTCCTCGAGAATGTGGCTCCCGCAGCGTTCCCCTCCCTCAGATCGGGCACGCTTCCCAGTGTTATCCAATAATCTCACTGTAATTGGTTATCATGGAACAACAGAGACAGATTCACTCAGTGTAAGCCCTCTCCTATAGTCCTTCCAGGCAAGAAGGTGTTGAGGCTTACACAGGGCGCTGGAGGGGGTGCAGCAGCTGTGGCCCTTTGGTATGGATTCCTATTCGTCGGGTTCGACGTGGCGTCGACTCCCGACCAAAGAGTAACGTCTCGGTTACATATGGTAAGCCTCGTTTCCTGAGGGAGGGATCGGAGACGCCACGTTCCGTCGCCACATCTGCTGCCGCCTGCTGGGGCGGCCAGCTTTTTCAGGCTTGGCTCCTCAGCAAAAAACTAAAGTGCAATCGCACCAGCTGCTCGTTTATACCCGCGCTGCGAGGCTGTGCAGCTGATGCAAATGATTGATTGCCAATGTCTATTGGCTTGTTTTAAGTTTCACTCAAAGTAGATTGGCCTCTCTAGCGAGATTCCTATTCGTCGGGTTCGACGTGGCGTCTCCGTTCCCTCCCTCAGGGAACGAGGGTTACCATATGTAACCGAGACGTTATTTTGGCTTGAAGTAGGTTACTCATAGCTGGACTATATCAGGTCTATAGTTAACCTAGACAGTGAAATGACGGCTATTGATTGCTAGATATCCTGGAGTTTCTTCTAATGAGCTGATGAGTTGAATCAGATGTGTCGGTAACACTTTATAATAAGTATACAGTAATAACAATATAAAGTACTAACAAATAATTAACAAGCAATTAGTTTATAGTTGAATCATAGTTTTTATACTGTAGTCTCTACATTGTTAATATATTAAAGGATTATTTCACTTTTAAAGTGAAAATTCTGTCATCATATACTCACCCTTAAGTTGTTTCAAACCTGTATGAATTTCTTTCCTCTGCTGAACACAAAGGAAGATATTAAGAAGAATGTCGGTAACCAGACAGTTTTTGGTTCCCAATGACTGCCATAGTAGGAAAAAAATATACTATGGCAGTCATTGGGAACCAAAAACTGTCTGGTTACTGACATTCTTCTAAATATCTTCCTTTGTGTTCAGCAGAGGAAAGAAATTCATACAGTTTTGAAACAACTTAAGGGTGAGTATATGATGACAGAATTTTCATTTTAAAAGTGAACTAATCCTTTAATAGGCTATATATAACTCAGGCTCTTTGTCGAAACGTTACCTATTGTGTGAGTCCATTATTATTATTATTTTTTAATAAATGCACATGTAATAAGGGTAGCCACAAAAATAAATGTCCACATGTTTTCATCACTAATATTTCACTTCATGTCTTTAGTAAATCCTGACAGTAGTTTTTTAAAGGGTTAGTTCATCCAAAAATGAAAATTCTGTCAGTTATTCCTCACCATTATGTTGATCCAACCCCGTAAGACTTTCGTTCATCTTCGGAACACAAATTAAGATATTTTTGATGAAATCTGAGAGCTGTCTCACTCCTTTATAGGCTGCTAGGTAATTTTATCTGCCTGCCCAGAAAAGTTAGTAAAGATGTTGTTAAAATAGTCCAAGTGACTACAATGGCTCAACCTTAATTTTATCAATTGACGAGAATACCGTTATATTACCGGTATAAAATAACGTTATTCAACTATTCATTTTCTCCGGTGTGGGCCTGGATGTCCGAATCGTGAGAAACCAATGAGAAAATGTAAACGTGCCTTACCAATGACGCAAAATGAATAGCTTACTTTCACACTTTCCCATCAAATGATCGTGAGCATCATCTCGTCAGTTCACGCCCATGCGTCGTGGCGCTCTCGTGAACTCACATCAGAGGCCCACACGGAAGAAAATGAGTAGTTGACTAAAGTCGTTATTTTTGTTTTGTTTTCTGCACAAAATGTATTTTCGTCGCTTGATAAACTTAAGATGGAGCCACTACGGTCACTGGGACACTTTTAACGATGTCTTTACTAACTTTTCTGGGCCGGCAGATGCAATTACCTAGCAGCCAATGAAGGAGTGAGCCAGATCTCAGATTTCATCCAAAATATCTTAATTTGTGTTCCGAAGAACGAAAAAGTCTTACGGGTTGGAACAACATGAGGATGAGTAATTACTGACATAATTTTCATTTTTGGGTGAACTAACCCTTTAATGCCAAAGACAAAGCAGACACAGGGAGAACAGGAAAACTCCACATGGTTTGCACAGTTGGTTCAGTCTGGACTCGAACCGGGGACTGTCTTGTGCGACAACAGTGCTACCCACTGAGCCACTGTGCTGCTCTGTTACCTCAGGTAAAGTACCTCAGATTGTGATCCAGTTTCTCTATCTCATTTCTTTAGCCAGTAAACTAATTCATTTCTATTTGTTCTCAATAAGAATAGTTTAAGACACACTAGTACTTGTACAGGTATCAACATAACAAGAAAAATTAAGACAAAATAAGTACTGTGCAGGGACCATACAGAGAATGCTAAATAAAAATGATTGAAAAGAAATTGCATTACCATTGTAAACCTGAAACACCCAGCGACCATTAACATTGACATTGCTGTTGGATGACAATTCAGAGGAGGTCAGTAAGGAAGTGTATGAGTGCGCAAAGTCCACTGTGCCATAATGAGCCTGCAAAAAAAAAAGATATGTAAATTGACAGTTTGTAAACTGATTCTCTTTTAAATTGCAACAACACTTTGAAACTTACTAGCCATTGTTGTCTTGTTTCAGCAATGTTGCCATAGTTGAAAAGGATGAAGGAGTGGTCAACATTGGAGAGCAAAACCAATTGAAAAGTAACTACCTTCAAAACACAGATGAACAGCATTCAGAATATTTCAAAGAAAAATACACAGTACTGTATAATCTATATTGATAGAGTACCGACTAGGGGTGGGCGATCTACCTCACTGTGCTGTTGCTGTGTGCACGTAACGAAAGCTTAAAGCAGGGCTATGCAGCTTCGGGAATTTCTTCGCTGTATTCCCGCTTTTTGCTCGCAGGTTTCTGTATAGAGCTTCGGAATAGATATTTGACAACACTGTCGAAAAACTCGTTGGCGACTCTCAGATACCAGAGGCTAGTAGATCAACGTCTTCAAAGCAGAAGGGATTTTTACAACGTCTTCTTCATTCGGGTTCCAACAGCGTGAGGGAGCGCAATAATGACATAATTTTAGCAGATTTTTTTTTGCCATAAAGCAAATACATCGTGAGACCTGATATCACACGATACTTCCTGACGCCGCGGCCCGCCGGCCCAAAGTTGCAGGGGTGTTTTTTCCTCTCACACGCGAGACGACCACCATTCAACCCGCCAAAAGTTTTATAACAATTCCAATGACTCCGAAGCTGTTCAGTTAAGGTAAAAAACCTGCATAGTTCAACTTTAACATTTGCATGAGTTTATAAGCATTGTGGTTTAAAAACAAGTGATTTTAAACCATTGAAGTGCAATAGGCACAAAACAGAACTCGTTTTGCTATATTTGCATGGTCTGAGAGACTGTTTCTGGGCGCTGTCTAAGAGACACGCTCATGTGCAGCCCACTGCTCAGTAAGCGCATATGTACTGAACAGGGTTATATTGCCGCTTTATTTGCCTTAAATTATTAAATACACACACTTGTATGTGTCATAATACCTGTCTTTGCAAGTATCATAGTAAATACAGTAATTTATGCCTTAAGTGAACATAGAAAATTGAGAAAGTAAACAGTGAACATGTGAACAGTGGCATGTGAACAGTGTATTGGATCCAGAGCAGCCTAATATTCCTGCTGTCTTTCATTCATATTAATCAAGCAACAAAATCACTTACTGCTCTGGACTTCATCACAATTTATGTTTCTTATTTAGTGCTTGAAGGTTTTCAGGTATATTATAGTTTTTTGCTATTGCTTGTAATTAGTTTATTTGTTTTTATTTTATCACTGACTATTTAAATGTCTTCAGTAAGCTTGAGTTTTTGTTTTTGTTGGTTTGGCTAGTATTAGTTTTTTTGTGATATTGACATTGGTGACAAGAATTATAAAATGTATATAGTATCAAAAATGTTGATATTATAAAAAACTTATTTAAAGCATAAACGACTTGAAATTGTGAAATAAAATTATTCATATCGTAATATAAGATTTCATATCGCCCACCCCTAGTACTGACAAATTAGGTCTTACCCCTTCTCCAGAGGAGTACGGCACACTGTCCCAGGTTGCCACAAAGGCTGATGTAGTATTAAAAGGAATGGGAAGGTTAGGGAAATATTGGTTAACAGCTGCAGTGACTTGTGTCAGTACAGCACTGCTTGTGTCCTCTCTATAGGAGATAGTTCCTCCACGTCTATTGTCAAGGTGAGTCCAAAGAGGAGCAATGATGTCTCTTCCAGAATTCAGTGGGATGTTGTCGGACAGTTGCTCTGTAAATGTTAGAAGGCCGTTGTTGTTAACCTAAATTTAAGACAAAAAAAATTTGTGTTGTAAGGGGAATATATGATGACATAATTAAGAGGTAGAATGAGCTACATTTTCTACTAGTTAACTCTATGAATCAAAAGACTTAGACTGAGATTAACAATTACAAAAACTTGTAAATTAAGATATCAAAGTCTGAATGAAGTTAAGCAAGTACTTTAACTCAATCAAAGACACTTATGAATTTAGACGCAAGTAGATAAAAAAAAAAGTAAAACGACAAGTAAAAATGCTTACAAAGGTCTGATTGTGTGTGCGTCCAAAATATTTAAAAGGCTGCTGCAATATAATGGCTTCAGAGCTTCCGTTATCCAATCGGGGGGTTACTATTTCTCCATTCCCAAATGGTAGGAAATTAGCTGGCACTAGAAAAATGTAAGTAAGAAGGAATAATTTAGTTCTTCCAAAAAACATAAGCTCAAACACACACACACACACACACACACACACACACACACACACACACACACACACACACACACACACACACACACACACACACACACACACACACACACACACACACACACACTGGTTATCACTGGTTATCACTGGTTAAAAGTTGTAAAGGGGAATTCACTAAGAATTAATTGTGCTGGTTTATACTGTTGTTTATTTTTATGTGTCCCATATGATTATAGAACCCGATTCAAAACATGAATGATGTAATCACGGCCCTGGGGTTAGGGTATTACGGCCACAAAACTACTGCCCATCAGAATTTGCCCGGGGCAGTTCCCAAGATCACAGGCTGTTTCTGAGTGCAAGGTTGTGGAGAGTACAGCAGACTACTACAATCTGGCAGATTTTCTGGGATTGTATGACTCCCCCACTGCAATCCAGCACCTAAATTGGCTTTTTAAAAGGCTGAAAATGCACTCATCTACACAATGCCAGTGAAAGCTCAACTGCAAATAAGTTTCAGGTTTTGAACCTTTCAAACACCAGGTTTTAAACACGGCATGCTATAGTGGCACAAAAGTTTAGTAAATTCAGCCTTGTGTACCTTGTCCTAACCAATAATACAACTCATAAGCTTACAGTTTGATGAACCATCAACATGGAAAGACCAGCTAGCAGTCACATTGACATTACTGCTCGACGAGAGATCTGGGACACTGGATGCTGGAATTGTGAAAGAACTCATAGAGTCCACAGTGTAATAGCCAGCCTGTAGGAGTAAACAAAAAGTTGTATGTTCTCATTCTATTAAAAAAATAGAGAAAGAGAAAGAAATAACCCTTTTTCTGCATTCACAAGCAATTCCTTTGAAATAGTATATCTGTATTTGTTTTTATTTGTACAGTGCACAAGAAGCAGTCGGCTTCTTCACTTACCTGCCATGGTAGTCCTGTTTCTGCAACATCTCCATAATAGATCAGGATGAAGGAGCGATGAACATTGTAGGCTAAAACCACTTGGAAAGAGGCCACCTTCAAAACACCAACAGACAGCATTCAAAATCTTCCAAATAAACCAGACGGACCATTCATTGAAAATCAAAGATTACTGTAGGTCTTACCCCTCCACCACTGGAGTATGGCACACTGTCCCATGTAGCGACAAAAGCTGAAGTAGCAGCAAAAGGTATGTTAGGGAAGTATTGCTGAACAACTGCAGTGACTTGTGTCAGTGCAGCACTGCTTGTGTCCTCTCTATAGGAGATAGTTCCTCCACGTCTGTTGTCAAGGCGAGTCCAAAGAGGAGCAATGATGTCTCTTCCGGAATTCAGAGAGGGGTTGTAGGCAGACAGCGGCTCGGTAAACGTCAGATGGCCATTGTTGTTCACCTAAATTTTTGCCCCATATTTTTCAAAAGGATTTTAAAGAGAAGTTTGAAGAAATTAGGGTTATATAAATAACTTGTAACTTCATGTTTGTGTGGGGGTGGAATGTGACGCTTACAAAGATCTGATTGTATGTGCGTCCAAAGTATTTGAAGGGCTTCTGCAAGAAAATGACATCAGAGCTTCCATCTTCGGCAGTGGGGATCACTATTTCTCCAGCCCCAGAAGGAAGGAAATTAGTTGGAACTAAGGAAAGAATAGGTGAGAAGAAATGATTTAGCTCTGCTGAAGAAAAACAAGCCCATAAAAGGTTAAGCCTGAGCTTCTGGTTGCATTGGCTTACAGTTCGGTGAGCCATCAACATGGAAAGAGCGGCGACCATTCACATTGATATTACTGCTGGATGAGAGTTCTGAGGCACTGGTTACTGGAATTGTGAAAGAATTGGCCGAGTCTGCCGTGTTGTAACCAGCCTGTAGAATAACAGTAAATTAATAGTTTTAAGGGCCTCAACCTGTTACAGATATAACTGTCTTTTGCAAGAATGTAAGGAATGAAGTGAGGCAAGAGCAAGTCTTTGTCATTTCTATCATTTGCAAAAACAACAAGGACCTGTCTCCACTCACCAGCCAAATTTGTTCGGTTTCTGCAATGTCTCCATAGTTGATCAGGATAAAAGTGCGATGAACATTGGAGACTAAAACCACTTGGAAACTAGCCACCTTCAAAATACCAACAGATGTCATTAAAAACCTTCACCCTTCAAAGGACAACACAAATATATCTTTAAACTACGATTAGATCTTACCCCTCCACCATTAGAATATGGCACATTGTCCCAGGTAGCAACAAAAGCTGATGAAGCAGTAAATTGTATGATCGGGAAGTATTGCTTAACAGCGGCAGTGACTTGTGCCAGTACAGCACTGCTTTTGTCCTCTCTATAGGAGATAGTTCCTCCAAGTCTACTGTCAAGGTGAGTCCAAAGAGGCGCAATGAAGTCTGTTCCACAATTCAGAAGTGGGATGTTGTCGGACAGTTGCTCAGTAAATGTTAGAAGGCCATTGTTGTTCACCTACAATTTAGCACATAACATGTTTGTGTTTTGAAAGAGGAAGTATACTGACAAAATGAAAAAGTAGAATTTACCACAATTTCTACTAGTTGATTCTCTACAAATCAAAGTCCTCTGAATTTCACAATTATAAAAACCTGTACATTAAGATATTAAGTCTGAACAAAGTAAAGCAAGTAGTTACACTCGTAAAGAGTCTTGTGATTTTAAATGCAATTTGATTAAAAATTTATCTAAATATGCAAAATAACAACCAAACAATGCTTACAAAGGTCTGATTGTGTGTGCGTCCAAAATATTTCAAAGGCTGCTGCAATATAATGGCTTCAGAGCTTCCGTTATCCAATCGGGGGGTTACTATTTCTCCATTCCCAAATGGTAGGAAATTAGATGGCACTAGGAAAAATGTAAGAAAGATGGAATCCTTTAGTTCTTCCAAGAAACATAAGCTCTCACACACACACACACACACACACACACTAACACACACACACTGCAATGGTTAAAAGTTTTAAAGGGGAATTCACTAAGAATGAATTGTGCTGGTTTATACTGTTGTTTATTTTTATGTGTCCCATATGATTTAAAAAGCCGATTCACAACATGAATGATGTAATCACGGCCCTGGAGTTAGGGTATTACGGCCACAAAACTACTGCCCATCAGAATTTGCCCGGGGCAGTTCCCCAGCTCGCAGGCCGTTTCTAAATGTGCAAGGTTATGGAGAGAACAGCAGACGACTACAATCTGGCAGATTTTCTGGGGTTGTGAAGTACGACTCCCCCACTGCGATCCAGCACCTGAATTGGCTTTTTAAAAGGCTGAAAGTGCACTCAACTACACGGTGCCAGGGAAAGCTCAACTGCAAATAAGTTTCAGGCCTTGAGTTCAAACACGGCATGCTACAGTGGCACAAAAGTTTAGTGAATTCACCCCTGAATACCTTGTCATAACCAATTTCACAACTCGTTGGCTTACAGTTTGGTGAACCATCAACATGGAAAGACCAGCAAGCAGTCACATTGACATTACTGCTCGACGAGAGTTCTGGGACACTGGATTCTGGAATTGTGAAAGAACTCATAGAGTCCACAGTGTAATAGCCAGCCTGTAGGAGTAAACAAAATGTTTTAAGTTCTCATTCTATTAAAAGAGAGAGAGAGATAACCTTGTTTTCTTCTATTTTATGAACAATTCCTTTTGAATTGTATATTTTTATTAGGTTTTTCTTCTCATTTGTACAGTGCACAAGAAGCAGTCGGCTTCTTCACTTACCTGCCATGGTAGTCCTGTTTCTGCAACATCTCCATAATAGATCAGGATGAAGGAGCGATGAACATTGTAGGCTAAAACCACTTGGAAAGAGGCCACCTTCAAAACACCAACAGACAGCATTCAAAATCTTCCAAATAAACCAGACGGACCATTCATTGAAAATCAAAGATTACTGTAGGTCTTACCCCTCCACCACTGGAGTATGGCACACTGTCCCATGTAGCGACAAAAGCTGAAGTAGCAGCAAAAGGTATGTTAGGGAAGTATTGCTGAACAACTGCAGTGACTTGTGTCAGTGCAGCACTGCTTGTGTCCTCTCTATAGGAGATAGTTCCTCCACGTCTGTTGTCAAGGCGAGTCCAAAGAGGAGCAATGATGTCTCTTCCGGAATTCAGAGAGGGGTTGTAGGCAGACAGCGGCTCGGTAAACGTCAGATGGCCATTGTTGTTCACCTAAATTGTAGTCCCACATTTTTCAATGGGATTTTAAAGAGAAGTTTGAAGAAATTAGGGGTATATAAACAACTTGTAACTTCATGTTTGTGTGGGGGTGGAATGTGACGCTTACAAAGATCTGATTGTATGTGCGTCCAAAGTATTTGAAGGGCTTCTGCAAGAAAATGACATCAGAGCTTCCATCTTCGGCAGTGGGGATCACTATTTCTCCAGCCCCAGAAGGAAGGAAACTAGTTGGCACTAAGGAAAGAATAGGTGAGAAGAAATGATTTAGCTCTGCTGAAGAAAAACAAGCCCATAAAAGGTTAAGCCTGAGCTTCTGGTTGCGTTGGCTTACAGTTCGGTGAGCCATCAACATGGAAAGAGCGGCGACCATTCACATTGATATTACTGCTGGATGAGAGTTCTGAGGCACTGGTTACTGGAATTGTGAAAGAATTGGCCGAGTCTTCCGTGTTGTAACCAGCCTGTAGAATAACAGTAAATTAATAGTTTTAAGGCCCTCAACCTGTTACAGATATAACTGTTTTTGCAAGAATCTAAGGAATGAAGTGAGGCAAGGGCAATTCCTTGTCATTTCTATCATTTGCAAAAACAACAAGGACCTGTCTCCACTCACCAGCCAAATTTGTTCGGTTTCTGCAATGTCTCCATAGTTGACCAGGATAAAAGTGCGATGGACATTAGAGACTAAAACCACTTGGAAACTAGCCACCTTCAAAATACCAACAGATGTCATTAAAAACCTTCACTCTTCACAGGACAACACAAATTTATCTTTAAACAACGATTAGATCTTACCCCTTCACCATTAGAGTATGGCACATTGTCCCAGGTAGCAACAAAAGCTGATGAAGCACTAAACGTTATGTTAGGGAAGTATTGCTTAACAGCTGCCGTGACTTGTGCCAGTACAGCACTGCTTTTGTCCTCTCTATAGGAGATAGTTCCTCCAAGTCTACTGTCAAGGTGAGTCCAAAGAGGCGCAATGAAGTCTGTTCCACAATTCAGAAGTGGGATGTTGTCGGACAGTTGCTCAGTAAATGTTAGAAGGCCATTGTTGTTCACCTACAATTTAGCACAAAATATGTTTGTGTGTTGTAAAAGGAAATATACAGACAGAATTAAGAAGTAGAATTTGCCACAATTTCTACTAGTTGATTCAACGAATCAAAAGTCCTCTGAATTTCACAATTACAAAAACCTGTACATTGAGATATCAAAGGCTGAACAAAGTAAAGCAAGTAGTTACACTCATTTAAAGAGACATGTGATTTTAGATGCAAGTAGATGAAACATGTCTCTAAATATGCAAAATAACAACCAAACAATGCTTACAAAGGTCTGATTGTGTGTGCGTCCAAAATATTTCAAAGGCTGCTGCAATATAATGGCTTCAGAGCTTCCGTTATCCAATCGGGGGGTTACTATTTCTCCATTCCCAAATGGTAGGAAATTAGATGGCACTAGGAAAAATGTAAGAAAGATGGAATCCTTTAGTTCTTCCAAGAAACATAAGCTCTCTCACACACACACACACACACACTAACACACACACACTGCAATGGTTAAAAGTTTTAAAGGGGAATTCACTAAGAATGAATTGTGCTGGTTTATACTGTTGTTTATTTTTATGTGTCCCATATGATTTAAAAAGCCGATTCACAACATGAATGATGTAATCACGGCCCTGGAGTTAGGGTATTACGGCCACAAAACTACTGCCCATCAGAATTTGCCCGGGGCAGTTCCCCAGCTCGCAGGCCGTTTCTAAATGTGCAAGGTTGTGGAGAGTACAGCAGACGACTACAATCTGGCAGATTTTCTGGGGTTGTGAAGTACGACTCCCCCACTGCGATCCAGCACCTGAATTGGCTTTTTAAAAGGCTGAAAGTGCACTCAACTACACGGTGCCAGGGAAAAAGCTCAACTGCAAATAAGTTTCAGGCTTTGAGTTCAAACACGGCATGCTACAGTGGCACAAAAGTTTAGTGAATTCACCCCTGAATACCTTGTCATAACCAATTTCACAACTCGTTGGCTTACAGTTTGGTGAACCATCAACATGGAAAGACCAGCAAGCAGTCACATTGACATTACTGCTCGACGAGAGTTCTGGGACACTGGATTCTGGAATTGTGAAAGAACTCATAGAGTCCACAGTGTAATAGCCAGCCTGTAGGAGTAAACAAAATGTTTTAAGTTCTCATTCTATTAAAAGAGAGAGAGAGATAACCTTGTTTTCTTCTATTTTATGAACAATTCCTTTTGAATTGTATATTTTTATTAGGTTTTTCTTCTCATTTGTACAGTGCACAAGAAGCAGTCGGCTTCTTCACTTACCTGCCATGGTAGTCCTGTTTCTGCAACATCTCCATAATAGATCAGGATGAAGGAGCGATGAACATTGTAGGCTAAAACCACTTGGAAAGAGGCCACCTTCAAAACACCAACAGACAGCATTCAAAATCTTCCAAATAAACCAGACGGACCATTCATTGAAAATCAAAGATTACTGTAGGTCTTACCCCTCCACCACTGGAGTATGGCACACTGTCCCATGTAGCGACAAAAGCTGAAGTAGCAGCAAAAGGTATGTTAGGGAAGTATTGCTGAACAACTGCAGTGACTTGTGTCAGTGCAGCACTGCTTGTGTCCTCTCTATAGGAGATAGTTCCTCCACGTCTGTTGTCAAGGCGAGTCCAAAGAGGAGCAATGATGTCTCTTCCGGAATTCAGAGAGGGGTTGTAGGCAGAAAACGGCTTGGTAAACGTCAGATGGCCATTGTTGTTCACCTAAATTGTAGTCCCACATTTTTCAATGGGATTTTAAAGAGAAGTTTGAAGAAATTAGGGGTATATAAACAACTTGTAACTTCATGTTTGTGTGGGGGTGGAATGTGACGCTTACAAAGATCTGATTGTATGTGCGTCCAAAGTATTTGAAGGGCTTCTGCAAGAAAATGACATCAGAGCTTCCATCTTCGGCAGTGGGGATCACTATTTCTCCAGCCCCAGAAGGAAGGAAACTAGTTGGCACTAAGGAAAGAATAGGTGAGAAGAAATGATTTAGCTCTGCTGAAGAAAAACAAGCCCATAAAAGGTTAAGCCTGAGCTTCTGGTTGCGTTGGCTTACAGTTCGGTGAGCCATCAACATGGAAAGAGCGGCGACCATTCACATTGATATTACTGCTGGATGAGAGTTCTGAGGCACTGGTTACTGGAATTGTGAAAGAATTGGCCGAGTCTTCCGTGTTGTAACCAGCCTGTAGAATAACAGTAAATTAATAGTTTTAAGGCCCTCAACCTGTTACAGATATAACTGTTTTTGCAAGAATCTAAGGAATGAAGTGAGGCAAGGGCAATTCCTTGTCATTTCTATCATTTGCAAAAACAACAAGGACCTGTCTCCACTCACCAGCCAAATTTGTTCGGTTTCTGCAATGTCTCCATAGTTGACCAGGATAAAAGTGCGATGGACATTAGAGACTAAAACCACTTGGAAACTAGCCACCTTCAAAATACCAACAGATGTCATTAAAAACCTTGACTCTTCACAGGACAACACAAATTTATCTTTAAACAACGATTAGATCTTACCCCTTCACCATTAGAGTATGGCACATTGTCCCAGGTAGCAACAAAAGCTGATGAAGCACTAAACGTTATGTTAGGGAAGTATTGCTTAACAGCTGCCGTGACTTGTGCCAGTACAGCACTGCTTTTGTCCTCTCTATAGGAGATAGTTCCTCCAAGTCTACTGTCAAGGTGAGTCCAAAGAGGCGCAATGAAGTCTGTTCCACAATTCAGAAGTGGGATGTTGTCGGACAGTTGCTCAGTAAATGTTAGAAGGCCATTGTTGTTCACCTACAATTTAGCACAAAATATGTTTGTGTGTTGTAAAAGGAAATATACAGACAGAATTAAGAAGTAGAATTTGCCACAATTTCTACTAGTTGATTCAACGAATCAAAAGTCCTCTGAATTTCACAATTACAAAAACCTGTACATTGAGATATCAAAGGCTGAACAAAGTAAAGCAAGTAGTTACACTCATTTAAAGAGACATGTGATTTTAGATGCAAGTAGATGAAACATGTCTCTAAATATGCAAAATAACAACCAAACAATGCTTACAAAGGTCTGATTGTGTGTGCGTCCAAAATATTTCAAAGGCTGCTGCAATATAATGGCTTCAGAGCTTCCGTTATCCAATCGGGGGGTTACTATTTCTCCATTCCCAAATGGTAGGAAATTAGATGGCACTAGGAAAAATGTAAGAAAGATGGAATCCTTTAGTTCTTCCAAGAAACATAAGCTCTCACACACACACACACACACACACACTAACACACACACACTGCAATGGTTAAAAGTTTTAAAGGGGAATTCACTAAGAATGAATTGTGCTGGTTTATACTGTTGTTTATTTTTATGTGTCCCATATGATTTAAAAAGCCGATTCACAACATGAATGATGTAATCACGGCCCTGGAGTTAGGGTATTACGGCCACAAAACTACTGCCCATCAGAATTTGCCCGGGGCAGTTCCCCAGCTCGCAGGCCGTTTCTAAATGTGCAAGGTTGTGGAGAGTACAGCAGACGACTACAATCTGGCAGATTTTCTGGGGTTGTGAAGTACGACTCCCCCACTGCGATCCAGCACCTGAATTGGCTTTTTAAAAGGCTGAAAGTGCACTCAACTACACGGTGCCAGGGAAAAAGCTCAACTGCAAATAAGTTTCAGGCTTTGAGTTCAAACACGGCATGCTACAGTGGCACAAAAGTTTAGTGAATTCACCCCTGAATACCTTGTCATAACCAATTTCACAACTCGTTGGCTTACAGTTTGGTGAACCATCAACATGGAAAGACCAGCAAGCAGTCACATTGACATTACTGCTCGACGAGAGTTCTGGGACACTGGATTCTGGAATTGTGAAAGAACTCATAGAGTCCACAGTGTAATAGCCAGCCTGTAGGAGTAAACAAAATGTTTTAAGTTCTCATTCTATTAAAAGAGAGAGAGAGATAACCTTGTTTTCTTCTATTTTATGAACAATTCCTTTTGAATTGTATATTTTTATTAGGTTTTTCTTCTCATTTGTACAGTGCACAAGAAGCAGTCGGCTTCTTCACTTACCTGCCATGGTAGTCCTGTTTCTGCAACATCTCCATAATAGATCAGGATGAAGGAGCGATGAACATTGTAGGCTAAAACCACTTGGAAAGAGGCCACCTTCAAAACACCAACAGACAGCATTCAAAATCTTCCAAATAAACCAGACGGACCATTCATTGAAAAATCAAAGATTACTGTAGGTCTTACCCCTCCACCACTGGAGTATGGCACACTGTCCCATGTAGCGACAAAAGCTGAAGTAGCAGCAAAAGGTATGTTAGGGAAGTATTGCTGAACAACTGCAGTGACTTGTGTCAGTGCAGCACTGCTTGTGTCCTCTCTATAGGAGATAGTTCCTCCACGTCTGTTGTCAAGGCGAGTCCAAAGAGGAGCAATGATGTCTCTTCCGGAATTCAGAGAGGGGTTGTAGGCAGAAAACGGCTTGGTAAACGTCAGATGGCCATTGTTGTTCACCTAAATTGTAGTCCCACATTTTTCAATGGGATTTTAAAGAGAAGTTTGAAGAAATTAGGGGTATATAAACAACTTGTAACTTCATGTTTGTGTGGGGGTGGAATATGACGCTTACAAAGATCTGATTGTATGTGCGTCCAAAGTATTTGAAGGGCTTCTGCAAGAAAATGACATCAGAGCTTCCATCTTCGGCAGTGGGGATCACTATTTCTCCAGCCCCAGAAGGAAGGAAACTAGTTGGCACTAAGGAAAGAATAGGTGAGAAGAAATGATTTAGCTCTGCTGAAGAAAAACAAGCCCATAAAAGGTTAAGCCTGAGCTTCTGGTTGCGTTGGCTTACAGTTCGGTGAGCCATCAACATGGAAAGAGCGGCGACCATTCACATTGATATTACTGCTGGATGAGAGTTCTGAGGCACTGGTTACTGGAATTGTGAAAGAATTGGCCGAGTCTTCCGTGTTGTAACCAGCCTGTAGAATAACAGTAAATTAATAGTTTTAAGGCCCTCAACCTGTTACAGATATAACTGTTTTTGCAAGAATCTAAGGAATGAAGTGAGGCAAGGGCAATTCCTTGTCATTTCTATCATTTGCAAAAACAACAAGGACCTGTCTCCACTCACCAGCCAAATTTGTTCGGTTTCTGCAATGTCTCCATAGTTGACCAGGATAAAAGTGCGATGGACATTAGAGACTAAAACCACTTGGAAACTAGCCACCTTCAAAATACCAACAGATGTCATTAAAAACCTTCACTCTTCACAGGACAACACAAATTTATCTTTAAACAACGATTAGATCTTACCCCTTCACCATTAGAGTATGGCACATTGTCCCAGGTAGCAACAAAAGCTGATGAAGCACTAAACGTTATGTTAGGGAAGTATTGCTTAACAGCTGCCGTGACTTGTGCCAGTACAGCACTGCTTTTGTCCTCTCTATAGGAGATAGTTCCTCCAAGTCTACTGTCAAGGTGAGTCCAAAGAGGCGCAATGAAGTCTGTTCCACAATTCAGAAGTGGGATGTTGTCGGACAGTTGCTCAGTAAATGTTAGAAGGCCATTGTTGTTCACCTACAATTTAGCACAAAATATGTTTGTGTGTTGTAAAAGGAAATATACAGACAGAATTAAGAAGTAGAATTTGCCACAATTTCTACTAGTTGATTCAACGAATCAAAAGTCCTCTGAATTTCACAATTACAAAAACCTGTACATTGAGATATCAAAGGCTGAACAAAGTAAAGCAAGTAGTTACACTCATTTAAAGAGACATGCGATTTTAGATGCAAGTAGATGAAACATGTCTCTAAATATGCAAAATAACAACCAAACAATGCTTACAAAGGTCTGATTGTGTGTGCGTCCAAAATATTTCAAAGGCTGCTGCAATATAATGGCTTCAGAGCTTCCGTTATCCAATCGGGGGGTTACTATTTCTCCATTCCCAAATGGTAGGAAATTAGATGGCACTAGGAAAAATGTAAGAAAGATGGAATCCTTTAGTTCTTCCAAGAAACATAAGCTCTCTCACACACACACACACACACACTAACACACACACACTGCAATGGTTAAAAGTTTTAAAGGGGAATTCACTAAGAATGAATTGTGCTGGTTTATACTGTTGTTTATTTTTATGTGTCCCATATGATTTAAAAAGCCGATTCACAACATGAATAATGTAATCACGGCCCTGGAGTTAGGGTATTACGGCCACAAAACTACTGCCCATCAGAATTTGCCCGGGGCAGTTCCCCAGTTCGCAGGCCGTTTCTAAATGTGCAAGGTTGTGGAGAGTACAGCAGACGACTACAATCTGGGAGATTTTCTGGGGTTGTGAAGTACGACTCCCCCACTGCGATCCAGCACCTGAATTGGCTTTTTAAAAGGCTGAAAGTGCACTCAACTACACGGTGCCAGGGAAAAAGCTCAACTGCAAATAAGTTTCAGGCTTTGAGTTCAAACACGGCATGCTACAGTGGCACAAAAGTTTAGTGAATTCACCCCTGAATACCTTGTCATAACCAATTTCACAACTCGTTGGCTTACAGTTTGGTGAACCATCAACATGGAAAGACCAGCAAGCAGTCACATTGACATTACTGCTCGACGAGAGTTCTGGGACACTGGATTCTGGAATTGTGAAAGAACTCATAGAGTCCACAGTGTAATAGCCAGCCTGTAGGAGTAAACAAAATGTTTTAAGTTCTCATTCTATTAAAAGAGAGAGAGAGATAACCTTGTTTTCTTCTATTTTATGAACAATTCCTTTTGAATTGTATATTTTTATTAGGTTTTTCCTTCTCATTTGTACAGTGCACAAGAAGCAGTCGGCTTCTTCACTTACCTGCCATGGTAGTCCTGTTTCTGCAACATCTCCATAATAGATCAGGATGAAGGAGCGATGAACATTGTAGGCTATAACCACTTGGAAAGAGGCCACCTTCAAAACACCAACAGACAGCATTCAAAATCTTCCAAATAAACCAGACGGACCATTCAATGAAAATCAAAGATTACTGTAGGTCTTACCCCTCCACCACTGGAGTATGGCACACTGTCCCATGTAGCGACAAAAGCTGAAGTAGCAGCAAAAGGTATGTTAGGGAAGTATTGCTGAACAACTGCAGTGACTTGTGTCAGTGCAGCACTGCTTGTGTCCTCTCTATAGGAGATAGTTCCTCCACGTCTGTTGTCAAGGCGAGTCCAAAGAGGAGCAATGATGTCTCTTCCGGAATTCAGAGAGGGGTTGTAGGCAGAAAACGGCTTGGTAAACGTCAGATGGCCATTGTTGTTCACCTAAATTGTAGTCCCACATTTTTCAACGGGATTTTAAAGAGAAGTTTGAAGAAATTAGGGGTATATAAACAACTTGTAACTTCATGTTTGTGTGGGGGTGGAATGTGACGCTTACAAAGATCTGATTGTATGTGCGTCCAAAGTATTTGAAGGGCTTCTGCAAGAAAATGACATCAGAGCTTCCATCTTCGGCAGTGGGGATCACTATTTCTCCAGCCCCAGAAGGAAGGAAACTAGTTGGCACTAAGGAAAGAATAGGTGAGAAGAAATGATTTAGCTCTGCTGAAGAAAAACAAGCCCATAAAAGGTTAAGCCTGAGCTTCTGGTTGCGTTGGCTTACAGTTCGGTGAGCCATCAACATGGAAAGAGCGGCGACCATTCACATTGATATTACTGCTGGATGAGAGTTCTGAGGCACTGGTTACTGGAATTGTGAAAGAATTGGCCGAGTCTTCCGTGTTGTAACCAGCCTGTAGAATAACAGTAAATTAATAGTTTTAAGGCCCTCAACCTGTTACAGATATAACTGTTTTTGCAAGAATCTAAGGAATGAAGTGAGGCAAGGGCAATTCCTTGTCATTTCTATCATTTGCAAAAACAACAAGGACCTGTCTCCACTCACCAGCCAAATTTGTTCGGTTTCTGCAATGTCTCCATAGTTGACCAGGATAAAAGTGCGATGGACATTAGAGATTAAAACCACTTGGAAACTAGCCACCTTCAAAATACCAACAGATGTCATTAAAAACCTTCACTCTTCACAGGACAACACAAATTTATCTTTAAACAACGATTAGATCTTACCCCTTCACCATTAGAGTATGGCACATTGTCCCAGGTAGCAACAAAAGCTGATGAAGCACTAAACGTTAT
This sequence comes from Phoxinus phoxinus, assembly GCF_949152265.1. Taxonomy (NCBI): domain Eukaryota; kingdom Metazoa; phylum Chordata; class Actinopteri; order Cypriniformes; family Leuciscidae; genus Phoxinus; species Phoxinus phoxinus. The sequence goes on along the minus strand of NC_136893.1, from coordinate 27,660,282 downwards.
GTTAGGGAAGTATTGCTTAACAGCTGCCGTGACTTGTGCCAGTACAGCACTGCTTTTGTCCTCTCTATAGGAGATAGTTCCTCCAAGTCTACTGTCAAGGTGAGTCCAAAGAGGCGCAATGAAGTCTGTTCCACAATTCAGAAGTGGGATGTTGTCGGACAGTTGCTCAGTAAATGTTAGAAGGCCATTGTTGTTCACCTACAATTTAGCACAAAATATGTTTGTGTGTTGTAAAAGGAAATATACAGACAGAATTAAGAAGTAGAATTTGCCACAATTTCTACTAGTTGATTCAACGAATCAAAAGTCCTCTGAATTTCACAATTACAAAAACCTGTACATTGAGATATCAAAGGCTGAACAAAGTAAAGCAAGTAGTTACACTCATTTAAAGAGACATGTGATTTTAGATGCAAGTAGATGAAACATGTCTCTAAATATGCAAAATAACAACCAAACAATGCTTACAAAGGTCTGATTGTGTGTGCGTCCAAAATATTTCAAAGGCTGCTGCAATATAATGGCTTCAGAGCTTCCGTTATCCAATCGGGGGGTTACTATTTCTCCATTCCCAAATGGTAGGAAATTAGATGGCACTAGGAAAAATGTAAGAAAGATGGAATCCTTTAGTTCTTCCAAGAAACATAAGCTCTCACACACACACACACACACACACACACACACACACTAACACACACACACTGCAATGGTTAAAAGTTTTAAAGGGGAATTCACTAAGAATGAATTGTGCTGGTTTATACTGTTGTTTATTTTTATGTGTCCCATATGATTTAAAAAGCCGATTCACAACATGAATGATGTAATCACGGCCCTGGAGTTAGGGTATTACGGCCACAAAACTACTGCCCATCAGAATTTGCCCGGGGCAGTTCCCCAGCTCGCAGGCCGTTTCTAAATGTGCAAGGTTATGGAGAGAACAGCAGACGACTACAATCTGGCAGATTTTCTGGGGTTGTGAAGTACGACTCCCCCACTGCGATCCAGCACCTGAATTGGCTTTTTAAAAGGCTGAAAGTGCACTCAACTACACGGTGCCAGGGAAAGCTCAACTGCAAATAAGTTTCAGGCCTTGAGTTCAAACACGGCATGCTACAGTGGCACAAAAGTTTAGTGAATTCACCCCTGAATACCTTGTCATAACCAATTTCACAACTCGTTGGCTTACAGTTTGGTGAACCATCAACATGGAAAGACCAGCAAGCAGTCACATTGACATTACTGCTCGACGAGAGTTCTGGGACACTGGATTCTGGAATTGTGAAAGAACTCATAGAGTCCACAGTGTAATAGCCAGCCTGTAGGAGTAAACAAAATGTTTTAAGTTCTCATTCTATTAAAAGAGAGAGAGAGATAACCTTGTTTTCTTCTATTTTATGAACAATTCCTTTTGAATTGTATATTTTTATTAGGTTTTTCTTCTCATTTGTACAGTGCACAAGAAGCAGTCGGCTTCTTCACTTACCTGCCATGGTAGTCCTGTTTCTGCAACATCTCCATAATAGATCAGGATGAAGGAGCGATGAACATTGTAGGCTAAAACCACTTGGAAAGAGGCCACCTTCAAAACACCAACAGACAGCATTCAAAATCTTCCAAATAAACCAGACGGACCATTCATTGAAAATCAAAGATTACTGTAGGTCTTACCCCTCCACCACTGGAGTATGGCACACTGTCCCATGTAGCGACAAAAGCTGAAGTAGCAGCAAAAGGTATGTTAGGGAAGTATTGCTGAACAACTGCAGTGACTTGTGTCAGTGCAGCACTGCTTGTGTCCTCTCTATAGGAGATAGTTCCTCCACGTCTGTTGTCAAGGCGAGTCCAAAGAGGAGCAATGATGTCTCTTCCGGAATTCAGAGAGGGGTTGTAGGCAGACAGCGGCTCGGTAAACGTCAGATGGCCATTGTTGTTCACCTAAATTGTAGTCCCACATTTTTCAATGGGATTTTAAAGAGAAGTTTGAAGAAATTAGGGGTATATAAACAACTTGTAACTTCATGTTTGTGTGGGGGTGGAATGTGACGCTTACAAAGATCTGATTGTATGTGCGTCCAAAGTATTTGAAGGGCTTCTGCAAGAAAATGACATCAGAGCTTCCATCTTCGGCAGTGGGGATCACTATTTCTCCAGCCCCAGAAGGAAGGAAACTAGTTGGCACTAAGGAAAGAATAGGTGAGAAGAAATGATTTAGCTCTGCTGAAGAAAAACAAGCCCATAAAAGGTTAAGCCTGAGCTTCTGGTTGCGTTGGCTTACAGTTCGGTGAGCCATCAACATGGAAAGAGCGGCGACCATTCACATTGATATTACTGCTGGATGAGAGTTCTGAGGCACTGGTTACTGGAATTGTGAAAGAATTGGCCGAGTCTTCCGTGTTGTAACCAGCCTGTAGAATAACAGTAAATTAATAGTTTTAAGGCCCTCAACCTGTTACAGATATAACTGTTTTTGCAAGAATCTAAGGAATGAAGTGAGGCAAGGGCAATTCCTTGTCATTTCTATCATTTGCAAAAACAACAAGGACCTGTCTCCACTCACCAGCCAAATTTGTTCGGTTTCTGCAATGTCTCCATAGTTGACCAGGATAAAAGTGCGATGGACATTAGAGACTAAAACCACTTGGAAACTAGCCACCTTCAAAATACCAACAGATGTCATTAAAAACCTTCACTCTTCACAGGACAACACAAATTTATCTTTAAACAACGATTAGATCTTACCCCTTCACCATTAGAGTATGGCACATTGTCCCAGGTAGCAACAAAAGCTGATGAAGCACTAAACGTTATGTTAGGGAAGTATTGCTTAACAGCTGCCGTGACTTGTGCCAGTACAGCACTGCTTTTGTCCTCTCTATAGGAGATAGTTCCTCCAAGTCTACTGTCAAGGTGAGTCCAAAGAGGCGCAATGAAGTCTGTTCCACAATTCAGAAGTGGGATGTTGTCGGACAGTTGCTCAGTAAATGTTAGAAGGCCATTGTTGTTCACCTACAATTTAGCACAAAATATGTTTGTGTGTTGTAAAAGGAAATATACAGACAGAATTAAGAAGTAGAATTTGCCACAATTTCTACTAGTTGATTCAACGAATCAAAAGTCCTCTGAATTTCACAATTACAAAAACCTGTACATTGAGATATCAAAGGCTGAACAAAGTAAAGCAAGTAGTTACACTCATTTAAAGAGACATGTGATTTTAGATGCAAGTAGATGAAACATGTCTCTAAATATGCAAAATAACAACCAAACAATGCTTACAAAGGTCTGATTGTGTGTGCGTCCAAAATATTTCAAAGGCTGCTGCAATATAATGGCTTCAGAGCTTCCGTTATCCAATCGGGGGGTTACTATTTCTCCATTCCCAAATGGTAGGAAATTAGATGGCACTAGGAAAAATGTAAGAAAGATGGAATCCTTTAGTTCTTCCAAGAAACATAAGCTCTCTCACACACACACACACACACACTAACACACACACACTGCAATGGTTAAAAGTTTTAAAGGGGAATTCACTAAGAATGAATTGTGCTGGTTTATACTGTTGTTTATTTTTATGTGTCCCATATGATTTAAAAAGCCGATTCACAACATGAATGATGTAATCACGGCCCTGGAGTTAGGGTATTACGGCCACAAAACTACTGCCCATCAGAATTTGCCCGGGGCAGTTCCCCAGCTCGCAGGCCGTTTCTAAATGTGCAAGGTTGTGGAGAGTACAGCAGACGACTACAATCTGGCAGATTTTCTGGGGTTGTGAAGTACGACTCCCCCACTGCGATCCAGCACCTGAATTGGCTTTTTAAAAGGCTGAAAGTGCACTCAACTACACGGTGCCAGGGAAAAAGCTCAACTGCAAATAAGTTTCAGGCTTTGAGTTCAAACACGGCATGCTACAGTGGCACAAAAGTTTAGTGAATTCACCCCTGAATACCTTGTCATAACCAATTTCACAACTCGTTGGCTTACAGTTTGGTGAACCATCAACATGGAAAGACCAGCAAGCAGTCACATTGACATTACTGCTCGACGAGAGTTCTGGGACACTGGATTCTGGAATTGTGAAAGAACTCATAGAGTCCACAGTGTAATAGCCAGCCTGTAGGAGTAAACAAAATGTTTTAAGTTCTCATTCTATTAAAAGAGAGAGAGAGATAACCTTGTTTTCTTCTATTTTATGAACAATTCCTTTTGAATTGTATATTTTTATTAGGTTTTTCTTCTCATTTGTACAGTGCACAAGAAGCAGTCGGCTTCTTCACTTACCTGCCATGGTAGTCCTGTTTCTGCAACATCTCCATAATAGATCAGGATGAAGGAGCGATGAACATTGTAGGCTAAAACCACTTGGAAAGAGGCCACCTTCAAAACACCAACAGACAGCATTCAAAATCTTCCAAATAAACCAGACGGACCATTCATTGAAAATCAAAGATTACTGTAGGTCTTACCCCTCCACCACTGGAGTATGGCACACTGTCCCATGTAGCGACAAAAGCTGAAGTAGCAGCAAAAGGTATGTTAGGGAAGTATTGCTGAACAACTGCAGTGACTTGTGTCAGTGCAGCACTGCTTGTGTCCTCTCTATAGGAGATAGTTCCTCCACGTCTGTTGTCAAGGCGAGTCCAAAGAGGAGCAATGATGTCTCTTCCGGAATTCAGAGAGGGGTTGTAGGCAGAAAACGGCTTGGTAAACGTCAGATGGCCATTGTTGTTCACCTAAATTGTAGTCCCACATTTTTCAATGGGATTTTAAAGAGAAGTTTGAAGAAATTAGGGGTATATAAACAACTTGTAACTTCATGTTTGTGTGGGGGTGGAATGTGACGCTTACAAAGATCTGATTGTATGTGCGTCCAAAGTATTTGAAGGGCTTCTGCAAGAAAATGACATCAGAACTTCCATCTTCGGCAGTGGGGATCACTATTTCTCCAGCCCCAGAAGGAAGGAAACTAGTTGGCACTAAGGAAAGAATAGGTGAGAAGAAATGATTTAGCTCTGCTGAAGAAAAACAAGCCCATAAAAGGTTAAGCCTGAGCTTCTGGTTGCGTTGGCTTACAGTTCGGTGAGCCATCAACATGGAAAGAGCGGCGACCATTCACATTGATATTACTGCTGGATGAGAGTTCTGAGGCACTGGTTACTGGAATTGTGAAAGAATTGGCCGAGTCTTCCGTGTTGTAACCAGCCTGTAGAATAACAGTAAATTAATAGTTTTAAGGCCCTCAACCTGTTACAGATATAACTGTTTTTGCAAGAATCTAAGGAATGAAGTGAGGCAAGGGCAATTCCTTGTCATTTCTATCATTTGCAAAAACAACAAGGACCTGTCTCCACTCACCAGCCAAATTTGTTCGGTTTCTGCAATGTCTCCATAGTTGACCAGGATAAAAGTGCGATGGACATTAGAGACTAAAACCACTTGGAAACTAGCCACCTTCAAAATACCAACAGATGTCATTAAAAACCTTGACTCTTCACAGGACAACACAAATTTATCTTTAAACAACGATTAGATCTTACCCCTTCACCATTAGAGTATGGCACATTGTCCCAGGTAGCAACAAAAGCTGATGAAGCACTAAACGTTATGTTAGGGAAGTATTGCTTAACAGCTGCCGTGACTTGTGCCAGTACAGCACTGCTTTTGTCCTCTCTATAGGAGATAGTTCCTCCAAGTCTACTGTCAAGGTGAGTCCAAAGAGGCGCAATGAAGTCTGTTCCACAATTCAGAAGTGGGATGTTGTCGGACAGTTGCTCAGTAAATGTTAGAAGGCCATTGTTGTTCACCTACAATTTAGCACAAAATATGTTTGTGTGTTGTAAAAGGAAATATACAGACAGAATTAAGAAGTAGAATTTGCCACAATTTCTACTAGTTGATTCAACGAATCAAAAGTCCTCTGAATTTCACAATTACAAAAACCTGTACATTGAGATATCAAAGGCTGAACAAAGTAAAGCAAGTAGTTACACTCATTTAAAGAGACATGTGATTTTAGATGCAAGTAGATGAAACATGTCTCTAAATATGCAAAATAACAACCAAACAATGCTTACAAAGGTCTGATTGTGTGTGCGTCCAAAATATTTCAAAGGCTGCTGCAATATAATGGCTTCAGAGCTTCCGTTATCCAATCGGGGGGTTACTATTTCTCCATTCCCAAATGGTAGGAAATTAGATGGCACTAGGAAAAATGTAAGAAAGATGGAATCCTTTAGTTCTTCCAAGAAACATAAGCTCTCACACACACACACACACACACACACTAACACACACACACTGCAATGGTTAAAAGTTTTAAAGGGGAATTCACTAAGAATGAATTGTGCTGGTTTATACTGTTGTTTATTTTTATGTGTCCCATATGATTTAAAAAGCCGATTCACAACATGAATGATGTAATCACGGCCCTGGAGTTAGGGTATTACGGCCACAAAACTACTGCCCATCAGAATTTGCCCGGGGCAGTTCCCCAGCTCGCAGGCCGTTTCTAAATGTGCAAGGTTGTGGAGAGTACAGCAGACGACTACAATCTGGCAGATTTTCTGGGGTTGTGAAGTACGACTCCCCCACTGCGATCCAGCACCTGAATTGGCTTTTTAAAAGGCTGAAAGTGCACTCAACTACACGGTGCCAGGGAAAAAGCTCAACTGCAAATAAGTTTCAGGCTTTGAGTTCAAACACGGCATGCTACAGTGGCACAAAAGTTTAGTGAATTCACCCCTGAATACCTTGTCATAACCAATTTCACAACTCGTTGGCTTACAGTTTGGTGAACCATCAACATGGAAAGACCAGCAAGCAGTCACATTGACATTACTGCTCGACGAGAGTTCTGGGACACTGGATTCTGGAATTGTGAAAGAACTCATAGAGTCCACAGTGTAATAGCCAGCCTGTAGGAGTAAACAAAATGTTTTAAGTTCTCATTCTATTAAAAGAGAGAGAGAGATAACCTTGTTTTCTTCTATTTTATGAACAATTCCTTTTGAATTGTATATTTTTATTAGGTTTTTCTTCTCATTTGTACAGTGCACAAGAAGCAGTCGGCTTCTTCACTTACCTGCCATGGTAGTCCTGTTTCTGCAACATCTCCATAATAGATCAGGATGAAGGAGCGATGAACATTGTAGGCTAAAACCACTTGGAAAGAGGCCACCTTCAAAACACCAACAGACAGCATTCAAAATCTTCCAAATAAACCAGACGGACCATTCATTGAAAAATCAAAGATTACTGTAGGTCTTACCCCTCCACCACTGGAGTATGGCACACTGTCCCATGTAGCGACAAAAGCTGAAGTAGCAGCAAAAGGTATGTTAGGGAAGTATTGCTGAACAACTGCAGTGACTTGTGTCAGTGCAGCACTGCTTGTGTCCTCTCTATAGGAGATAGTTCCTCCACGTCTGTTGTCAAGGCGAGTCCAAAGAGGAGCAATGATGTCTCTTCCGGAATTCAGAGAGGGGTTGTAGGCAGAAAACGGCTTGGTAAACGTCAGATGGCCATTGTTGTTCACCTAAATTGTAGTCCCACATTTTTCAATGGGATTTTAAAGAGAAGTTTGAAGAAATTAGGGGTATATAAACAACTTGTAACTTCATGTTTGTGTGGGGGTGGAATATGACGCTTACAAAGATCTGATTGTATGTGCGTCCAAAGTATTTGAAGGGCTTCTGCAAGAAAATGACATCAGAGCTTCCATCTTCGGCAGTGGGGATCACTATTTCTCCAGCCCCAGAAGGAAGGAAACTAGTTGGCACTAAGGAAAGAATAGGTGAGAAGAAATGATTTAGCTCTGCTGAAGAAAAACAAGCCCATAAAAGGTTAAGCCTGAGCTTCTGGTTGCGTTGGCTTACAGTTCGGTGAGCCATCAACATGGAAAGAGCGGCGACCATTCACATTGATATTACTGCTGGATGAGAGTTCTGAGGCACTGGTTACTGGAATTGTGAAAGAATTGGCCGAGTCTTCCGTGTTGTAACCAGCCTGTAGAATAACAGTAAATTAATAGTTTTAAGGCCCTCAACCTGTTACAGATATAACTGTTTTTGCAAGAATCTAAGGAATGAAGTGAGGCAAGGGCAATTCCTTGTCATTTCTATCATTTGCAAAAACAACAAGGACCTGTCTCCACTCACCAGCCAAATTTGTTCGGTTTCTGCAATGTCTCCATAGTTGACCAGGATAAAAGTGCGATGGACATTAGAGACTAAAACCACTTGGAAACTAGCCACCTTCAAAATACCAACAGATGTCATTAAAAACCTTCACTCTTCACAGGACAACACAAATTTATCTTTAAACAACGATTAGATCTTACCCCTTCACCATTAGAGTATGGCACATTGTCCCAGGTAGCAACAAAAGCTGATGAAGCACTAAACGTTATGTTAGGGAAGTATTGCTTAACAGCTGCCGTGACTTGTGCCAGTACAGCACTGCTTTTGTCCTCTCTATAGGAGATAGTTCCTCCAAGTCTACTGTCAAGGTGAGTCCAAAGAGGCGCAATGAAGTCTGTTCCACAATTCAGAAGTGGGATGTTGTCGGACAGTTGCTCAGTAAATGTTAGAAGGCCATTGTTGTTCACCTACAATTTAGCACAAAATATGTTTGTGTGTTGTAAAAGGAAATATACAGACAGAATTAAGAAGTAGAATTTGCCACAATTTCTACTAGTTGATTCAACGAATCAAAAGTCCTCTGAATTTCACAATTACAAAAACCTGTACATTGAGATATCAAAGGCTGAACAAAGTAAAGCAAGTAGTTACACTCATTTAAAGAGACATGTGATTTTAGATGCAAGTAGATGAAACATGTCTCTAAATATGCAAAATAACAACCAAACAATGCTTACAAAGGTCTGATTGTGTGTGCGTCCAAAATATTTCAAAGGCTGCTGCAATATAATGGCTTCAGAGCTTCCGTTATCCAATCGGGGGGTTACTATTTCTCCATTCCCAAATGGTAGGAAATTAGATGGCACTAGGAAAAATGTAAGAAAGATGGAATCCTTTAGTTCTTCCAAGAAACATAAGCTCTCACACACACACACACACACACACACACACACACACTAACACACACACACTGCAATGGTTAAAAGTTTTAAAGGGGAATTCACTAAGAATGAATTGTGCTGGTTTATACTGTTGTTTATTTTTATGTGTCCCATATGATTTAAAAAGCCGATTCACAACATGAATGATGTAATCACGGCCCTGGAGTTAGGGTATTACGGCCACAAAACTACTGCCCATCAGAATTTGCCCGGGGCAGTTCCCCAGCTCGCAGGCCGTTTCTAAATGTGCAAGGTTATGGAGAGAACAGCAGACGACTACAATCTGGCAGATTTTCTGGGGTTGTGAAGTACGACTCCCCCACTGCGATCCAGCACCTGAATTGGCTTTTTAAAAGGCTGAAAGTGCACTCAACTACACGGTGCCAGGGAAAGCTCAACTGCAAATAAGTTTCAGGCCTTGAGTTCAAACACGGCATGCTACAGTGGCACAAAAGTTTAGTGAATTCACCCCTGAATACCTTGTCATAACCAATTTCACAACTCGTTGGCTTACAGTTTGGTGAACCATCAACATGGAAAGACCAGCAAGCAGTCACATTGACATTACTGCTCGACGAGAGTTCTGGGACACTGGATTCTGGAATTGTGAAAGAACTCATAGAGTCCACAGTGTAATAGCCAGCCTGTAGGAGTAAACAAAATGTTTTAAGTTCTCATTCTATTAAAAGAGAGAGAGAGATAACCTTGTTTTCTTCTATTTTATGAACAATTCCTTTTGAATTGTATATTTTTATTAGGTTTTTCTTCTCATTTGTACAGTGCACAAGAAGCAGTCGGCTTCTTCACTTACCTGCCATGGTAGTCCTGTTTCTGCAACATCTCCATAATAGATCAGGATGAAGGAGCGATGAACATTGTAGGCTAAAACCACTTGGAAAGAGGCCACCTTCAAAACACCAACAGACAGCATTCAAAATCTTCCAAATAAACCAGACGGACCATTCATTGAAAATCAAAGATTACTGTAGGTCTTACCCCTCCACCACTGGAGTATGGCACACTGTCCCATGTAGCGACAAAAGCTGAAGTAGCAGCAAAAGGTATGTTAGGGAAGTATTGCTGAACAACTGCAGTGACTTGTGTCAGTGCAGCACTGCTTGTGTCCTCTCTATAGGAGATAGTTCCTCCACGTCTGTTGTCAAGGCGAGTCCAAAGAGGAGCAATGATGTCTCTTCCGGAATTCAGAGAGGGGTTGTAGGCAGACAGCGGCTCGGTAAACGTCAGATGGCCATTGTTGTTCACCTAAATTGTAGTCCCACATTTTTCAATGGGATTTTAAAGAGAAGTTTGAAGAAATTAGGGGTATATAAACAACTTGTAACTTCATGTTTGTGTGGGGGTGGAATGTGACGCTTACAAAGATCTGATTGTATGTGCGTCCAAAGTATTTGAAGGGCTTCTGCAAGAAAATGACATCAGAGCTTCCATCTTCGGCAGTGGGGATCACTATTTCTCCAGCCCCAGAAGGAAGGAAACTAGTTGGCACTAAGGAAAGAATAGGTGAGAAGAAATGATTTAGCTCTGCTGAAGAAAAACAAGCCCATAAAAGGTTAAGCCTGAGCTTCTGGTTGCGTTGGCTTACAGTTCGGTGAGCCATCAACATGGAAAGAGCGGCGACCATTCACATTGATATTACTGCTGGATGAGAGTTCTGAGGCACTGGTTACTGGAATTGTGAAAGAATTGGCCGAGTCTTCCGTGTTGTAACCAGCCTGTAGAATAACAGTAAATTAATAGTTTTAAGGCCCTCAACCTGTTACAGATATAACTGTTTTTGCAAGAATCTAAGGAATGAAGTGAGGCAAGGGCAATTCCTTGTCATTTCTATCATTTGCAAAAACAACAAGGACCTGTCTCCACTCACCAGCCAAATTTGTTCGGTTTCTGCAATGTCTCCATAGTTGACCAGGATAAAAGTGCGATGGACATTAGAGACTAAAACCACTTGGAAACTAGCCACCTTCAAAATACCAACAGATGTCATTAAAAACCTTCACTCTTCACAGGACAACACAAATTTATCTTTAAACAACGATTAGATCTTACCCCTTCACCATTAGAGTATGGCACATTGTCCCAGGTAGCAACAAAAGCTGATGAAGCACTAAACGTTATGTTAGGGAAGTATTGCTTAACAGCTGCCGTGACTTGTGCCAGTACAGCACTGCTTTTGTCCTCTCTATAGGAGATAGTTCCTCCAAGTCTACTGTCAAGGTGAGTCCAAAGAGGCGCAATGAAGTCTGTTCCACAATTCAGAAGTGGGATGTTGTCGGACAGTTGCTCAGTAAATGTTAGAAGGCCATTGTTGTTCACCTACAATTTAGCACAAAATATGTTTGTGTGTTGTAAAAGGAAATATACAGACAGAATTAAGAAGTAGAATTTGCCACAATTTCTACTAGTTGATTCAACGAATCAAAAGTCCTCTGAATTTCACAATTACAAAAACCTGTACATTGAGATATCAAAGGCTGAACAAAGTAAAGCAAGTAGTTACACTCATTTAAAGAGACATGTGATTTTAGATGCAAGTAGATGAAACATGTCTCTAAATATGCAAAATAACAACCAAACAATGCTTACAAAGGTCTGATTGTGTGTGCGTCCAAAATATTTCAAAGGCTGCTGCAATATAATGGCTTCAGAGCTTCCGTTATCCAATCGGGGGGTTACTATTTCTCCATTCCCAAATGGTAGGAAATTAGATGGCACTAGGAAAAATGTAAGAAAGATGGAATCCTTTAGTTCTTCCAAGAAACATAAGCTCTCTCACACACACACACACACACACTAACACACACACACTGCAATGGTTAAAAGTTTTAAAGGGGAATTCACTAAGAATGAATTGTGCTGGTTTATACTGTTGTTTATTTTTATGTGTCCCATATGATTTAAAAAGCCGATTCACAACATGAATGATGTAATCACGGCCCTGGAGTTAGGGTATTACGGCCACAAAACTACTGCCCATCAGAATTTGCCCGGGGCAGTTCCCCAGCTCGCAGGCCGTTTCTAAATGTGCAAGGTTGTGGAGAGTACAGCAGACGACTACAATCTGGCAGATTTTCTGGGGTTGTGAAGTACGACTCCCCCACTGCGATCCAGCACCTGAATTGGCTTTTTAAAAGGCTGAAAGTGCACTCAACTACACGGTGCCAGGGAAAAAGCTCAACTGCAAATAAGTTTCAGGCTTTGAGTTCAAACACGGCATGCTACAGTGGCACAAAAGTTTAGTGAATTCACCCCTGAATACCTTGTCATAACCAATTTCACAACTCGTTGGCTTACAGTTTGGTGAACCATCAACATGGAAAGACCAGCAAGCAGTCACATTGACATTACTGCTCGACGAGAGTTCTGGGACACTGGATTCTGGAATTGTGAAAGAACTCATAGAGTCCACAGTGTAATAGCCAGCCTGTAGGAGTAAACAAAATGTTTTAAGTTCTCATTCTATTAAAAGAGAGAGAGAGATAACCTTGTTTTCTTCTATTTTATGAACAATTCCTTTTGAATTGTATATTTTTATTAGGTTTTTCTTCTCATTTGTACAGTGCACAAGAAGCAGTCGGCTTCTTCACTTACCTGCCATGGTAGTCCTGTTTCTGCAACATCTCCATAATAGATCAGGATGAAGGAGCGATGAACATTGTAGGCTAAAACCACTTGGAAAGAGGCCACCTTCAAAACACCAACAGACAGCATTCAAAATCTTCCAAATAAACCAGACGGACCATTCATTGAAAAATCAAAGATTACTGTAGGTCTTACCCCTCCACCACTGGAGTATGGCACACTGTCCCATGTAGCGACAAAAGCTGAAGTAGCAGCAAAAGGTATGTTAGGGAAGTATTGCTGAACAACTGCAGTGACTTGTGTCAGTGCAGCACTGCTTGTGTCCTCTCTATAGGAGATAGTTCCTCCACGTCTGTTGTCAAGGCGAGTCCAAAGAGGAGCAATGATGTCTCTTCCGGAATTCAGAGAGGGGTTGTAGGCAGAAAACGGCTTGGTAAACGTCAGATGGCCATTGTTGTTCACCTAAATTGTAGTCCCACATTTTTCAATGGGATTTTAAAGAGAAGTTTGAAGAAATTAGGGGTATATAAACAACTTGTAACTTCATGTTTGTGTGGGGGTGGAATATGACGCTTACAAAGATCTGATTGTATGTGCGTCCAAAGTATTTGAAGGGCTTCTGCAAGAAAATGACATCAGAGCTTCCATCTTCGGCAGTGGGGATCACTATTTCTCCAGCCCCAGAAGGAAGGAAACTAGTTGGCACTAAGGAAAGAATAGGTGAGAAGAAATGATTTAGCTCTGCTGAAGAAAAACAAGCCCATAAAAGGTTAAGCCTGAGCTTCTGGTTGCGTTGGCTTACAGTTCGGTGAGCCATCAACATGGAAAGAGCGGCGACCATTCACATTGATATTACTGCTGGATGAGAGTTCTGAGGCACTGGTTACTGGAATTGTGAAAGAATTGGCCGAGTCTTCCGTGTTGTAACCAGCCTGTAGAATAACAGTAAATTAATAGTTTTAAGGCCCTCAACCTGTTACAGATATAACTGTTTTTGCAAGAATCTAAGGAATGAAGTGAGGCAAGGGCAATTCCTTGTCATTTCTATCATTTGCAAAAACAACAAGGACCTGTCTCCACTCACCAGCCAAATTTGTTCGGTTTCTGCAATGTCTCCATAGTTGACCAGGATAAAAGTGCGATGGACATTAGAGACTAAAACCACTTGGAAACTAGCCACCTTCAAAATACCAACAGATGTCATTAAAAACCTTCACTCTTCACAGGACAACACAAATTTATCTTTAAACAACGATTAGATCTTACCCCTTCACCATTAGAGTATGGCACATTGTCCCAGGTAGCAACAAAAGCTGATGAAGCACTAAACGTTATGTTAGGGAAGTATTGCTTAACAGCTGCCGTGACTTGTGCCAGTACAGCACTGCTTTTGTCCTCTCTATAGGAGATAGTTCCTCCAAGTCTACTGTCAAGGTGAGTCCAAAGAGGCGCAATGAAGTCTGTTCCACAATTCAGAAGTGGGATGTTGTCGGACAGTTGCTCAGTAAATGTTAGAAGGCCATTGTTGTTCACCTACAATTTAGCACAAAATATGTTTGTGTGTTGTAAAAGGAAATATACAGACAGAATTAAGAAGTAGAATTTGCCACAATTTCTACTAGTTGATTCAACGAATCAAAAGTCCTCTGAATTTCACAATTACAAAAACCTGTACATTGAGATATCAAAGGCTGAACAAAGTAAAGCAAGTAGTTACACTCATTTAAAGAGACATGCGATTTTAGATGCAAGTAGATGAAACATGTCTCTAAATATGCAAAATAACAACCAAACAATGCTTACAAAGGTCTGATTGTGTGTGCGTCCAAAATATTTCAAAGGCTGCTGCAATATAATGGCTTCAGAGCTTCCGTTATCCAATCGGGGGGTTACTATTTCTCCATTCCCAAATGGTAGGAAATTAGATGGCACTAGGAAAAATGTAAGAAAGATGGAATCCTTTAGTTCTTCCAAGAAACATAAGCTCTCTCACACACACACACACACACACTAACACACACACACTGCAATGGTTAAAAGTTTTAAAGGGGAATTCACTAAGAATGAATTGTGCTGGTTTATACTGTTGTTTATTTTTATGTGTCCCATATGATTTAAAAAGCCGATTCACAACATGAATAATGTAATCACGGCCCTGGAGTTAGGGTATTACGGCCACAAAACTACTGCCCATCAGAATTTGCCCGGGGCAGTTCCCCAGTTCGCAGGCCGTTTCTAAATGTGCAAGGTTGTGGAGAGTACAGCAGACGACTACAATCTGGGAGATTTTCTGGGGTTGTGAAGTACGACTCCCCCACTGCGATCCAGCACCTGAATTGGCTTTTTAAAAGGCTGAAAGTGCACTCAACTACACGGTGCCAGGGAAAAAGCTCAACTGCAAATAAGTTTCAGGCTTTGAGTTCAAACACGGCATGCTACAGTGGCACAAAAGTTTAGTGAATTCACCCCTGAATACCTTGTCATAACCAATTTCACAACTCGTTGGCTTACAGTTTGGTGAACCATCAACATGGAAAGACCAGCAAGCAGTCACATTGACATTACTGCTCGACGAGAGTTCTGGGACACTGGATTCTGGAATTGTGAAAGAACTCATAGAGTCCACAGTGTAATAGCCAGCCTGTAGGAGTAAACAAAATGTTTTAAGTTCTCATTCTATTAAAAGAGAGAGAGAGATAACCTTGTTTTCTTCTATTTTATGAACAATTCCTTTTGAATTGTATATTTTTATTAGGTTTTTCCTTCTCATTTGTACAGTGCACAAGAAGCAGTCGGCTTCTTCACTTACCTGCCATGGTAGTCCTGTTTCTGCAACATCTCCATAATAGATCAGGATGAAGGAGCGATGAACATTGTAGGCTATAACCACTTGGAAAGAGGCCACCTTCAAAACACCAACAGACAGCATTCAAAATCTTCCAAATAAACCAGACGGACCATTCAATGAAAATCAAAGATTACTGTAGGTCTTACCCCTCCACCACTGGAGTATGGCACACTGTCCCATGTAGCGACAAAAGCTGAAGTAGCAGCAAAAGGTATGTTAGGGAAGTATTGCTGAACAACTGCAGTGACTTGTGTCAGTGCGGCACTGCTTGTGTCCTCTCTATAGGAGATAGTTCCTCCACGTCTGTTGTCAAGGCGAGTCCAAAGAGGAGCAATGATGTCTCTTCCGGAATTCAGAGAGGGGTTGTAGGCAGAAAACGGCTTGGTAAACGTCAGATGGCCATTGTTGTTCACCTAAATTGTAGTCCCACATTTTTCAACGGGATTTTAAAGAGAAGTTTGAAGAAATTAGGGGTATATAAACAACTTGTAACTTCATGTTTGTGTGGGGGTGGAATGTGACGCTTACAAAGATCTGATTGTATGTGTGTCCAAAGTATTTGAAGGGCTTCTGCAAGAAAATGACATCAGAGCTTCCATCTTCGGCAGTGGGGATCACTATTTCTCCAGCCCCAGAAGGAAGGAAACTAGTTGGCACTAAGGAAAGAATAGGTGAGAAGAAATGATTTAGCTCTGCTGAAGAAAAACAAGCCCATAAAAGGTTAAGCCTGAGCTTCTGGTTGCGTTGGCTTACAGTTCGGTGAGCCATCAACATGGAAAGAGCGGCGACCATTCACATTGATATTACTGCTGGATGAGAGTTCTGAGGCACTGGTTACTGGAATTGTGAAAGAATTGGCCGAGTCTTCCGTGTTGTAACCAGCCTGTAGAATAACAGTAAATTAATAGTTTTAAGGCCCTCAACCTGTTACAGATATAACTGTTTTTGCAAGAATCTAAGGAATGAAGTGAGGCAAGGGCAATTCCTTGTCATTTCTATCATTTGCAAAAACAACAAGGACCTGTCTCCACTCACCAGCCAAATTTGTTCGGTTTCTGCAATGTCTCCATAGTTGACCAGGATAAAAGTGCGATGGACATTAGAGATTAAAACCACTTGGAAACTAGCCACCTTCAAAATACCAACAGATGTCATTAAAAACCTTCACTCTTCACAGGACAACACAAATTTATCTTTAAACAACGATTAGATCTTACCCCTTCACCATTAGAGTATGGCACATTGTCCCAGGTAGCAACAAAAGCTGATGAAGCACTAAACGTTATGTTAGGGAAGTATTGCTTAACAGCTGCCGTGACTTGTGCCAGTACAGCACTGCTTTTGTCCTCTCTATAGGAGATAGTTCCTCCAAGTCTACTGTCAAGGTGAGTCCAAAGAGGCGCAATGAAGTCTGTTCCACAATTCAGAAGTGGGATGTTGTCGGACAGTTGCTCAGTAAATGTTAGAAGGCCATTGTTGTTCACCTACAATTTAGCACAAAATATGTTTGTGTGTTGTAAAAGGAAATATACAGACAGAATTAAGAAGTAGAATTTGCCACAATTTCTACTAGTTGATTCAACGAATCAAAAGTCCTCTGAATTTCACAATTACAAAAACCTGTACATTGAGATATCAAAGGCTGAACAAAGTAAAGCAAGTAGTTACACTCATTTAAAGAGACATGTGATTTTAGATGCAAGTAGATGAAACATGTCTCTAAATATGCAAAATAACAACCAAACAATGCTTACAAAGGTCTGATTGTGTGTGCGTCCAAAATATTTCAAAGGCTGCTGCAATATAATGGCTTCAGAGCTTCCGTTATCCAATCGGGGGGTTACTATTTCTCCATTCCCAAATGGTAGGAAATTAGATGGCACTAGGAAAAATGTAAGAAAGATGGAATCCTTTAGTTCTTCCAAGAAACATAAGCTCTCACACACACACACACACACACACACTAACACACACACACTGCAATGGTTAAAAGTTTTAAAGGGGAATTCACTAAGAATGAATTGTGCTGGTTTATACTGTTGTTTATTTTTATGTGTCCCATATGATTTAAAAAGCCGATTCACAACATGAATGATGTAATCACGGCCCTGGAGTTAGGGTATTACGGCCACAAAACTACTGCCCATCAGAATTTGCCCGGGGCAGTTCCCCAGCTCGCAGGCCGTTTCTAAATGTGCAAGGTTGTGGAGAGTAAAGCAGACGACTACAATCTGGCAGATTTTCTGGGGTTGTGAAGTACGACTCCCCCACTGCGATCCAGCACCTGAATTGGCTTTTTAAAAGGCTGAAAGTGCACTCAACTACACGGTGCCAGGGAAAAAGCTCAACTGCAAATAAGTTTCAGGCTTTGAGTTCAAACACGGCATGCTACAGTGGCACAAAAGTTTAGTGAATTCACCCCTGAATACCTTGTCATAACCAATTTCACAACTCGTTGGCTTACAGTTTGGTGAACCATCAACATGGAAAGACCAGCAAGCAGTCACATTGACATTACTGCTCGACGAGAGTTCTGGGACACTGGATTCTGGAATTGTGAAAGAACTCAAAGAGTCCACAGTGTAATAGCCAGCCTGTAGGAGTAAACAAAATGTTTTAAGTTCTCATTCTATTAAAAGAGAGAGAGAGATAACCTTGTTTTCTTCTATTTTATGAACAATTCCTTTTGAATTGTATATTTTTATTAGGTTTTTCTTCTCATTTGTACAGTGCACAAGAAGCAGTCGGCTTCTTCACTTACCTGCCATGGTAGTCCTGTTTCTGCAACATCTCCATAATAGATCAGGATGAAGGAGCGATGAACATTGTAGGCTATAACCACTTGGAAAGAGGCCACCTTCAAAACACCAACAGACAGCATTCAAAATCTTCCAAATAAACCAGACGGACCATTCAATGAAAATCAAAGATTACTGTAGGTCTTACCCCTCCACCACTGGAGTATGGCACACTGTCCCATGTAGCGACAAAAGCTGAAGTAGCAGCAAAAGGTATGTTAGGGAAGTATTGCTGAACAACTGCAGTGACTTGTGTCAGTGCAGCACTGCTTGTGTCCTCTCTATAGGAGATAGTTCCTCCACGTCTGTTGTCAAGGCGAGTCCAAAGAGGAGCAATGATGTCTCTTCCGGAATTCAGAGAGGGGTTGTAGGCAGAAAACGGCTTGGTAAACGTCAGATGGCCATTGTTGTTCACCTAAATTGTAGTCCCACATTTTTCAATGGGATTTTAAAGAGAAGTTTGAAGAAATTAGGGGTATATAAACAACTTGTAACTTCATGTTTGTGTGGGGGTGGAATGTGACGCTTACAAAGATCTGATTGTATGTGCGTCCAAAGTATTTGAAGGGCTTCTGCAAGAAAATGACATCAGAGCTTCCATCTTCGGCAGTGGGGATCACTATTTCTCCAGCCCCAGAAGGAAGGAAACTAGTTGGCACTAAGGAAAGAATAGGTGAGAAGAAATGATTTAGCTCTGCTGAAGAAAAACAAGCCCATAAAAGGTTAAGCCTGAGCTTCTGGTTGCGTTGGCTTACAGTTCGGTGAGCCATCAACATGGAAAGAGCGGCGACCATTCACATTGATATTACTGCTGGATGAGAGTTCTGAGGCACTGGTTACTGGAATTGTGAAAGAATTGGCCGAGTCTTCCGTGTTGTAACCAGCCTGTAGAATAACAGTAAATTAATAGTTTTAAGGCCCTCAACCTGTTACAGATATAACTGTTTTTGCAAGAATCTAAGGAATGAAGTGAGGCAAGGGCAATTCCTTGTCATTTCTATCATTTGCAAAAACAACAAGGACCTGTCTCCACTCACCAGCCAAATTTGTTCGGTTTCTGCAATGTCTCCATAGTTGACCAGGATAAAAGTGCGATGGACATTAGAGACTAAAACCACTTGGAAACTAGCCACCTTCAAAATACCAACAGATGTCATTAAAAACCTTCACTCTTCACAGGACAACACAAATTTATCTTTAAACAACGATTAGATCTTACCCCTTCACCATTAGAGTATGGCACATTGTCCCAGGTAGCAACAAAAGCTGATGAAGCACTAAACGTTATGTTAGGGAAGTATTGCTTAACAGCTGCCGTGACTTGTGCCAGTACAGCAATGCTTTTGTCCTCTCTATAGGAGATAGTTCCTCCAAGTCTACTGTCAAGGTGAGTCCAAAGAGGCGCAATGAAGTCTGTTCCACAATTCAGAAGTGGGATGTTGTCGGACAGTTGCTCAGTAAATGTTAGAAGGCCATTGTTGTTCACCTACAATTTAGCACAAAATATGTTTGTGTGTTGTAAAAGGAAATATACAGACAGAATTAAGAAGTAGAATTTGCCACAATTTCTACTAGTTGATTCAACGAATCAAAAGTCCTCTGAATTTCACAATTACAAAAACCTGTACATTGAGATATCAAAGGCTGAACAAAGTAAAGCAAGTAGTTACACTCATTTAAAGAGACATGTGATTTTAGATGCAAGTAGATGAAACATGTCTCTAAATATGCAAAATAACAACCAAACAATGCTTACAAAGGTCTGATTGTGTGTGCGTCCAAAATATTTCAAAGGCTGCTGCAATATAATGGCTTCAGAGCTTCCGTTATCCAATCGGGGGGTTACTATTTCTCCATTCCCAAATGGTAGGAAATTAGATGGCACTAGGAAAAATGTAAGAAAGATGGAATCCTTTAGTTCTTCCAAGAAACATAAGCTCTCACACACACACACACACACTAACACACACACACTGCAATGGTTAAAAGTTTTAAAGGGGAATTCACTAAGAATGAATTGTGCTGGTTTATACTGTTGTTTATTTTTATGTGTCCCATATGATTTAAAAAGCCGATTCACAACATGAATGATGTAATCACGGCCCTGGAGTTAGGGTATTACGGCCACAAAACTACTGCCCATCAGAATTTGCCCGGGGCAGTTCCCCAGCTCGCAGGCCGTTTCTAAATGTGCAAGGTTGTGGAGAGTACAGCAGACGACTACAATCTGGCAGATTTTCTGGGGTTGTGAAGTACGACTCCCCCACTGCGATCCAGCACCTGAATTGGCTTTTTAAAAGGCTGAAAGTGCACTCAACTACACGGTGCCAGGGAAAGCTCAACTGCAAATAAGTTTCAGGCTTTGAGTTCAAACACGGCATGCTACAGTGGCACAAAAGTTTAGTGAATTCACCCCTGAATACCTTGTCATAACCAATTTCACAACTCGTTGGCTTACAGTTTGGTGAACCATCAACATGGAAAGACCAGCAAGCAGTCACATTGACATTACTGCTCGACGAGAGTTCTGGGACACTGGATTCTGGAATTGTGAAAGAACTCAAAGAGTCCACAGTGTAATAGCCAGCCTGTAGGAGTAAACAAAATGTTTTAAGTTCTCATTCTATTAAAAGAGAGAGAGAGATAACCTTGTTTTCTTCTATTTTATGAACAATTCCTTTTGAATTGTATATTTTTATTAGGTTTTTCTTCTCATTTGTACAGTGCACAAGAAGCAGTCGGAAACTTCACTTACCTGCCATGGTAGTCCTGTTTCTGCAACATCTCCATAATAGATCAGGATGAAGGAGCGATGAACATTGTAGGCTAAAACCACTTGGAAAGAGGCCACCTTCAAAACACCAACAGACAGCATTCAAAATCTTCCAAATAAACCAGACGGACCATTCATTGAAAATCAAAGATTACTGTAGGTCTTACCCCTCCACCACTGGAGTATGGCACACTGTCCCATGTAGCGACAAAAGCTGAAGTAGCAGCAAAAGGTATGTTAGGGAAGTATTGCTGAACAACTGCAGTGACTTGTGTCAGTGCAGCACTGCTTGTGTCCTCTCTATAGGAGATAGTTCCTCCACGTCTGTTGTCAAGGCGAGTCCAAAGAGGAGCAATGATGTCTCTTCCGGAATTCAGAGAGGGGTTGTAGGCAGAAAACGGCTTGGTAAACGTCAGATGGCCATTGTTGTTCACCTAAATTGTAGTCCCACATTTTTCAATGGGATTTTAAAGAGAAGTTTGAAGAAATTAGGGGTATATAAACAACTTGTAACTTCATGTTTGTGTGGGGGTGGAATGTAGGGTTGCCAACTGTCCCGAATTAGGCGGGACATCCCGTATTTTGAGCCTAATTGATTTGTCCCGTACGGGACCTCACTTGTCCCGTTTTTTACTACTACGCTGATCTAACCACTGATACAACAGCAGCGAGCAGGGCTGATCACGACACTTGAGAATGATCACTGTCGCTGACAGACACACACACCCAACACGTCACACCTAACCTATCATGATCATCCAATCACAGCCCCCCTCCTCTCACGCGCATCAGTATACGTTGTAAATGCGCCAATTCCTCCACACACACACAAAAAAAGTCGATAATCGATTTGGCATGTGGATAAAATATGGATAAACCTGCAAAAAAAGAAAAGACTGTGCAGCTAAAATAAAAATTGGGAGGTAAAAAATATATGGATTAAGCCAGTCAGCGGTGACTCAACAAAAGCCTTCTGTACTTTATGTCGCAGGGAATTTTCAGTTGCCCATGGAGGTGAGAATGACTTGACTAAACATGCTAGAAATGCACAAGAAGGCCACACTAGCTAAAGGTGCAAGCAATATCTGTGGATTCTTCGGGGTAACTACTGTGGAAACTGACAAAATAGCGGCAAGTGTTTTGTCTTAGTCTTTTAATTGAACCATTACCTATTACCTTTACTATTTGTCTGTGTTAACACTGCTGTAAATGAACAAACTAAGATTAAACCTACTGTACTTGCCATGGCACGAGAGTTATGTATTAATATTTTATTAAGTTAGCTATCATTATGACAAATGGCTAAAAATCATACACTGTATTTTCGCACAAAACCAGCCCACCTTTTGTCCCTCATTTCATAGTGACAAAGTTGGCAACCCTAGTGGAATGTGACGCTTACAAAGATCTGATTGTATGTGCGTCCAAAGTATTTGAAGGGCTTCTGCAAGAAAATGACACCAGAGCTTCCATCTTCGGCAGTGGGGATCACTATTTCTCCAGCCCCAGAAGGAAGGAAACTAGTTGGCACTAAGGAAAGAATAGGTGAGAAGAAATGATTTAGCTCTGCTGAAGAAAAACAAGCCCATAAAAGGTTAAGCCTGAGCTTCTGGTTGCGTTGGCTTACAGTTCGGTGAGCCATCAACATGGAAAGAGCGGCGACCATTCACATTGATATTACTGCTGGATGAGAGTTCTGAGGCACTGGTTACTGGAATTGTGAAAGAATTGGCTGAGTCTTCCGTGTTGTAACCAGCCTGTAGAATAACAGTAAATTAATAGTTTTAAGGCCCTCAACCTGTTACAGATATAACTGTGTTTGCAAGAATGTAAGGAATGAAGTGAGGCAAGGGCAATTCCTTGTCATTTCTATCATTTGCAAAAACAACAAGGACCTGTCTCCACTCACCAGCCAAATTTGTTCGGTTTCTGCAATGTCTCCATAGTTGACCAGGATAAAAGTGCGATGGACATTAGAGACTAAAACCACTTGGAAACTAGCCACCTTCAAAATACCAACAGATGTCATTAAAAACCTTGACTCTTCACAGGACAACACAAATTTATCTTTAAACAACGATTAGATCTTACCCCTTCACCATTAGAGTATGGCACATTGTCCCAGGTAGCAACAAAAGCTGATGAAGCACTAAACGTTATGTTAGGGAAGTATTGCTTAACAGCTGCCGTGACTTGTGCCAGTACAGCAATGCTTTTGTCCTCTCTATAGGAGATAGTTCCTCCAAGTCTACTGTCAAGGTGAGTCCAAAGAGGCGCAATGAAGTCTGTTCCACAATTCAGAAGTGGGATGTTGTCGGACAGTTGCTCAGTAAATGTTAGAAGGCCATTGTTGTTCACCTACAATTTAGCACAAAATATGTTTGTGTGTTGTAAAAGGAAATATACAGACAGAATTAAGAAGTAGAATTTGCCACAATTTCTACTAGTTGATTCAACGAATCAAAAGTCCTCTGAATTTCACAATTACAAAAACCTGTACATTGAGATATCAAAGGCTGAACAAAGTAAAGCAAGTAGTTACACTCATTTAAAGAGACATGTGATTTTAGATGCAAGTAGATGAAACATGTCTCTAAATATGCAAAATAACAACCAAACAATGCTTACAAAGGTCTGATTGTGTGTGCGTCCAAAATATTTCAAAGGCTGCTGCAATATAATGGCTTCAGAGCTTCCGTTATCCAATCGGGGGGTTACTATTTCTTCATTCCCAAATGGTAGGAAATTAGATGGCACTAGGAAAAATGTAAGAAAGATGGAATCCTTTAGTTCTTCCAAGAAACATGAGCTCACACACACACACACACACACACACACACCCACACACACACACACACACACACACACACACACACACACACACACACACACTGCACTGGTTAAAAGTTTTAAAGGGGAATTCACTAAGAATGAATTGTGCTGGTTTATACTGTTGTTTATTTTTATGTGTCCCATATGATTTAAAAAGCCGATTCACAACATGAATGATGTAATCACGGCCCTGGAGTTAGGGTATTACGGCCACAAAACTACTGCCCATCAGAATTTGCCCGGGGCAGTTCCCCAGCTCGCAGGCCGTTTCTAAATGTGCAAGGTTGTGGAGAGTACAGCAGACGACTACAATCTGGCAGATTTTCTGGGGTTGTGAAGTACAACTCCCCCACTGCGATCCAGCACCTGAATTGGCTTTTTAAAAGGCTGAAAGTGCACTCAACTACACGGTGCCAGGGAAAGCTCAACTGCAAATAAGTTTCAGGCTTTGAGTTCAAACACGGCATGCTACAGTGGCACAAAAGTTTAGTGAATTCACCCCTGAATACCTTGTCATAACCAATTTCACAACTCGTTGGCTTACAGTTTGGTGAACCATCAACATGGAAAGACCAGCAAGCAGTCACATTGACATTACTGCTCGACGAGAGTTCTGGGACACTGGATTCTGGAATTGTGAAAGAACTCATAGAGTCCACAGTGTAATAGCCAGCCTGTAGGAGTAAACAAAATGTTTTAAGTTCTCATTCTATTAAAAGAGAGAGAGAGATAACCTTGTTTTCTTCTATTTTATGAACAATTCCTTTTGAATTGTATATTATTATTAGTTTTTTTCTCATTTGTACAGTGCACAAGAAGCAGTCGGCTTCTTCACTTACCTGCCATGGTAGTCCTGTTTCTGCAACATCTCCATAATAGATCAGGATGAAGGAGCGATGAACATTGTAGGCTAAAACCACTTGGAAAGAGGCCACCTTCAAAACACCAACAGACAGCATTCAAAATCTTCCAAATAAACCAGACGGACCATTCATTGAAAATCAAAGATTACTGTAGGTCTTACCCCTCCACCACTGGAGTATGGCACACTGTCCCATGTAGCGACAAAAGCTGAAGTAGCAGCAAAAGGTATGTTAGGGAAGTATTGCTGAACAACTGCAGTGACTTGTGTCAGTGCAGCACTGCTTGTGTCCTCTCTATAGGAGATAGTTCCTCCACGTCTGTTGTCAAGGCGAGTCCAAAGAGGAGCAATGATGTCTCTTCCGGAATCCAGAGAGGGGTTGTAGGCAGACAACGACTCGGTAAACGTTAGATGGCCATTGTTGTTCACCTAAATTATAGTCCCACATTTTGCAATGGGATTTTAAAGAGAAGTTTGAAGAAATTAGGGGTATATAAACAACTTGTAACTTCATGTTTGTGTGGGGGTGGAATGTGACGCTTACAAAGATCTGATTGTATGTGCGTCCAAAGTATTTGAAGGGCTTCTGCAATAAAATGACATCAGAGCTTCCATCTTCGGCAGTGGGGATCACTATTTCTCCAGCCCCAGAAGGAAGGAAACTAGTTGGCACTAAGGAAAGAATAGGTGAGAAGAAATGATTTAGCTCTGCTGAAGAAAAACAAGCCCATAAAAGGTTAAGCCTGAGCTTCTGGTTGCGTTGGCTTACAGTTCGGTGAGCCATCAACATGGAAAGAGCGGCGACCATTCACATTGATATTACTGCTGGATGAGAGTTCTGAGGCACTGGTTACTGGAATTGTGAAAGAATTGGCCGAGTCTTCCGTGTTGTAACCAGCCTGTAGAATAACAGTAAATTAATAGTTTTAAGGCCCTCAACCTGTTACAGATATAACTGTTTTTGCAAGAATGTAAGGAATGAAGTGAGGCAAGGGCAATTCCTTGTCATTTCTATCATTTGCAAAAACAACAAGGACCTGTCTCCACTCACCAGCCAAATTTGTTCGGATTCTGCAATGTCTCCATAGTTGACCAGGATAAAAGTGCGATGGACATTGGAGACTAAAACCACTTGGAAACTAGCCACCTTCAAAATACCAACAGATGTCATTAAAAACCTTCACTCTTCACAGGACAACACAAATATATCTTTAAACAACGATTAGATCTTACCCCTTCACCATTAGAGTATGGCACATTGTCCCAGGTAGCAACAAAAGCTGATGAAGCACTAAACGGTATGTTAGGGAAGTATTGCTTAACAGCTGCCGTGACTTGTGCCAGTACAGCACTGCTTTTGTCCTCTCTATAGGAGATTGTTCCTCCAAGTCTACTGTCAAGGTGAGTCCAAAGAGGAGCAATAAAGTCTCTTCCACAATTCAGAAGTGGGATGTTGTCGGACAGTTGCTCAGTAAATGTTAGAAGGCCATTGTTGTTCACCTACAATTTAGCACAAGATATGTTTGTTTGTTGTAAGAGGAAATATACAGACAGAATTAAGAAGTAGAATTTGCCACAATTTCTACTAGTTGATTCAAGAAATCAAAAGTCCTCTGAATTTCAAAATCCTGCACATTGAGATATCAAAGTCTGGACAAAGTAAAGCAAGTAGTTACACTCATTTAAAGAGACATGTGATTTTAGATGCAAGTAGATGAAAAATGTCTGTAAATATGCAAATTAACAACCAAACAATGCTTACAAAGGTCTGATTGTGTGTGCGTCCAAAATATTTCAAAGGCTGCTGCAATATAATGGCTTCAGAGCTTCCGTTATCCAATCGTGGGGTTACTATTTCTCCATTCCCAAATGGTAGGAAATTAGATGGCACTAGGAAAAATGTAAGAAAGATGGAATCCTTTAGTTCTTCCAAGAAACATAAGCTCTCTCTCACACACACACACACACACACACACACACACTGCACTGGTTAAAAGTTTTAAAGGGGAATTCACTAAGAATGAATTGTGCTGGTTTATACTGTTGTTTATTTTTATGTGTCCCATATGATTTAAAAAGCCGATTCACAACATGAATGATGTAATCACGGCCCTGGAGTTAGGGTATTACGGCCACAAAACTACTGCCGATCAGAATTTGCCCGGGGCAGTTCCCCAGTTCGCAGGCCGTTTCTAAATGTGCAAGGTTGTGGAGAGTACAGCAGACTACTACAATCTGGCAGATTTTCTGGGGTTGTGAAGTACGACTCCCCCACTGCGATCCAGCACCTGAATTGGCTTTTTAAAAGGCTGAAAGTGCACTCAACTACACGGTGCCAGGGAAAGCTCAACTGCAAATAAGTTTCAGGCTTTGAGTTCAAACACGGCATGCAACAGTGGCACAAAAGTTTAGTGAATTCACCCCTGAATACCTTGTCATAACCAATTTCACAACTCGTTGGCTTACAGTTTGGTGAACCATCAACATGGAAAGACCAGCAAGCAGTCACATTGACATTACTGCTCGACGAGAGTTCTGGGACACTGGATTCTGGAATTGTGAAAGAACTCATAGAGTCCACAGTGTAATAGCCAGCCTGTAGGAGTAAACAAAATGTTTTAAGTTCTCATTCTATTAAAAGAGAGAGAGAACCTTGTTTTCTTCTATTTTATGAACAATTCCTTTTGAATTGTATATTATTATTAGTTTTTTTTCTCATTTGTACAGTGCACAAGAAGCAGTCAGAAACTTCACTTACCTGCCATGGTAGTCCTGTTTCTGCAACATCTCCATAATAGATCAGGATGAAGGAGCGATGAACATTGTAGGCTAAAACCACTTGGAAAGAGGCCACCTTCAAAACACCAACAGACAGCATTCAAAATCTTCCAAATAAACCAGACGGACCATTCATTGAAAATAAAAGATTACTGTAGGTCTTACCCCTCCACCACTGGAGTATGGCACACTGTCCCATGTAGCGACAAAAGCTGAAGTAGCAGCAAAAGGTATGTTAGGGAAGTATTGCTGAACAACTGCAGTGACTTGTGTCAGTGCAGCACTGCTTGTGTCCTCTCTATAGGAGATAGTTCCTCCACGTCTGTTGTCAAGGCGAGTCCAAAGAGGAGCAATGATGTCTCTTCCGGAATCCAGAGAGGGGTTGTAGGCAGACAACGACTCGGTAAACGTTAGATGGCCATTGTTGTTCACCTAAATTATAGTCCCACATTTTGCAATGGGATTTTAAAGAGAAGTTTGAAGAAATTAGGGGTATATAAACAACTTGTAACTTCATGTTTGTGTGGGGGTGGAATGTGACGCTTACAAAGATCTGATTGTATGTGCGTCCAAAGTATTTGAAGGGCTTCTGCAATAAAATGACATCAGAGCTTCCATCTTCGGCAGTGGGGATCACTATTTCTCCAGCCCCAGAAGGAAGGAAACTAGTTGGCACTAAGGAAAGAATAGGTGAGAAGAAATGATTTAGCTCTGCTAAAGAAAAACAAGCCCATAAAAGGTTAAGCCTGAGCTTCTGGTTGCGTTGGCTTACAGTTCGGTGAGCCATCAACATGGAAAGAGCGGCGACCATTCACATTGATATTACTGCTGGATGAGAGTTCTGAGGCACTGGTTACTGGAATTGTGAAAGAATTGGCCGAGTCTTCCGTGTTGTAACCAGCCTGTAGAATAACAGTAAATTAATAGTTTTAAGGCCCTCAACCTGTTACAGATATAACTGTTTTTGCAAGAATGTAAGGAATGAAGTGAGGCAAGGGCAATTCCTTGTCATTTCTATCATTTGCAAAAACAACAAGGACCTGTCTCCACTCACCAGCCAAATTTGTTCGGATTCTGCAATGTCTCCATAGTTGACCAGGATAAAAGTGCGATGGACATTGGAGACTAAAACCACTTGGAAACTAGCCACCTTCAAAATACCAACAGATGTCATTAAAAACCTTCACTCTTCACAGGACAACACAAATATATCTTTAAACAACGATTAGATCTTACCCCTTCACCATTAGAGTATGGCACATTGTCCCAGGTAGCAACAAAAGCTGATGAAGCACTAAACGGTATGTTAGGGAAGTATTGCTTAACAGCTGCCGTGACTTGTGCCAGTACAGCACTGCTTTTGTCCTCTCTATAGGAGATAGTTCCTCCAAGTCTACTGTCAAGGTGAGTCCAAAGAGGAGCAATAAAGTCTCTTCCACAATTCAGAAGTGGGATGTTGTCGGACAGTTGCTCAGTAAATGTTAGAAGGCCATTGTTGTTCACCTACAATTTAGCACAAGATATGTTTGTTTGTTGTAAGAGGAAATATACAGACAGAATTAAGAAGTAGAATTTGCCACAATTTCTACTAGTTGATTCAAGAAATCAAAAGTCCTCTGAATTTCAAAATCCTGCACATTGAGATATCAAAGTCTGGACAAAGTAAAGCAAGTAGTTACACTCATTTAAAGAGACATGTGATTTTAGATGCAAGTAGATGAAAAATGTCTGTAAATATGCAAATTAACAACCAAACAATGCTTACAAAGGTCTGATTGTGTGTGCGTCCAAAATATTTCAAAGGCTGCTGCAATATAATGGCTTCAGAGCTTCCGTTATCCAATCGGGGGGTTACTATTTCTCCATTCCCAAATGGTAGGAAATTAGATGGCACTAGGAAAAATGTAAGAAAGATGGAATCCTTTAGTTCTTCCAAGAAACATAAGCTCTCTCACACACACACACACACACACACACACACTGCACTGGTTAAACGTTTTAAAGGGGAATTCACTAAGAATGAATTGTGCTGGTTTATACTGTTATTTATTTTTATGTGTCCCATATGATTTAAAAAGCCGATTCACAACATGAATGATGTAATCACGGCCCTGGAGTTAGGGTATTACGGCCACAAAACTACTGCCCATCAGAATTTGCCCGGGGCAGTTCCCCAGTTCGCAGGCCGTTTCTAAATGTGCAAGGTTGTGGAGAGTACAGCAGACGACTACAATCTGGCAGATTTTCTGGGGTTGTGAAGTACGACTCCCCCACTGCGATCCAGCACCTGAATTGGCTTTTTAAAAGGCTGAAAGTGCACTCAACTACACGGTGCCAGGGAAAGCTCAACTGCAAATAAGTTTCAGGCTTTGAGTTCAAACACGGCATGCTACAGTGGCACAAAAGTTTAGTGAATTCACCCCTGAATACCTTGTCATAACCAATTTCACAACTCGTTGGCTTACAGTTTGGTGAACCATCAACATGGAAAGACCAGCAAGCAGTCACATTGACATTACTGCTCGACGAGAGTTCTGGGACACTGGATTCTGGAATTGTGAAAGAACTCAAAGAGTCCACAGTGTAATAGCCAGCCTGTAGGAGTAAACAAAATGTTTTAAGTTCTCATTCTATTAAAAGAGAGAGAGAACCTTGTTTTCTTCTATTTTATGAACAATTCCTTTTGAATTGTATATTTTTATTAGTTTTTTTTCTCATTTGTACAGTGCACAAGAAGCAGTCGGAAACTTCACTTACCTGCCATGGTAGTCCTGTTTCTGCAACATCTCCATAATAGATCAGGATGAAGGAGCGATGAACATTGTAGGCTAAAACCACTTGGAAAGAGGCCACCTTCAAAACACCAACAGACAGCATTCAAAATCTTCCAAATAAACCAGACGGACCATTCATTGAAAATCAAAGATTACTGTAGGTCTTACCCCTCCACCACTGGAGTATGGCACACTGTCCCATGTAGCGACAAAAGCTGAAGTAGCAGCAAAAGGTATGTTAGGGAAGTATTGCTGAACAACTGCAGTGACTTGTGTCAGTGCAGCACTGCTTGTGTCCTCTCTATAGGAGATAGTTCCTCCACGTCTGTTGTCAAGGCGAGTCCAAAGAGGAGCAATGATGTCTCTTCCGGAATCCAGAGAGGGGTTGTAGGCAGACAACGACTCGGTAAACGTTAGATGGCCATTGTTGTTCACCTAAATTGTAGTCCCACATTTTGCAATGGGATTTTAAAGAGAAGTTTGAAGAAATTAGGGGTATATAAACAACTTGTAACTTCATGTTTGTGTGGGGGTGGAATGTGACGCTTACAAAGATCTGATTGTATGTGCGTCCAAAGTATTTGAAGGGCTTCTGCAATAAAATGACATCAGAGCTTCCATCTTCGGCAGTGGGGATCACTATTTCTCCAGCCCCAGAAGGAAGGAAACTAGTTGGCACTAAGGAAAGAATAGGTGAGAAGAAATGATTTAGCTCTGCTGAAGAAAAACAAGCCCATAAAAGGTTAAGCCTGAGCTTCTGGTTGCGTTGGCTTACAGTTCGGTGAGCCATCAACATGGAAAGAGCGGCGACCATTCACATTGATATTACTGCTGGATGAGAGTTCTGAGGCACTGGTTACTGGAATTGTGAAAGAATTGGCCGAGTCTGCCGTGTTGTAACCAGCCTGTAGAATAACAGTAAATTAATAGTTTTAAGGCCCTCAACCTGTTACAGATATAACTGTTTTTGCAAGAATGTAAGGAATGAAGTGAGGCAAGGGCAATTCCTTGTCATTTCTATAATTTGCAAAAACAACAAGGACCTGTCTCCACTCACCAACCAAATTTGTTCGGATTCTGCAATGTCTCCATAGTTGACCAGGATAAAAGTGCGATGGACATTGGAGACTAAAACCACTTGGAAACTAGCCACCTTCAAAATACCAACAGATGTCATTAAAAACCTTCACTCTTCACAGGACAACACAAATATATCTTTAAACAACGATTAGATCTTACCCCTTCACCATTAGAGTATGGCACATTGTCCCAGGTAGCAACAAAAGCTGATGAAGCACTAAACGGTATGTTAGGGAAGTATTGCTTAACAGCTGCCGTGACTTGTGCCAGTACAGCACTGCTTTTGTCCTCTCTATAGGAGATAGTTCCTCCAAGTCTACTGTCAAGGTGAGTCCAAAGAGGAGCAATAAAGTCTCTTCCACAATTCAGAAGTGGGATGTTGTCGGACAGTTGCTCAGTAAATGTTAGAAGGCCATTGTTGTTCACCTACAATTTAGCACAAGATATGTTTGTTTGTTGTAAGAGGAAATATACAGACAGAATTAAGAAGTAGAATTTGCCACAATTTCTACTAGTTGATTCAAGAAATCAAAAGTCCTCTGAATTTCAAAATCCTGCACATTGAGATATCAAAGTCTGGACAAAGTAAAGCAAGTAGTTACACTCATTTAAAGAGACATGTGATTTTAGATGCAAGTAGATGAAAAATGTCTGTAAATATGCAAATTAACAACCAAACAATGCTTACAAAGGTCTGATTGTGTGTGCGTCCAAAATATTTCAAAGGCTGCTGCAATATAATGGCTTCAGAGCTTCCGTTATCCAATCGGGGGGTTACTATTTCTCCATTCCCAAATGGTAGGAAATTAGATGGCACTAGGAAAAATGTAAGAAAGATGGAATCCTTTAGTTCTTCCAAGAAACATAAGCTCTCTCACACACACACACACACACACACACTGCACTGGTTAAACGTTTTAAAGGGGATTTCACTAAGAATGAATTGTGCTGGTTTATACTGTTATTTATTTTTATGTGTCCCATATGATTTAAAAAGCCGATTCACAACATGAATGATGTAATCACGGCCCTGGAGTTAGGGTATTACGGCCACAAAACTACTGCCCATCAGAATTTGCCCGGGGCAGTTCCCCAGTTCGCAGGCCGTTTCTAAATGTGCAAGGTTGTGGAGAGTACAGCAGACGACTACAATCTGGCAGATTTTCTGGGGTTGTGAAGTACGACTCCCCCACTGCGATCCAGCACCTGAATTGGCTTTTTAAAAGGCTGAAAGTGCACTCAACTACACGGTGCCAGGGAAAGCTCAACTGCAAATAAGTTTCAGGCTTTGAGTTCAAACACGGCATGCTACAGTGGCACAAAAGTTTAGTGAATTCACCCCTGAATACCTTGTCATAACCAATTTCACAACTCGTTGGCTTACAGTTTGGTGAACCATCAACATGGAAAGACCAGCAAGCAGTCACATTGACATTACTGCTCGACGAGAGTTCTGGGACACTGGATTCTGGAATTGTGAAAGAACTCAAAGAGTCCACAGTGTAATAGCCAGCCTGTAGGAGTAAACAAAATGTTTTAAGTTCTCATTCTATTAAAAGAGAGAGAGAACCTTGTTTTCTTCTATTTTATGAACAATTCCTTTTGAATTGTATATTATTATTAGTTTTTTTCTCATTTGTACAGTGCACAAAAAGCAGTCAGAAACTTCACTTACCTGCCATGGTAGTCCTGTTTCTGCAACATCTCCATAATAGATCAGGATGAAGGAGCGATGAACATTGTAGGCTAAAACCACTTGGAAAGAGGCCACCTTCAAAACACCAACAGACAGCATTCAAAATCTTCCAAATAAACCAGACGGACCATTCATTGAAAATAAAAGATTACTGTAGGTCTTACCCCTCCACCACTGGAGTATGGCACACTGTCCCATGTAGCGACAAAAGCTGAAGTAGCAGCAAAAGGCATGTTAGGGAAGTATTGCTGAACAACTGCAGTGACTTGTGTCAGTGCAGCACTGCTTGTGTCCTCTCTATAGGAGATAGTTCCTCCACGTCTGTTGTCAAGGCGAGTCCAAAGAGGAGCAATGATGTCTCTTCCGGAATCCAGAGAGGGGTTGTAGGCAGACAACGACTCGGTAAACGTTAGATGGCCATTGTTGTTCACCTAAATTATAGTCCCACATTTTGCAATGGGATTTTAAAGAGAAGTTTGAAGAAATTAGGGGTATATAAACAACTTGTAACTTCATGTTTGTGTGGGGGTGGAATGTGACGCTTACAAAGATCTGATTGTATGTGCGTCCAAAGTATTTGAAGGGCTTCTGCAATAAAATGACATCAGAGCTTCCATCTTCGGCAGTGGGGATCACTATTTCTCCAGCCCCAGAAGGAAGGAAACTAGTTGGCACTAAGGAAAGAATAGGGGAGAAGAAATGATTTAGCTCTGCTGAAGAAAAACAAGCCCATAAAAGGTTAAGCCTGAGCTTCTGGTTGCGTTGGCTTACAGTTCGGTGAGCCATCAACATGGAAAGAGCGGCGACCATTCACATTGATATTACTGCTGGATGAGAGTTCTGAGGCACTGGTTACTGGAATTGTGAAAGAATTGGCCGAGTCTTCCGTGTTGTAACCAGCCTGTAGAATAACAGTAAATTAATAGTTTTAAGGCCCTCAACCTGTTACAGATATAACTGTTTTTGCAAGAATGTAAGGAATAAAGTGAGGCAAGGGCAATTCCTTGTCATTTCTATCATTTGCAAAAACAACAAGGACCTGTCTCCACTCACCAGCCAAATTTGTTCGGATTCTGCAATGTCTCCATAGTTGACCAGGATAAAAGTGCGATGGACATTGGAGACTAAAACCACTTGGAAACTAGCCACCTTCAAAATACCAACAGATGTCATTAAAAACCTTCACTCTTCACAGGACAACACAAATATATCTTTAAACAACGATTAGATCTTACCCCTTCACCATTAGAGTATGGCACATTGTCCCAGGTAGCAACAAAAGCTGATGAAGCACTAAACGGTATGTTAGGGAAGTATTGCTTAACAGCTGCCGTGACTTGTGCCAGTACAGCACTGCTTTTGTCCTCTCTATAGGAGATAGTTCCTCCACGTCTATTGTCAAGGTGAGTCCAAAGAGGAGCAATAAAGTCTCTTCCACAATTCAGAAGTGGGATGTTGTCGGACAGTTGCTCAGTAAATGTTAGAAGGCCATTGTTGTTCACCTACAATTTAGCACAAGATATGTTTGTTTGTTGTAAGAGGAAATATACAGACAGAATTAAGAAGTAGAATTTGCCACAATTTCTACTAGTTGATTCAAGAAATCAAAAGTCCTCTGAATTTCAAAATCCTGCACATTGAGATATCAAAGTCTGGACAAAGTAAAGCAAGTAGTTACACTCATTTAAAGAGACATGTGATTTTAGATGCAAGTAGATGAAAAATGTCTGTAAATATGCAAATTAACAACCAAACAATGCTTACAAAGGTCTGATTGTGTGTGCGTCCAAAATATTTCAAAGGCTGCTGCAATATAATGGATTCAGAGCTTCCGTTATCCAATCGGGGGGTTACTATTTCTCCATTCCCAAATGGTAGGAAATTAGATGGCACTAGGAAAAATGTAAGAAAGATGGAATCCTTTAGTTCTTCCAAGAAACATAAGCTCACACACACACACACACACACACACACACTGCACTGGTTAAAAGTTTTAAAGGGGAATTCACTAAGAATGAATTGTGCTGGTTTATACTGTTGTTTATTTTTATGTGTCCCATATGATTTAAAAAGCCGATTCACAACATGAATGATGTAATCACGGCCCTGGAGTTAGGGTATTACGGCCACAAAACTACTGCCGATCAGAATTTGCCCGGGGCAGTTCCCCAGTTCGCAGGCCGTTTCTAAATGTGCAAGGTTGTGGAGAGTACAGCAGACTACTACAATCTGGCAGATTTTCTGGGGTTGTGAAGTACGACTCCCCCACTGCGATCCAGCACCTGAATTGGCTTTTTAAAAGGCTGAAAGTGCACTCAACTACACGGTGCCAGGGAAAGCTCAACTGCAAATAAGTTTCAGGCTTTGAGTTCAAACACGGCATGCTACAGTGGCACAAAAGTTTAGTGAATTCACCCCTGAATACCTTGTCATAACCAATTTCACAACTCGTTGGCTTACAGTTTGGTGAACCATCAACATGGAAAGACCAGCAAGCAGTCACATTGACATTACTGCTCGACGAGAGTTCTGGGACACTGGATTCTGGAATTGTGAAAGAACTCAAAGAGTCCACAGTGTAATAGCCAGCCTGTAGGAGTAAACAAAATGTTTTAAGTTCTCATTCTATTAAAAGAGAGAGAGAACCTTGTTTTCTTCTATTTTATGAACAATTCCTTTTGAATTGTATATTTTTATTAGTTTTTTTTCTCATTTGTACAGTGCACAAGAAGCAGTCGGAAACTTCACTTACCTGCCATGGTAGTCCTGTTTCTGCAACATCTCCATAATAGATCAGGATGAAGGAGCGATGAACATTGTAGGCTAAAACCACTTGGAAAGAGGCCACCTTCAAAACACCAACAGACAGCATTCAAAATCTTCCAAATAAACCAGACGGACCATTCATTGAAAATCAAAGATTACTGTAGGTCTTACCCCTCCACCACTGGAGTATGGCACACTGTCCCATGTAGCGACAAAAGCTGAAGTAGCAGCAAAAGGTATGTTAGGGAAGTATTGCTGAACAACTGCAGTGACTTGTGTCAGTGCAGCACTGCTTGTGTCCTCTCTATAGGAGATAGTTCCTCCACGTCTGTTGTCAAGGCGAGTCCAAAGAGGAGCAATGATGTCTCTTCCGGAATCCAGAGAGGGGTTGTAGGCAGACAACGACTCGGTAAACGTTAGATGGCCATTGTTGTTCACCTAAATTGTAGTCCCACATTTTGCAATGGGATTTTAAAGAGAAGTTTGAAGAAATTAGGGGTATATAAACAACTTGTAACTTCATGTTTGTGTGGGGGTGGAATGTGACGCTTACAAAGATCTGATTGTATGTGCGTCCAAAGTATTTGAAGGGCTTCTGCAATAAAATGACATCAGAGCTTCCATCTTCGGCAGTGGGGATCACTATTTCTCCAGCCCCAGAAGGAAGGAAACTAGTTGGCACTAAGGAAAGAATAGGGGAGAAGAAATGATTTAGCTCTGCTGAAGAAAAACAAGCCCATAAAAGGTTAAGCCTGAGCTTCTGGTTGCGTTGGCTTACAGTTCGGTGAGCCATCAACATGGAAAGAGCGGCGACCATTCACATTGATATTACTGCTGGATGAGAGTTCTGAGGCACTGGTTACTGGAATTGTGAAAGAATTGGCCGAGTCTTCCGTGTTGTAACCAGCCTGTAGAATAACAGTAAATTAATAGTTTTAAGGCCCTCAACCTGTTACAGATATAACTGTTTTTGCAAGAATGTAAGGAATAAAGTGAGGCAAGGGCAATTCCTTGTCATTTCTATCATTTGCAAAAACAACAAGGACCTGTCTCCACTCACCAGCCAAATTTGTTCGGATTCTGCAATGTCTCCATAGTTGACCAGGATAAAAGTGCGATGGACATTGGAGACTAAAACCACTTGGAAACTAGCCACCTTCAAAATACCAACAGATGTCATTAAAAACCTTCACTCTTCACAGGACAACACAAATATATCTTTAAACAACGATTAGATCTTACCCCTTCACCATTAGAGTATGGCACATTGTCCCAGGTAGCAACAAAAGCTGATGAAGCACTAAACGGTATGTTAGGGAAGTATTGCTTAACAGCTGCCGTGACTTGTGCCAGTACAGCACTGCTTTTGTCCTCTCTATAGGAGATAGTTCCTCCACGTCTATTGTCAAGGTGAGTCCAAAGAGGAGCAATAAAGTCTCTTCCACAATTCAGAAGTGGGATGTTGTCGGACAGTTGCTCAGTAAATGTTAGAAGGCCATTGTTGTTCACCTACAATTTAGCACAAGATATGTTTGTTTGTTGTAAGAGGAAATATACAGACAGAATTAAGAAGTAGAATTTGCCACAATTTCTACTAGTTGATTCAAGAAATCAAAAGTCCTCTGAATTTCAAAATCCTGCACATTGAGATATCAAAGTCTGGACAAAGTAAAGCAAGTAGTTACACTCATTTAAAGAGACATGTGATTTTAGATGCAAGTAGATGAAAAATGTCTGTAAATATGCAAATTAACAACCAAACAATGCTTACAAAGGTCTGATTGTGTGTGCGTCCAAAATATTTCAAAGGCTGCTGCAATATAATGGATTCAGAGCTTCCGTTATCCAATCGGGGGGTTACTATTTCTCCATTCCCAAATGGTAGGAAATTAGATGGCACTAGGAAAAATGTAAGAAAGATGGAATCCTTTAGTTCTTCCAAGAAACATAAGCTCACACACACACACACACACACACACACACTGCACTGGTTAAAAGTTTTAAAGGGGAATTCACTAAGAATGAATTGTGCTGGTTTATACTGTTGTTTATTTTTATGTGTCCCATATGATTTAAAAAGCCGATTCACAACATGAATGATGTAATCACGGCCCTGGAGTTAGGGTATTACGGCCACAAAACTACTGCCGATCAGAATTTGCCCGGGGCAGTTCCCCAGTTCGCAGGCCGTTTCTAAATGTGCAAGGTTGTGGAGAGTACAGCAGACTACTACAATCTGGCAGATTTTCTGGGGTTGTGAAGTACGACTCCCCCACTGCGATCCAGCACCTGAATTGGCTTTTTAAAAGGCTGAAAGTGCACTCAACTACACGGTGCCAGGGAAAGCTCAACTGCAAATAAGTTTCAGGCTTTGAGTTCAAACACGGCATGCTACAGTGGCACAAAAGTTTAGTGAATTCACCCCTGAATACCTTGTCATAACCAATTTCACAACTCGTTGGCTTACAGTTTGGTGAACCATCAACATGGAAAGACCAGCAAGCAGTCACATTGACATTACTGCTCGACGAGAGTTCTGGGACACTGGATTCTGGAATTGTGAAAGAACTCATAGAGTCCACAGTGTAATAGCCAGCCTGTAGGAGTAAACAAAATGTTTTAAGTTCTCATTCTATTAAAAGAGAGAGAGAACCTTGTTTTCTTCTATTTTATGAACAATTCCTTTTGAATTGTATATTTTTATTAGTTTTTTTTCTCATTTGTACAGTGCACAAGAAGCAGTCGGAAACTTCACTTACCTGCCATGGTAGTCCTGTTTCTGCAACATCTCCATAATAGATCAGGATGAAGGAGCGATGAACATTGTAGGCTAAAACCACTTGGAAAGAGGCCACCTTCAAAACACCAACAGACAGCATTCAAAATCTTCCAAATAAACCAGACGGACCATTCATTGAAAATCAAAGATTACTGTAGGTCTTACCCCTCCACCACTGGAGTATGGCACACTGTCCCATGTAGCGACAAAAGCTGAAGTAGCAGCAAAAGGTATGTTAGGGAAGTATTGCTGAACAACTGCAGTGACTTGTGTCAGTGCAGCACTGCTTGTGTCCTCTCTATAGGAGATAGTTCCTCCACGTCTGTTGTCAAGGTGAGTCCAAAGAGGAGCAATGATGTCTCTTCCGGAATCCAGAGAGGGGTTGTAGGCAGACAACGACTCGGTAAACGTTAGATGGCCATTGTTGTTCACCTAAATTGTAGTCCCACATTTTGCAATGGGATTTTAAAGAGAAGTTTGAAGAAATTAGGGGTATATAAACAACTTGTAACTTCATGTTTGTGTGGGGGTGGAATGTGACGCTTACAAAGATCTGATTGTATGTGCGTCCAAAGTATTTGAAGGGCTTCTGCAATAAAATGACATCAGAGCTTCCATCTTCGGCAGTGGGGATCACTATTTCTCCAGCCCCAGAAGGAAGGAAACTAGTTGGCACTAAGGAAAGAATAGGTGAGAAGAAATGATTTAGCTCTGCTGAAGAAAAACAAGCCCATAAAAGGTTAAGCCTGAGCTTCTGGTTGCGTTGGCTTACAGTTCGGTGAGCCATCAACATGGAAAGAGCGGCGACCATTCACATTGATATTACTGCTGGATGAGAGTTCTGAGGCACTGGTTACTGGAATTGTGAAAGAATTGGCCGAGTCTGCCGTGTTGTAACCAGCCTGTAGAATAACAGTAAATTAATAGTTTTAAGGCCCTCAACCTGTTACAGATATAACTGTTTTTGCAAGAATGTAAGGAATGAAGTGAGGCAAGGGCAATTCCTTGTCATTTCTATAATTTGCAAAAACAACAAGGACCTGTCTCCACTCACCAACCAAATTTGTTCGGATTCTGCAATGTCTCCATAGTTGACCAGGATAAAAGTGCGATGGACATTGGAGACTAAAACCACTTGGAAACTAGCCACCTTCAAAATACCAACAGATGTCATTAAAAACCTTCACTCTTCACAGGACAACACAAATATATCTTTAAACAACGATTAGATCTTACCCCTTCACCATTAGAGTATGGCACATTGTCCCAGGTAGCAACAAAAGCTGATGAAGCACTAAACGGTATGTTAGGGAAGTATTGCTTAACAGCTGCCGTGACTTGTGCCAGTACAGCACTGCTTTTGTCCTCTCTATAGGAGATAGTTCCTCCAAGTCTACTGTCAAGGTGAGTCCAAAGAGGAGCAATAAAGTCTCTTCCACAATTCAGAAGTGGGATGTTGTCGGACAGTTGCTCAGTAAATGTTAGAAGGCCATTGTTGTTCACCTACAATTTAGCACAAGATATGTTTGTTTGTTGTAAGAGGAAATATACAGACAGAATTAAGAAGTAGAATTTGCCACAATTTCTACTAGTTGATTCAAGAAATCAAAAGTCCTCTGAATTTCAAAATCCTGCACATTGAGATATCAAAGTCTGGACAAAGTAATGCAAGTAGTTACACTCATTTAAAGAGACATGTGATTTTAGATGCAAGTAGATGAAAAATGTCTGTAAATATGCAAATTAACAACCAAACAATGCTTACAAAGGTCTGATTGTGTGTGCGTCCAAAATATTTCAAAGGCTGCTGCAATATAATGGCTTCAGAGCTTCCGTTATCCAATCGGGGGGTTACTATTTCTCCATTCCCAAATGGTAGGAAATTAGCTGGCACTAGGAAAAATGTAAATGACAAACAATCCTTTATTTCTTCCAAGAAACATGAGCTTACAAACTATGCACCGGTTAGAAGTATTTAAAGGGGGATATCACAAAGAATTAATTGTGCATTTTATTGTGTTTTTTATTTTTATGTATGCCATTTAATCAAGTTAGTGGAGCTAGAGCAGGGGTCGGCAACCTTTTTGTCATGAAGTGCAATTTTAAAGTTTCTGAGTTTTTCACTGTGCTATAACCCCACCCCAATATAAATACACATTCACATATTTTGAATATTGATAATGGGTAACATAGAAATAGTGCAGAACCTTAAATAAGCATATTTCTGAAGCCATTTTTTCATAAAATTTCTTTTACTTTTGTCAAAATCCTTTAGTTTGTTTGTTTTCAGTTTTTGAATGGCGTTCACGTCAGAGAAAGCAAGATCCAGATCAAAGACCACAATTGGAGAGCGAGAGAGAGGCATCAGCATTGGTAAGATAATGTTTTACTTTTAATAAAACCGACTGTGTGCTTCAGGATGAGACGCTTTGTTTCATTTGCGGCAGTTTGTGCGTCGGCTTGCTGAAGAGATGCTCAGCTACTTCTCTGCGGCGATGAGTGCTGCAGTAGCGCTGTCATTTATGGGTACCAGGAGCTGTTAAAAACGCTCTCACATGTTGAGTTTTAACCATTTTAGGAGGAGTAAAATTTACATTTGCGGCTTCAACAACCACATGCAGTTTGTCCAGTTTCATCTGGAATGCGAAAAAAAAGTCCTCTCTTTCGGTCTTTTCATGTTTGGATAGCTGTCCGATCAGAGAAAACACATGAAGTGACCAAGTACACATGAACGGTGTAACCACGATGCATCATATTTATTTCGATGTGTGTGGAATGTTTAACAAGGACTCTATCCTGAATATCTCAGAAATGTATAGCATTGACTATGTAAAGCGGAACAAGCTGTAAGCTGTCAGTTAGTCAACTTGTGTGTGCTTGACGAGTAGTGGTCGCGCTAATGGTTTGTCAGAGCTGCATGCTTTTATTGACTTGCGCAGTTTAATTCTCACACTTTAATAGTATAATTGCTACCTTAATATAACAAGCTGTGTTACTATGAGGAATGATTTTATCTGAATGAAATACATACATCTCTCTTACTTTTGCTCAAGTGCCAAATATTGACCCTCAGTGTGCCATAGGTTGCCAACCCCTGATCTAGAGTATTATGGCAACAAAATGACTGCCTATCAGAATTTGCCCACGGCAGTTCAGCGGCTTGCAGGCCCCTTCTGAACGCAAGGTTTTGGAGAGCGCTACTGCAATCTGGCAGATTTCGCCCCCAGTGTAATCAAGCACCTGAATTGACTTTTTAAAAGGCTGAAAGTGCACACAACTAAACTCTGCCTGGTAAAGCTCAACTGTAATTAAGTTTCAGGTATTTGTGAACAAGTGACAAAAAAGTTTAGTGAATTCACCCCTGAATACCTTGTCGTAAACAATAATACAACTCGTTGGCTTACAGTTTGGTGAACCATCAACATGGAAAGACCAGCAAGCAGTCACATTGACATTACTGCTCGACGAGAGTTCTGGGACACTGGATGCTGGAATTGTGAAAGAATTCATAGAGTCCACAGTGTAATAGCCAGCCTGT
The DNA here is from genome assembly GCF_949152265.1 of Phoxinus phoxinus. Taxonomy (NCBI): domain Eukaryota; kingdom Metazoa; phylum Chordata; class Actinopteri; order Cypriniformes; family Leuciscidae; genus Phoxinus; species Phoxinus phoxinus. Next base: position 27,618,079 of record NC_136893.1, on the reverse strand, counting down.
AGGAGTAAACAAAATGTTTTAAGTTCTCAGTCTATTAAGAGAGAGAGAGAGAAAATTGTTTCCTTCTTTTTTATGAACAATTCCTTTTGAATTGTATATTTGTTTTTGTTTTTTCATTTGTACAGTGCAGAAGAAGCAGTCGGCTTCTTCACTTACCTGCCATGGTAGTCCTGTTTCTGCAACATCTCCATAATAGATCAGGATGAAGGAGCGATGAACATTGTAGGCTAAAACCACTTGGAAAGAGGCCACCTTCAAAACACCAACAGACAGCATTCAAAATCTTCCAAATAAACCAGACGGACCATTCATTGAAAATCAAAGATTACTGTAGGTCTTACCCCTCCACCACTGGAGTATGGCACACTGTCCCATGTAGCGACAAAAGCTGAAGTAGCAACAAAAGGTATGTTAGGGAAGTATTGCTGAACAACTGCAGTGACTTGTGTCAGTAGAGCACTGCTTGTATCCTCTTTATAGGAGATAGTTCCTCCACGTCTGTTGTCAAGGTGAGTCCAAAGAGGAGCAATGATGTCTTTTCCGGAATTCAGAGAGGGGTTGTAGGCAGACAGCGGCTCGGTAAACGTTAGATGGCCATTGTTGTTCACCTACAATTTATGACCAAATTTTTCAAAGGTATTTTAAAGAGAATTTTGAATAAATTAGAGATATCAAAATAACTTGTGCTTACAAAGATTTGTCTGTATGTGTATCCAAAGTATTTGAAAGGCTGCTGCAAGAAAATGGCTTCAAAGCTTCCATTTCCAGTAAAGGGGTTCAATATTTTTTCATTCTCCAAAGCTAGGAATCTAGTTGGCACTAAAAATGTACAAGTGACAAGGACTTTTTTTAGTACTGGTATCAAAACATAAGCTCGAAATTTTTACTTAAAAAAACAAAACATTGTCTTACAGTTCGGTGAGCCATCAACACGGAAAGACCACTGCCCCGGCACATTGATATTGCTGTTGGTTGAGAGTTCTCTGGCCTTGGTTAATGGAATTGTAAATGAATTGACAGAGTCCATTGTACGATAGCCAGCCTATAGAAGTAAACTGAATTTTTAGACTTCCCAACCTTTTTTCCCAAGCTTTATTTTGGTAGTACATGAAGTATTGAATGAATGATTTCAAACTCGATGATCATGCAGTTCAGTAATTTATAAAATGAAGACCTGTACTTCACATACCGTCCAACTTTGTACTGTTGTAGCCATATCACCATAATTGAATAGGATGAAAGAGCGATGAACATTGTGGGCTAAAACCACTTGGAAAGTCACCACCTTCACAAAATAAACAAACAGCGTTTAAAGTCATCCAAAGAAAAACCATTGATAATTTATTGGTAATCATTGATTGCTGTTGGTCTTACCCCTCCACCATTATAGTATGGCACCCTGTCCCAGGTAGCAATAAAAGCAGATGTAGCTGCAAATGTTATGTTGGGGAAGTATTGCTTAACAGCTGCAGTGACTTGTGTCAGTACAGCACTGCTTGTGTCCTCTCTATAGGAGATAGTTCCTCCACGTCTATTGTCAAGGTCAGTCCAAAGAGGAGCAATGATGTCACTTGTAGACTTCAAAAATGGGCTGTATGCATACAGTGGCTCAGTAAATGTTATCTGGCCATTGTTGTTCACCTAAAATTAAGAACCAAAGCAAGTTTTCATATCAAAATATTTGTCCAAACTAAATATGAATGATGCAGTGCACTGCTAAAACAGACAATTAAAAAGATCCACAAAATATTAGTATACATTATTGAATATTCTTATAATTTAACCAATCTGCAACCACAATAAAAAAACTAAAATGCTTACAAATATCTGACTGTATGTGCTTTGGAAGTATTTGAAAGGCTGCTGCAAGGAAATGGCTGGAGAGCTTCCATCATCTGACATGGGGTTGTATGTGTCTCCATTCCCAAAAGGCAGGAAATTAGCTGGTGTTAAAGATAGGGTAAACCATAATACATTATTATGCATTTTCAAAGAAATATCCAAATTAACAGTCCTTTGTAAAAAGAAAAATATTTCAAATTTTCAGTTATGCAACAAAGCAGATTCATGATTATTCATCCAGGCTAGTCATTTCATACACATTAGTTTCCTTTTGAGGGAACACAATGTTGCGTCAAGATGTTGTCACTATGGGAACGCTTCTAGTGTGTGCTGGCTGAAGCGCATGTCAAATCACATCAATTCTGTTGAAGGAGTTAGATGACGTAGTGTGGAACGTCCTTAAGACCATTAAATAGCACCTGCTTTAAATGTCATCACTTTCTTTGTCTTCAAGAAGCCGCATGTCTGTGTGTATTCGTATGATTGTTTGTCAGATCATTTGTCATATTGATCATCTTATTTTGTGGATTAGTCTAGTATGGCAAGTAAGAAGTATAGGAGTTGTGCGTTTTCTTTCATATTGAGGGACGACACACACAATCATTGTGTGATCGAATCTGCCTTTTCTGTTAAAGATACTAGAAAAAGCTGTATCCTCACAACTGTGTTCCTTTCTAGAAAGAAATGATATCTGCAAGGATTTTCAGTTCGGATTTAGACCGCACCATAATACCGGGACAGCTCTCATTAGAGTCACAAATGATTTGCTCTTATCATCCGATCATGGTTGTATCTCTCTATTAGTGTTACTCGATCTTAGTGCTGCATTTGACACATTTGACCAACACATTCTTTTAAATTTATTTATTTATTTAAAAAAAAATTCGGGACAGTGCACATTAATGAACAATCTAACATTTCTGTACAGACTGTAAATGAGCCAGGTTATAGCATAAATGCTAATTTTCACCTGTAGTCCCGAAGCAGGAAGACAACAACATACATGATAATGCAACACAAAAGAATATAACAATATACAATATCAAGCACAAAACATATTAGCACACATTCAGGCAGATTACATTATATCAATAAAATTATTCAAAATTAGGACACTGAGAACTTTTAAGAAACTGTTTAAGGTGTTTTTTAAATGTGCAGTAAGTGGGACATTCTCTAATGTTTGTTGGAATGCTGTTCCAAAAATGGCCTCCTCTAATAGACAGAACAGTTTGTCCAAAGGTAGTTTTTCTACGCGGGATCTCTATATCTCCTCTAAATGAAGCTCTGGTACAACAACCTCTGTCAGACCTTGGTTTAATGTATGTAGAAAGTGAGGATGGAGCCAATCCGTGTAAAACTTTAAAAATCAAACAGCTATTTTGAAAATGAATAAAATTTTCAAAATTGAGCATATTATATTTTCTCAAAATATTACACTGATGGTGTGACAGAGGTTTTTGATCAAGTATTTTTATAGATTTTTTTAATAACATTTCTATGGGTTTTAAAATTGTATTTCCAGTGAGTGACCAGGTTGTGATGCAGTAATCTATATGTGAAAATATCATTGAATGTAGAAACATTTTAGCAGAAGTAATTGTCATTGATGGTCTGATTTGTTTAAAGTTATGTAAATTCAATTTAATTCTATTCGCTGTAAGTTTGATGTGTTTTTTAAATTAAAGTGTTGGGTCCAGCGTGACCCCAAGGTAGTTGAACTCCTCTACAATGTCAAGTTCCACTCCCCCCAGGAACACACTGGACCGCTCCAGTTTTATGTTTTTTTTTGTGAAAATCATGGCAACAGTTTTCTTCTTATTCAATAATAGGCAAGATTTAAGCAGCCAAATCGACTCGAACATTATGTTGGCATCAGTGGAATTGCACTAGCATGGTTTAAATCATACTTATATGTCCGCTATCAGTTTGTAGCAGTAAATGAAGAGATGTCTTATCAATCACAAGTTCAGTATGGAGTACCACAAGGCTCAGTGCCAGGACCGCTGCTGTTCAATCTGTACATGCTACCGTTAGGAGATATCATTAGGAAACATGGAATTAGCTTTCACTGTTATGCCGACGATACTCAGCTGTATATTTCTTCAAAACCTAACAATTCACAAAATTAACGGAATGCATAGCTGATATAAAAAAACTGGATGACTAGTAATTTCCTACTACTAAATTCTGAAAAAACAGAGATTCTTATTATTGGACAAAAAACTTCCACACGTAATAACCTAGAATACTGTCTAACACTTGGAACCTGGGTGTGCTCTTTGATACCAATCTTTTATTTGAAAGTCACGTGTCTAGTATCTGTAAAACCACATTTTTCCATCTTAAAATATATCTAAATTACGCCATATGCTCTCATTGACAAATGCGGAACAATTAGTTCATGCGTTCATGACCTCAAGACTAGATTATTGTAATGCTCTACTGGGTGGCTGCCCTGCACGCTTAATAAACAAACTACAGCTAGTTCAAAACCCAGCAGCTCGAGTTCTTACCAGAACCAGGAAGTATGACCATATTAGCCCCGTTCTGTCAACACTGCATTGGCTCCCTATTAAACATCGTATACATTTTAAATATTGCTGATTACTTACAAAGCACTAAATGGTTTAGCTCCGCAGTACTTGAGCGAGCTCTTAACGCATTATAGTCCTTCACGTCTATTGCGATCTCAAAATAATACATAGAATATCAAAATCGACTGCTGGCGGTAGATCCTTTTCCTATTTAGCGCAAAAACTTTGGAACAGTCTTTTTACCATTGTCCAGGAAGCAGACACACTCTGTCAGTTCAAAGCTAGATTAAAGACACATCTCTTTGACCTAGCATTCACATAATACATTATAGACTTCTATAATTCAATGTTAGGCTGCCTAGATTAGTTCAGCCGGAACTGGGAACACTTCTCATAAATCCTGATGTACTCGTTACATCATAACACGTGTCCTAACTACACACAACGTGATGCCGCGACACGCGATAAAAAGTATATTTTCCAATGTTAATCAGAGTTTTTGTTCTAACCAGCCGCGACAGCGACACGCGTCAATTCTATTTTAGAAATGGTTTCTATTTTTGTAAAAGCTGTAAAAGCAACAATGGATTATTCACCTCAGATCTTGAAATTAAATAAATGGAAACAAACGTTCAAACTGTGAAGAAACAAGTGTATTATTTGACAAAGATTTTTTTAGTAACTCATTAGCCTATGTATTTGAATAATGTTTAAATGTTGTAATATTTGTGAATTTGATTATATAGCCTACTTATCCATTTTCTTGCGATAGCCGTCAAGATTACTCTCTGGTGCTGTGAACTTGACGCGAGAGCCCGCCCACATGCTGTTCTGATTGGCTGTGGATTTTGATTAATTTGTACGCATCTCGCAGTCGCGTCACGTCTAGTGTGGACAGACAAATTATTTGTCACTGGATCTTATCGCATCGCGTCTGTTTAGGACACGGTGTAAGAAGAATGACATCTACGCTAATTTTAGTGTCTTTGTTTATCCCAAGGTTTTCCCGCTGCCTGCCGGATCCAGGCCATATCCAGATCTGACGAAGGACCTTCACCTGGACCCGGTGACAACGCAGTGCTGAAGTGCCAACTAGCCTTTCCCCTGTGAAGGATCCCTTTACCACTCTAGTCAAGTCAAGTCAAGTCATCTTCATTTACATCTTCATTTATATAGCGCTTTTAACAATGAAGATTGTTTCAAAGCTGCTTTACAGAGATAAACGTATAATTTAAGGTAACAGAGATTGTTTTGGCTTTATAGCGGTTCTTGAATAATGTTATTTTCCAGCTAAAGTTAGTTTTGATTGATTCACTTCCGTCGAAAGGATAATTTGTTATTAAATTAGGGGCCGCTAAGACGATTTATCTCTTTAAGGCCGCTTTATCTCTACAGATAAAGCGTTGTCGGGATAATTTCGGTTTTGCGTATCTACCCCGAAGTTATACAATTCTGAATCAAAATTTTAAGGCCAGACAAGTAGTTTAAGGCTTGGTTTGTAGGGAATTACAAACCAGCACACATATATTCAAATGTGCATAACTATATAATTAATACTTAATGTGCACGTGAGCGCCACCAGCGTTTCTCACAGGTTCGCGTTTAAAGTCTGTGTAGAGAGAACGATGTCGTCTTAGTGGACTCTTAGCGGATCCTTGCGACGGAAGTGAATCAATCAAAACTAACTTTAGCTGGAAAATATCTTTATTTAAGAACCACTGTAAAGCCACAACAATCTCTGTTACCTTAAATGATCCGTTTATTACTGTAAAGCCGCTTTGAAACAATCGTCATTGTTAAAAGCGCTATATAAATGAAGATGACTTGACTTGATTTGTTTGGGAGCAAAGCACCCTCAGTTAGCCCTCGAATGCGTTAATTGATTTACATACTACCAAATAATTAGTTAGTAATCGGATTGACGGCTCAATTGAAATGAAAAGCCTTCATGTAAACACCACAATTGAACCGATTGAGCTCGATCCGAATAAGTTTGATCTGAATGAAATTTGGATCGGATTGAAAGGGGTGGTTTATTCCTTTTCTAATCCGATCGAGAAAACATGTAAACACTTGATCGGATTGAAAACCGAAACTAAAAGGACTGCGCATGTGCAATGTGGACTCCGTGGGGTTCGGAGGATGAGACCTGCGGTTTATACCAGAGTTCCCACATGGGACCTGGCAGTGGTTCTCGAAGGGCTGGTCGAGGCCCCCTTCAAAACTCTGGAGTCGGCCGAGGCCAAAAACCTTCCCTCAAGGTAGCTTTTTTTATTGGCCATTACTTTTCTGAGGAGAGTAGGAGATCTTCAGGTGCTCTCTATATCTAATGGGTGCCTGGAGTTTGCTCTAGGCGACATCAAGGCTATCTTGCATCTCAGGCCGGGCTATGTGCCTAAAGTGCAATCTAATGTGGCACATACTACGGTTCTGCAGGATTTTCATCCTCCACCTCATGTGATGGCGGATGAAGAAAGACTTCATTTGCTCTGCCCTGTCAGAGCTCTTAAGATTTATGTCCAGAGGTCTTCTTCATGGCGGAAGTCAGACCAGTTGCTGGTGTGCTTCGGGTCGCCCAAGAAGGGGCTTGCCACATTCAAACAAATCAGTAACTGGGTCATTCAGGCTATCTCCATGGCCTATCAGGTGCGCAGCTAGCCTTCACCTTGCCTTCACCTGGTTGAATAAAACCATGCTTCTGGTTCTCTTACGAGAGATACTCTCGTACTGCGTTGTCGTAGCAACGCATTGGGGAAAATCCTTTTCCACGAGAATACTGAAGCAAAAATTATCCTTAATTTTGTATCTATGTAAAACGCTTAGCCACAGCATACAGACCTAGGCGAGACAGCTTGCGCGCCTATTGGCTGCTGTGCGGCAAATGCTTAAGCCAATCGAGCGAGCCCTTGAGTGACATCACACCCAATGAGGGCACTTCGCGCCCTCCTGCGTCACGTCCCGCCGAAACGGGTGTGGCTTAGGGCTATATATTTCGCTCACAGGCTTATGAACTCTGATTTTTAATCCTTCAGCGAGGACACCTCATCGCTGATCCGAGTGAAGAAGCTGCGCCGTCGAGAGAGCACCTCAGCGGGAGAAGTCACGACAAGCTGCTGGCACCGCCGCCTTCGTCGCCTTCCAGCTGCGCGTTCCGGCGCCTACTATATCCTTTTCACTGTGTTGAGTGTGTGTGAGGTCGCCGGCGCGACTCACACTTATTTCTGTTGTATCTAAAGAGCGGCGTCTTTTTCAAGATGCCTCTTTGCGGTTCGTGCAAACGGACCACGCTCAGCGACGGGGACCGCCACGTGATTTGCGCTTCCTGCCTGGGCGAGGAACACGCGGCTATCGCTCTTGCGGATGGCGGCTGCCATCACTGTGAACTACTGCCTCTGGCGACTCTGCGGACTCGCCTGGCGTCGTTCCAGGAGCCCGTGTTCTCCGCTGTTGTGCCGCGCCGTAAAAAGCGCCGTGCACAGCGGAACCCCGAACCTCTGTCAAGCCACCAAAGTTCGCCGGCACGCCCGCGAACTGTGTCTCCGGCTTCCTCAGCGTCGATACCCGACGGACAGCGACCGCAGATTGCCGCCGCTTCCGTCGACAACATCGATGACATCGACGCTATCGACACCATGCTGAGGGACGAGGACTCGTGCTCGGTTTTGGCTTCCGGCAGCGAGGAGTGGGTGAGCTCTGCGGATCTCGCGCCCCCTGCCCCCACGCCAAAAGGAAAGAGAGCGAGCATCGAGGCGGAGCTCATGCGTGTTCTCACTCAAGCCACGGCGAGCCTTGGCCTTGAGTGGGTTTCGCCCGAGCAGCCCGCTAAAAACCGGCTGGATGGCTACTTTCTGCCCGGGGAGAAGTCGACGCCAGTCTCAAAGCCCGCCCCCTTCCTTCCTGAGCTTCATGAGGAGGTCGCGGGAGCTTGGACTTCCCCGTATTCTACGAGGACGAGGTCATTTGTTTCTCTAGCGTTCTCCGAGGTCGACGACGCTAAGAACAGAGGCTACCTTTCCCTCCCGCCGGTCGAAGAGCCTATCGCGGTCCACTTATGCCCACCCTCCGCTGGACGGCGGGCTAAGATGGCGCTGCCCTCAAAGGCTTGCCGCACGAGGTCATCCCTGCTCCGTCGCGCTTATGCCGACAACGGACAGGCCGCGTCAGCGCTGCACTCCATGGCGACGCTGCAGATCTTCCAGGCCAATCTCCTCCGCAAGCTGGACGAGAACGGACTCGATGCGATCTGCGTGGCGGATCTACAGACCTGGCTCTTCGCGCTTCGAAGTCTGCGGCCCAAGCCATCGGACGCAGTATGGCGGCGATCACCGTGTCTGAGAGGCACCTCTGGCTAACGCTCTCAGACATGCCAGAAGCAGAACGGACCGCGTTCCTCGACGCCCCGCTCTCCCCTGCTGGCCTCTTCGGGACTTCGGTGAAGGACTTCACCGACAGGTATGCGAAGGTGCAGAAGGCGACCCAGGCAATGAAGCACTTCCAGCCGAAGTGCTCCAGCTCTGCAGCAGGCCGTGCGAAACCGCCCGCTCAGAGCTCACAGCCGAGACCGCCGCCCAGCTCCTCATCTCAACGCCGCAAGACCCAGAGCTCGAGACCGCGCTCTCGCTCTTCGGGTCGCCGCCCCGCGTTGCGTGGCCCGCGACAGAAGGTAGCGTTGAAGCCAGAGCCCCCGAAGACATCCTAGCACTGCTAGGGAAGCGTCGGTGTTCAAGTCCCGCTGCGGCCGGACCCTCACCGAAGCTCACCGCTCGTGCAGTCCCAAGCGAAGCGATTGTACCTGCGATCATTGCAGCCAACAGGCGTGTCTCACTGGCCGCTTGCCTGCACACTACAGCCGTTTTTACGGCTACCCAGATAAATCCATTAAAGAGTGCATTTTCTGGTGTCCCGGCCACGGCCGATGGTGTTTCTTGTGTAGTAAATCTGCCCGCTGTAATGTGCACATCCCTACACAAAAACACGGCCCCACACACAGGGCCCGCGCACATAAAATCGACTCAGTTCAATTGCGCGTTAAAAGTAGCACACGTGCCCACAACCCAGTGCCCACTAATGCTACCTCCTGCTCATCGCACGGTTTCTGTAAAAACGAAACCTGCGTGCAGGCGCTCCGCTCCGGCGAGCGATGCTATAAAGGTGGTAAACGTGCCCGGTCCCCAGTGCCCGCTTTCCCACACAAGCATCACGGTTCCTACGGAGCCCGTCCAGCCCTCCCTCTCCCGCCTAAAGGCTGTCGAGGGGTCGAGCGCGGACATTCTGCCCGCTTTCATAAGCGCGGCCCCGGCCTCAGATGTTGCGAGCGAGACATTTCTGTCGCAGCTCACGAAAGCCGCTGTATCGCGAGTCGATCAGAGCACGCTTTTCACTCAGCCCCTAGCTACACGTGCAGATGCATGGGAAAAGCTTCCCGGGGTTTCAAAATGGGTGATAAACATCATAAAAGAAGGCTATTCGCTACAGTTTCGCAGATGCCCTCGCCGCCACACGGCGCGCGTCGAGACTTCGGTAGATTCGAATGTAGCACATCTACTTCGAGCCGAAATTCAGAAACTTCTGAGAAAAAGGGCTATCGAACCTTTATCTCAGGCTCAGAGCGAAGGGGGGCTTTACAGCAGATACTTCCTGGTACCCAAGAAAGACGGGGGTCTCAGACCCATACTAGATCTGAGGCAACTGAACAGAGCGCTTGTGAAACGCCAGTTCAGAATGCTAACGACCAGAAAAATCCTCCACACGTTCGCCAAGGAGACTGGTTCGTGTCAGTAGATCTAAAGGACGCGTATTTTCAAATACAGATTGCGTCACGTCACAGGCGATTTTTGAGATTCGCCTTCGAGGGCCAGGCATACCAGTACAAAGTCCTGCCGTTCGGCTTGTCTCTAGCACCCCGTACATTTACGAAGTGCATGGACGCAGCACTCGCTCCCCTCAAACTGCAGGGTGTTCGACTGCTGAACTATTTGGACGATTGGCTCATTCTAGCCCAATCTCATTCAGAGATAGTGGCGCACAGAGCCCTGCTGCTGAGCTACCTCGAGAATCTCGGTCTCACAGTAAACTGGGAAAAGAGTTCGCTATCCCCCAAACAGAATATTTCTTTTCTGGGACTGGAACTGAACTCGCTGTCGATGACAGGGCAGCTGTCACAACAGCGCGCGCTGCGCATCCAGCGCACAGTCAGCTCATTTCGCTGCGGCGCTGTTCTCCCTCTAAAGAGTTTTCAGAAAATGCTAGGTCTGATGGCCTCAGCATCTGCAGTACTGCAGCTGGGTCTGCTGCGCATGTGCCCGCTGCAGATATGGCTCAAAGGGAGGGTGCCCTGCAAAGCATGGGCCAGCGGTCGGCTTCGCCTCAAGGTCAATCAAGCTTGCGTTGCAGCTTTGAAACCATGGAGGTCAAAAGACTGGTACCTGTCAGGTGTAAGCCTAGGGACTTCCTCGAGTCTGAGGGTGGTGTCTACGGACGCATCCAACGCAGGATGGGGAGTGCTGCTCGAGGGCAGACCGCTGTTTGGCCTTTGGTCAGAGCGAGAGAAGCTCTTCCACATAAACTGCCTCGAGATGTTAGCAGTGTGCAAAGCGCTCACTCGCTTTCGTCCCCTGATTATGGGCTGCCATGTACTGATACGTTCAGACAGCATGTCAGTGGTGTCATACATAAATCGCCAGGGCGGCCTCAGGTCCCTGTCGTTATACAGGCTGACCAAACGCCTTCTGATATGGGCGCGCTGCAACCTCCTTTCACTAAGGGCGGCGCACGGGCCGGGGCACCTGAATGTTGGACCAGACGTACTGTCCAGGAACCGCGTTCCGGCAGGAGAATGCGATGCTTGGGTTTTTAATCTTCAAGTAGCCTACCGTTTCAAGTAGCCTTCTAAACGATCGCTTTTATCATGTTCGTTTTGTGATCTCGCTGTTTCCAGTGATTTCTTTCTGATTCGTTTTCTGATAAAACTTCCATTTGTTGGTGAAATTATGGGTTTGTGTGACGTTGTTCCAGAGAGGCGTGTTACGGGCGTGTTTTAGTGAAGCGCTGTGGAGCTTCTGGCCCGACAGTGGAAATGCAGCGTGGTTTTGGGCTCGGTGCTCCTGGCCCGAGGCTATTAGCCCCACATGGCCCATTTAAAGCCTTGGCTCGCACTGGCCCGATAGTGGAAACGCGGCTAGTGACCATTAACTTGATAGTCAGCAAGAGCGTACTCGCCACAAAGTGGACAGGAGGGAAAATTACAGTTACAAGTTACAATACAGCACACTCAAGTGTAATCTGTCAAAATGACGGACGGCTTTCAGATTTTTCCATCACTGCTAAACATTCAGTCAATGACGGAAAATTTCCGGTTGACCTCAGATAAATGTAAAATGTCATTAGACGATGTACTTTGAGTAAAACCTCCTTTTGCCACATGTTTTCAAAGTTGTAAATTGCTAACACAAAGACTTAAGAGTGTTGGGACAATGATACTGTGCATATTTGTATTTATTAAACTGTAAATACTTTGTTCATGTCTGAAACTTAAAGGGTTAGTTCACCCAAAAATGAAAATAATGTCATTAATGACTCACCCTCATGTCGTTCTAAGCCCGTAAGACCTCCGTTCATCTTCGGAACACAGTTTAAGATATTTTAGATTTAGTCCGAGAGATTTCTGTCCCTCCATTGAAGCTGTATATACAGTATACTGGTCATGTCCATAAAGGTAATATAAACATCATCAAAGTAGTCCATGTGACATCAGTGGGTTAGTTAGAAGTTTTTGAAGCATCGAAAATACTTTTTGGTCCAAAAATAACACAAAATAAGACTTTATTCAGCATTGTATTCTCTCCCGGGTCTGTTGTGAATCTGCGTTCAGGACTCCGCAGTGACGCTGCTGACGTAAGACGCTGATGACGTGTTATCTGGTGCGCCCGAGCTTCATTTACAGTCTGAGGGAGACGCACGCTATATTCAAGCTATTCTACATTGTTTGTGTGGCTATCATTATTTTAATGGTGCGTAAGTCTGCATGTAGCGGATGAGACACTTTTACAGCGTGCGTTTCCCTCAGTCTATAAATGAAGCTCGGGCGCACCAGATAACACGTCATCAGCGTCTTACGCCATCAGCGTAACTGTGAAGGATTGACAACAGACCCGGGAGAGAATACAATGCTGAATAAAGTCTTATTTTGTGTTATTTTTGGACCAAAAAGTATTTTCGATGCTTCAAAAACTTCTAACTAACCCACTGATGTCACATGGACTACTTTGATGATGTTTTTATTACCTTTATGGACATGGCCAGTATACTGTATATACAGCTTCAATGGAGAGACAGAAATCTCTCGGACTAAATCTAAAATATCTTAAACTGTGTTCCGAAGATGAACGGAGGTCTTACGGGCTTAGAAAGACATGAGGGTGAGTCATTAATGACATTATTTTCATTTTTGGGTGAACTAACCCTTTAACTGAATATAGAATTATTATTTTTTTAAATCACTGCAATACAGTTATTGCCCTTTACATAAAATATTGAGAATATGCTGGATGCTGCTTTTTGTTCTTCTGTATAAATAAATCATCAACATCTAAACAAACCTCTGTTGATTCTCAATAAGAACGTCTGTAGACGTATGACAGAAATACAGTCAAACTGTCAGTAATAAGTGAAGCTGCCACTGCTGAGTTATTTAGAGATCTGTTAGTGTTTAATGTTCTGTTGTGATTTAAAGGGTTTCTGTTGTCTGAGTTTTGTGGGTCACCATTGTGCTGACAAGTAGAGCCTGTGCTTCAGTCCAGCAGAAGAGCAAGAAACACTGATGATATATTCTGCATGTTGCTTTATTTAAAATCCAGAAATCTATTGCAGTCTTTTCTATTAACTTCTTTACGATTTTTTCTTCTTCTTTAAGTTTCTGTTTAATAAATACAAATTATTGTACACTTAATGTCTATCATTGTCCTGACACTCGTTTGTATGTTTTTATATTAGAAACGTATGACTTTGAGTAAAACATCCTTGAGAAAATTTAAGGCAATTGTTTTCTAAATACACTTAACTAATTACATTTTACAGTGTATTTGAAAAGCAGCAATTCCTTATGTATTATTCAATATATTGTAATATATAACACATTTATATATATTATATATATTTATATTTATATATATTATTGTATATATATTTTCAGTATATTTACACCATATAATATATTGATCTTAAATATATGGAAATATATTTTCATTCCGTAAAGGCAGACCTCATACAAAAGCAAAAATCATTCATAACAATCGCATGAAACCTTACATCACTGACTCAAAGAATGCACACACCCTTCCTCCCCCTCCCTCCCCTGTAAAACCGAACACTCTACATATTTTGTCAGGACACCTCCCACCTCACATTACACCGGTGCCACAGGGACCCACACCCCAGGTTCCAGCCCACACCATTGCTTCAATTGCAACCTCATCTTCAATTGCAACAACCTGTCACCCCACAACCTTTGAGTTCTATGCAAAATGCACAGGCAATCCGTGTTACCCTGAACTCTGAACTGTTTCCTCCAACACTCTGCACACCTGAAGCTGGACTGCCAACAGGTGCTTCTGAATTACCTGACGCTCCAGTTTAAAGGACTTTTCACTTTACTGATTTGCTAAATATTCTCTGTACTGTACATGTATCGAATGATACATAATGAATTGACAGTTTTTATATATCGAAAAATATGACAATATATTTACTAATATATCATAATGTAATTTTATATTCAGTGATCCACTTAATAATATATAGATGTATATGTGATCAGATATGGTACTGCATGTGTAATATATTACAGATATATTTACTCATGCAGCATAAGCACATACGTATAGAGAGACATATATAATATATTTATTATATTTTCTAAATTATTTATATTATAAATGTTTCATATTGTCACGCTTTTTAACAAAGTCACAAGCACACCTGCATGTGCTAAAGTATTTAGCCAAGAGACTATCACTGAGCTGAGGAGTAAAGAGCCATTACTTTTAATTATAGTCTTAATGGTTTACGGCCAATCATCAACCGAACCACAGGCTCTACTCTTCAGGACAATGACCCCAAAAACTCACACACACCTTTTAGAAAACCATTTAAATTCCAAAACTAGAACTTTAAACACGAACAGATCTCCCCCTATATTAATATTGAGCAAAACACATTAAATAACACTTAATTTTAACATTTGCTCTCCTTTAACAGTGAATGTGTATATATATATATATATATATATATATGTAAACATTTATATGGGAACATGTATGTGCAAATATATGTACACAATAAAGGATACATCTTTGTGAATATTACATGTAGTACTATTTTGTCTTCTTATATAATTATTTTATATGTATTCATATATGCATATATGATCAATGCATATATTGCAGTGTATTGAAAAATATAAGCACTAGTTTCCCATATATGGAAATGTATTATGTAATAAATCGCATTATATTTTGCAGTATATTGCCATATATTTCTGTTCCATAAGGGAGCACTGGGTAAGAACTGTGAATCTATAGCATATAACCAATGCGGGTTACACTAAATCAAGACTGAAAAATATCCATAGTATTATTTTCAGTCAAAAAGTCAACAAGCTGATTATGGACAACTGTCTCCAAATTTGTTATCATAAAAGGCAATTTTGAAATGGGCCTGACATTTTTAAAATCCTGTAGATCCAGGTTTGTTTTCGTTAAGCAACGATAGCATGTTTAAACTGATGGACCCATGCAATAAAATAAACTGCTATTGATAATTGATAAAACACTAAGACCAATAGTGTCTACAACCTAATTAAACAGCCGTGAAGTAGTCGGCTTTAAATGCAATATGATATCTTTCAACTGAACTAAGAAAATCTATTTAAATTCACTTAAACAATATGAAAGATTAATTTCTTCAACTGCAACATTTCCTACAGGCGACCAAATAAGATCAACCTTATCAATAAAAAACTATTAAAAACACTCATCCTTGGACGGAGTGGAGACAACATTAATAGACGAACACCTTTGTGTTTTTACATTATGCGATTTAATTTGTGAACAGATATGATGATCTAGCAGCTTTAACACCATTAATAAAGATGATCTAAAAATATCATAATATACATAATATAAATAAATTTAACTTTAAGCCACTTATGCCCAGCATGCCGAGAAACCCTAAGATTCAGAGTACCATAATTTAACCACGGTTGATCAATCAACCTCGACCTCAGTGAGAAGCGTCATTTGACATCGCAAAAGAAGGCGGTAAGTCCTGCTCCCAACAAGCATAGCGTATGACCTTATGTCAAACGTAAAACTGAACTTAAACATTAGTCATTACATTTATATAATGATATCAAAATGTTAGTTTTTTCATCAGCTGTTTTCAAAGTGAATGCCAGCCTTTAACTGAACAAATAACTGACACAGAATCACGAAATGCTCTAGTCGTGTCATGTGTCGTGTCATGTGTTTTTCAGAAACAGATCTAAATGTACAAACACCTTTAGGAGAACATTAAAGTGCATCAACATTAGAATCTGAAGACATTTAACTCTGGCGAGATTTCACACATGCTTCAGACACCAGTGCACAGTGGTGCACCTTAGTTCAATCCCTTAAACTAAGGTATTATCCTGGCTTAATATGAGCCCTGTCTTTGAAACCGGGCCTGAATATTGCACAACATACTCTACAGTTCTGCTATTTTTATGATCATGTATTGTTTTTAGAGTGTTTGTATGTCTATCATATTTGAAAGAAAGCATGGTTCTTACTTCAGCACATTCTGAACAAAAACAGTCACATATATATTGTAATTGTCATTACCTTTTGCTCCAGTGATTTTGCCTGGTGGAGTGAGAACAGAACAGTTAGTTTCAGAGTTAATCTTAAGCTTAAGTTTCAAAAAGTATATAGAAGATATTTTTTGCTTGACAAAACTGTATATTACTTAACAGCCAATTCGGAATCATTAAATGGGTTAATTCATTTCATAATTTACCAGTGAGTTACGATTAGTATCATATTAAGTAAAAAACTTCCTGGCTTACTGGCAAGAACAGACAGCAGTGCTATAACATATAATGGGACAGATATCCCCATCCTTCCGTTGGTCTGTCACAGCGGCGTCTGTAAAAGACAAAACATATACTATATATAATAAATAGCAAAAAACACACAAACATCAGCAGTAAAAACAACTATTATTAATACTAATAATATGCACTGTTTTTTGGTAATGAGGCAATGAATCTTACCAAAATGTCCAAAGGAAATTTCTGAAGAACAAATACGAGGAACTGTGTTTTTTTCTAGAACAAGACCGTTCTATGTTGTTGTGTCTGTATTTATACCTAAATGTTTTGGGTGGGGTTTGTTTGTTAGGTGTGTTTTTGACCTTTTGTTTCGAACTATTGCTTTGATCTTCTAAAAGGCCATCATGAATTATGATGTCTACGAGGAATTTTGCAAAAACTGTGTATTTGCAGTGAGATGTCACTGTTGGCTGATCTTAAATGTTTTTGATGGTATGATTATATTTGTTTATGATGGTACGTTCATACTTTCATAGAAAACAAACAAAGGAAATTAATACACCAATGTTTTTACAACTATTTCATGCAAATTGTTAAGTTAATACTGTGGAGACAACGGAAAACTGTCCCACTTGACCTTACATTCAAATTTCCATACAAAGGACTGAATATTTTATTTTCACTATTAATATTTTATTTTCACTATTAATATTTTATTTTACATTATGCTATTTCACATATAATCTAATAGTTATTAACCTTTTTTAGAGTATTGATGGGAAATACAATCTAAAAGCAACTGTGTTTGAATGCAGTTTTGAAACTACATTGCACTTGATTGTTTTTTTAATTATGAAAATGATTAATGTGTTTCTTTAGACATAAGTAACAAGATCCTTAATTGAGTGTTTCTCTGCCTCCATGTGATCCAATATGAGAAGTGGGATGGATGGATGGATGGATGAATAACTTAACATGGTTTGCCCCAAATCTGAATATGAATGGCTTTTAAAATGTATAATAACAAAACTGCATGTTAAATATTTGTTTGAAAGGTTCAAAAGCTAGCCTGAAATATCAGGGTTTAGACATATATCATGAATCTTTTCAGCATGTTTAGAATTTAATGACACATTTAGAATTATAATTTCATCAAACATTTAGAATTATAATTTCATTACACATTTTAAGCTGGGTTCTCTAATTGTTGACCCCAAGATGCTTTGAACTGGTTTTGTTTAAAGTTTAATTTAAAGAAAACATTTCACTTAGGGGACAATTAACCTGTGCAACCTTACATTTTTTTTAGAGTTATGCTTGAAATGTTGGTTCATACTCACCTTGACTCTCTTTGAATCATTTTCAATACTCCAAAAAAAAAAAAAAAAAAAAAAAAATACTTAGAGGACATAGTTTCAAAAATGACCAGGTTGGCCTTTTTTTCTGTTGACAGAATCTTGTCATATTTGACTGCAACAAGCTACATTCCACACATTGCATTTTAGACTGCATCATTTAACTGATGTGCTTTAACCTGGTTTTATGAGGTTAGTGAATGTATTTTGCTTGAGGGGGATCATGTGAACTTTATGTAATGGTGCCACGTATTGTGTGTATTCTGGGTGCTTCACATTTGGAAGGCTGCTCCCTAGTAAGCCGGCATATCTCAGATACCACGTCATCAAGCCCCTACAGTTAGACTCTGAATTATATTCAAGAACTATACACAATGGAACAATTTCATTAGGGCAACTATTTAAAAAAAGGGGATTTAAGAGCTTTATAGCTTGAATCCCATGAATTAAGGGAGCTATTACTTTTTCTTCTTTGTAGATATGTTCAGTTCTAATAAACTTCAAATTAAGTATATTTATATATATAAATGCAGTCCATTTATATTGAATTTTTATTCTATAATTAAAAGCCTCCAATATGATGCAATATTGATTTTGTTTACACATTTGAAGATAATTAAATAAAATCTATTTTTTTTTTGTTACTGTCCTTTATTTACTTCTATGCTTAATTAATTAATTTATTCCAATTTAAAGGCCCAAGCAAAACATTTATGGGGGAACGTGTGGGCCAGATGGGTTGAATTTTAGCCCCAGTCCCGCCCTGATGATTCTTGTCTTCTAGGACCAGAAATAATACATTTGGTAACACTTTACAGTAAGGATTCGCTAACTACATTAGTTAAAGAAATAAGAATGGACAATACTTCTACAGCATGTATGAATCTCAGTTAATGTTGATTTAAACATTTAGTACTTTAAAAAAAAAAAATATATATATTGTTAACATTAGCCAATGCACAGCGAACTAACATGAACAAACAATGAACAGTTGTATTTTTATTAACAAAATGTTAACAAAGATTAATACATACTGTAACAAATGCATTGCTCATTGTTAGTTCATGTTAATTTGCATTAACTAGTGGCGATATATGAGACTTTATTGTTAAATGAGGCCTCCCGTTAGAACCAAATATTCTAATAATGAAACTATTTAAAGTAAACTCCTTAATGCACACAAGTTGTTCCTGTTTCTGGAAACATGTAAACATCTGGTGTTAAATGATTTATGGTTTTAAAATGATGCCTTGAATATTTATGTATAGGCCTACTTAATATTATAATGGAGTATTCAATATATACTGTGGTGGAAATTGTTAATTTATCATAACATTTTGCCATTATGTTTTCTTATGTTTTGTTGTAAATTAATCACATAATGCTAAACTGTGCATAATCTAAACCAGTAAACCAGAAGGGCCTCATGCAGATTTCATCCTAAAAGTGTGCATATGCCCAAAAACTAAAAATTTGTACGCAAGAACCTGCGCAAAAATTCAATTTATAAAAGTCAGTCAGAGGAAGATTGTCATACATGCATCTCCACTGTCTCCTCTCTGAAATAAACATATATGGAGCTTACAATGCCTATTGTTTTACTATGGATAACGTCTCGGGTTGCTTAACTGTAACCCTGTTCCCTGAAAAAGTGGGAACGAGATGCTGCGCTTGATTCAGCGCTCCTGGAACAGCTGTGCGTGACCAGCTGTGAAGTATGTGTATACTGTAACACGTCAATGGAAATTGACTTTGAACTTGACAGCCTCAGCCGTTGACATCATTGGAATGCGTGCTCGTCAGAGGCTATAATTAGATGTGCCACAGGTGCATTAACGGGTACCATTGTTTCTGAAGAGCAGTCCTGGGACATCCTCAGTGTGGCAATAAAGCGCAGCATCTCATTCTTGCTTTTTCAGGGAAACAGGGTTACAGTCAAGTAACCTGAGACGTTCCCTTTTAAAAGCTACACGCAATGCTGCGCTTTATTCCGTGATCTGGGAATGAGAATACCCACGCCGCCACACTGTGGGTTTCTGGACCCCCTGCGGTTGTGTAATGTGTGTTCACAAGAACGCAAAGGTCTCAGACATGAGCTTGTGATGTCGATTCAAGGTCGATTCTTGCTTGCTTTCACGAGTTCACACTTACAAAAAAGTCAGATAGAATAAGGCCCAATCCCAATTCTACCCCTTTCCCCTTCGTCTACCCCTATCCCTTTGCCTTCCCCTTCCCCTTGACCCTTGAAACAAGGCGTAGGGGTGAAAATATTCCCCTAAGAAATGGGACACCACTACTACACGGTACACGTCATTATACGTCGTCTACGTCACAGGAGATGCACCGATGTTTATCGCAAACTTCCAAGATGCACAAGACTTGTAGACAGGACTTGTATTCTGTGGTGTTGTATTAACACGTTGGAGGTACAGACCTATGTTTGTCCTATTTTGACCTATTTATTTATTTACTGTGTGAAACTGTGTGAAATACGACATTGTGTGGCGTTCATGTGCGTTCAACTCATAAATACGATCTTTACGATAT
Source organism: Phoxinus phoxinus (assembly GCF_949152265.1). Taxonomy (NCBI): domain Eukaryota; kingdom Metazoa; phylum Chordata; class Actinopteri; order Cypriniformes; family Leuciscidae; genus Phoxinus; species Phoxinus phoxinus. The sequence goes on along the minus strand of NC_136893.1, from coordinate 27,597,710 downwards.
GACTTGAACGCACCAATAGCTTGTGTGCTTTGTTCGGGGGAGAGGAGATTTTTTTTACAAACGTTTCTTTGAAGGAACTGACCGTAAATATGAACACAAGATTGAATGTAACAAAGCAAATCATTATTTGTCGTTAAAATACTTATTAAAGCCAACAATTCTTACATTTATGGGTCTTCTTTTTGCTTGGGCAGCCATTTTGCTTCTGAAGCCGGTGTATGCAGTGACACTTCTCATACCCCTTCGTTTGAAGTGTGGTCACGAAAAAGTGTGGTCACAACCACTTCACGTGCACGCGCAAAACAGAGGGGAAGGGGAAAGTGAAGGGGTAAGGGGTAGAATTGGGATTGGCCCTAAATATATATTTGGCGTGCTGTCCGAGGAGAGGGCTCCGGGCTCAGTATTTGGCCTGAACCCAGAGTCCTCCCCACGTATTCCTGGCTGTGGAAGGAACAAGCCAAGAGTGAGGTGTCGGGGTGGTGTCGGGATGCTGAAAAACTGTCAAGTCGACTAAGTGCATATATGCTTCTTCTCATGATTGATTGTTGATGACAAGTTAATTGGATTGATTATTTGACTCCTGAACTTTGTTTAATGAAACATTTAGGCCCGTAGGGGGCCCCACCAAGGCTCTTGAAGAAGCGACCCCACCTAGTAGAATGAGCCCTGGGATAGTTGTTCTGACTTACGCTGCCGGCTAGAGCGTTGCTGGACACAGTCTTGCTGGACACAGTCTGTGAAGTCTCTCCTGATCCAGCATTGTGAACAGTGGAGGAAAGGTCGAGAAAGGGACCTTAGGTACGTAAGCTTCGCCCCCTAAATCAAACCTCAGGAACTTACTGTGTTTTGGCAATATTTCTATGTGAAAATATGCGTCTTTAAGATCGATCGTGACAAACCAATCGTTCTTGACAGGAACTTGATCTTGACAGATCTAAGATCTAAAATCGGTTGCAGTCCCACGGATTTTTCTTTTCTTCTTGGAAACCAGGAAATATCGACTATAGTAGCCTGGCTCTTCTCTATGGGAGGGGACATGTTCTATCGTTGGCGGGGATGTTATAGTGGTTTATTGATGGTGTTGGGTAGGAGCTGATTGATGTATTTTGCATCCCCCATCTCTGAAGGGCTACACCCCCACAGACCTGGGCACAAAAACCCCTCAGGACTCTCGTCTCAGGTCTATTATGGGGCTGCTGAGCACGACGAGCCGGTCCCCAGTCTTTACGAGGGGGAGCGCGACTCACTCACGCTTTTGAGCCTTTCTTTGAGCAGACCAGCCCAGCATGCCTGCAACAGTGACTAAGTGTGCAGAGCAGCACCAGCCCAACCCGCTGACAGAAACGCCTTCCCCACCAGCATGGATGTTATTAAGCACTGCTTGGTGGGAATGCTGACTTTTTAAGTGACGATGAGCTCCAGAGAAGAGATAGCCCGCGAGCGTCTCTTTGGAATGGGGCATCATCATACAACAACACGCCCCACGTCCCTATCGACTGAACATCTGATCCGCATGTGCACGCCATCTGCGCCATCTGTTTTCGCAGGTTTGCGCATAGATTACGGATAATCGTTTGCATAGCCAGTCTAACTGTATTCTGGGCTCTGCACAAGTCACCACCTCGAATAACTTCTCACACGCTTTATCATAACGGGAGGAGCACTCGGAGGCGGCGCTCTTAAAGTCCATCTTTTTTTTGGATGGCTATTTCACTATTTAATTTAATATATTATATCTATTATATCTAATTATCTATTATCCATTATATTAATACAAGCATCTAACTTCTCAAATTTGACGAGTATTATAATTTAATTCCATTTAATAAATACAGCCAAATATCAATCAAACAAGTAAACACGGTCTGGATGAAAGGCTGGATGAAAATGTTTAAATCTTTCATAAGATCAGCCTGGTATGTTTGAAACACAGCCATGGTGTGCAGCGCAGTACTAGCCTGACCCGCTGAAAATGCCTCTGATGAAGCGCTCCCTGGTAAGATAGCCCACGAGTGTCTTTCCAAACTGAAGCAGCATTGTATATAACAGCGTGTTTCAGTGGTCTCTTTTTTCTGTGACTAATATAATTCACATATTAAAGTGTGTCAATAAATTTAATGTGACAACAACAATTATAATGATATTAATTATAATAGGCCAACAGAGTTGTTTGAGGCAAGTAAATGGTGATCTAATTATTCTATTATCCTGGTCCGGTTCAAGTTCAGTGCGTACCCTGAGATAAAATCCTGCAGGTACCCCTGAAATTGTACAATCTATAAAAATGATTGCATTACTAGTGGTATCGTCACAGGTTGTCGTACAAAAACAATTCATCTTCATTTTTGTAATTTTGTCTAGTAGCCTGTTTTTATTTACGAGGCTGAATCCAGCTTCTTATTCGCAGCTTCTTGCTTTCCGTTTCACCTTAAAAGACATAAACTTCCGTGTTTGTTAGCTTCTTATTCACGCACCTATTATGCAAAATTCACTTTTCCATGTTTTTCCATCACTTTTCAGTCCCTCCGGAAAAACACAGAGTTTTTTTGTGATTGTTGCGGGCAAAAATTCTTGATTATGCGGCACGTTTTCTTAAAAAATGCGATGGAATATGCGGGATATTTATGCAATTTTATGCGATGAAATTGCGAGAACTTGCAAAAACTGCGGTTTGATGAAAAAGAGAAAAAAAAATGATTCCCCCAACAGCCTATTCACTTTTATTTTACTACTTTAATGTAAAGAGTCATTTTTATTACTTCCTATGATAAGCAAGCATACTACATCACATAAAGTGCTGGGAATATTTAAGATCTCATCTTGTTTTATTTCAGACCTTAATAAACATGGCTCAAACTTACAAAACATTGATGAGTCGAACAAGTTCTGTAGCTTTACAAAATGAATATGCTAACGTTACAACTTCTGTAAAAATGACAAAGTGGCAAAGTGGTTGTCCAGCGTCGACTTCCGCCTCTGGTCCAACACGCAGTTGCACGGAGTACAAAATAATTTACCCCCACTGTCATGTAACACACTGGGAAACTGCTTTACGCGGTCTTTTGCGCTTATGTTTGTTGGCAAATGAGAATGATTCGCGGGTTTCATCATGGTTTCATCAGCATCGCGGGGTTTGCAGCTTTTCAATGATGTCGCGCAATTACGTCACTTCATAACGTTCCCATGGCAACAGGGGAAATGGCTGCGCTTGTGTAAAGTAAACGCAACATTTTTCAACTTTCTGCTAATATATATGTGACTTTTTGCAACGAAAAGGTGGGGATTATGAAATCATGCAAGCCCGCATATTCTGCGCACGGAAATCTGCAATTTATGCGGCGAAAGTGCGGCGTATTTGAAAAAATGCGTCCCACCCACATATATGCGGACTTTGGCTGATTATGCATTGAATCATGCGATCGCATAATCGTGTTTTTCTGGAGGCACTGACTTTTTCAAATGTGTGTTGACAGTGTGTGTACACAACCACCCTATAATGATACAAATCCATAGTCTGGCTATCACCAGACCAAGCTCAATATTTTAAGATTGAACATTAGGCCCTGTCCCAAATGGCACACTTCATATGCACTTTCGGCCATGTGGACTTATAATTGCTGCCACGTGCGCTTGTCCGTTAAGTCCGTGAGACCGTAGGGTGTCCCATTTGTCATTTTAGCTCTCAGAAGGGTGCTCGCAAAAGCCCCCTCTGCGGTCGATTTGTGCACTCGATGCGCACTTTTGCCGAGCCCGCACTGTTTCCCGTCAGTTAAAGCAGCATTACGTCACGAAAGTGCGGACTCAGAGGAAGACCGCGAGTGCTTAGGGTGCCATTTGGGACAGGGCCTTAGTCTGGGGAGTCTGCTCTGTATTTCTACTACACAAGAGGCGTGATCAACAGACAACGAGATCAACTCTGTTTGCAATTGAATAGTCCTTCAACCAATCAGACGTGAAAACTCCAGTTTGTACAAAACAAACGTGTTGGTTTGGAGCATTGATCAGCGGTTTGCAGACGAGCACTATTTGCAGGTTGTGCAAAAAAAAACAAACATGAAAGTGAGTGGTATTTACACATAGACAGTATATAAAATGGACACAGTGACCCCATAGACTTCAATTGAGAAAAGTGAAGTCAATTCACCTTTGGCCAAGCCCCGCCCCCCTTAGTTACTGTTGCTACGTCCGTCAACTTCATCTGGGCTCTGGTTTGGTATCAACAGGCTTATGCTGTGACGGCTCTTCCTGCTGAAATTTTATCAAACTTTTATAAAGCAGCAAATAAAGTGTCCGATAGAAGTAGGCAAAAGCTGCAGTGTGCGTTCGAAGGCTATATTCAAGACATACCGGAGAAACGCAAGCAACAACAAGGCATCCAAATAGAGGCAAAAGCATAATGGTCACAGTCAAAAAATGAACCACCGCATATCCTAATCGAGACGGAGGCTGGGACTAACAATATCAGGAGAAACACTGTTCATGCAGAGCTGGGTAGGTCTCTATTCACTTCTATAATCGTTATTACAAAGCAAACGGACTACGCGAGTATAGTTGTGTTTATTAGCAGCGTGTGGTAGGGGTTGAACCGACTAGTCGATTAGTCGACTAGTCGACCTTAATGCAATGCCGTGACGCTTTAAGCTTGGCGTCGACTAGTCGCGTTGATCATGTGACACTATGATTGCGCTAATTTTGATACGAACAACATGGCTGCGTTGCAACATGATCAGCACCACTCTGCGCGTCGAGGCATCTGACATGACAGCTGTGCGTGCCTTTAAGAACACTGTTCGACGGCAGTTGGAAACACGGTTTAAACTGGAGTCCGACGATCTGACAGAATCCATCCCCATTGTGGCCTGTATGCTCGATCCTCGGTTCAAACATCTTCATTTCATCCCAGAGGGTAAAAGAGAGGCCGCTCACAGCCACCTGAACAGCCTCGTCCAGAATGCGGGAGAGCCGCTTGCAGCAGGTGGGTCCGCTGAATGAAACTGCGCTAGCATAGTTTCTGTTAACTATTAAGTTAAGCAATGCCATTGTAGCTTTTTCTTTTCATGTTATATTAAGATTACTAGGAGGTGCTCGAGATATTGTTGAAAATGAAAGTAAAATTGCGTTTTACCGGGAAATGTAAATATCTCTTTATTAAAATCATATTTTTTTAAACATTAATGATTTATCTCTAATTCACCCGCAATTTTTTTAATACTAAAACAGGAGTTATTGTTGCATTGTTACTGTTAAGTTGCGACATATTATAAAGCTGTCTGTATAATTTTATGGTAATAAATTGCTAATTGTGGCATGTTGCAAAGCAGTCCCATCTCTTGTTTTTTTTATAAATGACGTCAGTGACTAGTCGACGTCGACTCGACTTTGATGTCATAGCAGTCGACTTCAAAAAATCTCAAGTCGTTCAACCCCTAGCGTGTGGTAGCGTATCAACAATTAGGGTAGAGAACCGAAATCATAACCTAAACCAGCATAAAACTGTCTAACTAGTATAACTTCACAGTGAGGTTAAAAGCTAAATCTTAGAGCAAAAGTGTGTTGTTGATCTTGAGGGGTTTCGCTGACTGAGGACGTCCACACAGTTTAATCCAAAGACGACACTTGTCAGGATTTGACTTCGGTTTTGGGAAGGGAAAAAAAACGGACACCCTCCTATAACCTCTCTGGGAAACGCGTGTCTGTGTTACAAATGCCCCAGGCACAACGCTTAACCATATTTCTGATAAAACTGCGACGGTAATAGCCTGCCGAGACCAAAAATATGAGACGCCTGTGTTAAAGTCAATGGAGCGCTGTGAAAAAGTGTCTATACGGTAATTTCTCTACTGTGCGACAGAGAGTCGAGTGGTTATGGCGCAATCATTAGCCTATTTTTACAAAAACTGCTTCTACGGGGCCATAACATAAGATACAAGGTAATGAAGGCTTTTATACATTTTTAAACGCCTCAGATGTGAAGTCGTCTTCATTTATATAGCACTTTTAACAATGTAGATTGTTTCAAAGCAGCTTTACAGAGATAAACGTATAATTTAAGGTAACAGATTGTTTAGTTTCCAGCTAAAGTTAGTTTTGATTGATTAACTTCTGTCGAAGTGATCATTAGTTATTAAATTAGGGGCCGCTAAGACGACACCGTTTTCTCTAAACAGACTTTTTTTTAACCAAAAAAGTTGTTTTAGGTGGACAGATCAATACAATACACAGAACATGTAGGATGTTGGAAAATAACAATGTCTTTTCTGTTAACCAAATGCTTTTTAATGTTCGCTCATAGGCGTCGATTTCGGGGGGGACGGGGGGGGACGCGTACCCACCAGATTTCGTCATGAGTCATTTTGTACACACCACTTTTTAGGGTTGCTAGTAGGGCTGTAACGATACACCAAACCCACGATTCGGTTCGTATCACGATTTTTGGGGGGATTTAAAAATAAAATTAAAATAAATTCGGTGCTGATGCAGTGGTGACCCGTTCATGTAACATATAGGCCTAATGGTGTGAACGCACCATAAGGGTGGCGCTGCCAATAAAGCACCTAAAAGCTGCCACAAAGAACTGGCAAAAGTAATCTGAATATGTCAAATATAGCAAGGAGACATTTTTATTAATAAACAAGTGTTTTCTGTGTCGCTGCAAAGATGAAGTTGACGATGAACGCGGCAGAGAGAAATGCACATTTCATACGGATAACATAGTTTTCTTTCGTTTTGAATTGTTATGTTTAAAAAGTATGATTTAAAGCGTTCTGTAGATAATATATATATTTCTCAGGTCTATGAGGCAAGGCTGTGCTGAGTTTCGGTTCATTTATGAGACGAGCTCCAGTTCATGCGCAGGCGCCTCCGTGTCGTCGTGATATCTAGGCTATTATCTGCGTTACTTATTATTTATTAAATCCAGGCAATCGGTTGATGAAACATTGATTAAAATTAAGATACAATTAATACAAAACGAAATTCACTTTAAAGAAAGGCTCTGTGCTTTCTGATTGAGGTCTGTGAAAGTTTTAAAGCATCTTTTAGTGCCGATTTCAGAGCGGTCACGTCCGTAACGTTGTTTTTTCCTCATAAATTCGAACTAAATAAAATTATTAACAAAATTAATATTTTATGTTCTGTGGAGCTCTTTTAATTTTTTTCTCAAGTTTATATTAATTTCTGCTTAAATAATGAGTGTATGGAGGAATATAGCCTAATCCGCGCTCAAGCGCATGCATAAATCTTGCCGCAAAAGCAGGCTAATGATATATGTCTGAAAAATAATGAGGCATTTTTATTGTTTATTAATAAAATATATATTTCTAAATCAGTGTCGGCTCCAAACATATCTATATACATCTCCACTGTAAAGTGGATGCGCCTTTAGAGAGAAATGCACCTTTCATGGATTAGGCCTACAGCCTAATCAGTCGGTATTTGCTTTCGATTAAAAAATTTTCGTTTAAAAGTGGATATTTCGAGCTTTATATAGAAATATTCATCACGTTTTTGAGGCTATACACTGCATTTCAGTTCATTATTGAGACGCGCTAGTTCACGCCATATGGAGATAATTAGGCTATAGCGCGCCCTGTTTGTTTTATTTTATTTTACAAAAGCACAACGTTTTCTTGTAATTGTGAGTTTACCCAAATAAAAGTAGGCTACTTGCGACTGATGCGTTATTCCTTTTGGACCTCAAAAAAGATTGAGTATTTAAAGTTGTTTCCTCTAGGAAAATGCAAGTGTTCGCGCCGACGCGTGCCATGCAGTGCGCGCTCTCCGCACACACACTTTGGATATGCACCTAATATCCATATAGGCTAATAGCGAACATTTATCTAGGCTAAAGTTAGAGCGAGCTGCCATGCCAGATGGATAAGTCCTTTTCATGTTTAACAAATCAAATCATGCATTTTCTACATACCGCGAGTAGGCCTAAGCGCTGCACCAGTTTGAAAAGGGTAAAAGCAGTAGCGAGGGGCCCCACTGATGTTGCTGCGTCTTTAAATTAATATTTCTGATTGTTTAAATGATCAGCCCTCGGGGGGCCCCTTAAAATGCGGGGTCCCAGGCAATTGCCGCCTCTGCCAGACGGAATGCCATACTAGGTTTTTGTGAAACGCCGCCACTGCTAGTAGCTTGCAGAGCTTACATTAGTAAGCTTCAGGACATCGTCTTTCAAAACATGACCTAAGCGAAAGATAAAAAAAAATGAATGCGTCATTGTACCCAGCACTTCTGAAAATGCACTTCCGAATGCGTCTCTGTCCCCAGCACATTTCAAACCAAACTGACGCCCATGTGTTCGCTATTACTTCAATGCAAGTGAGCAAGCGCACCGTTGTTTGTTGCTTAGTGACGTGTGTGTTCAAGTAAGCCAGAAATGCGCAGATTCTGCGCAATACGCTGTATTTAATATATCATGATGACTCACGAGTTGCATTTTGCGCTAAATCCGCGCAGATTTGGCTACACGAACTTCCCCAGCAAAGTGAGTAAACATAGAAGCACGCCAAATTGGCTCGTGGTTTGACAGCGTTACCCACCAAAGTTAATTTTTACCCGCATTTGGTGGATTGGCGGGTGTTAATTTCAATCCCTGAATGTTGCACTCCTGTTTGTCATTGTGCACGAAACTTCACGCCAATAAATCATCAGAAATTTTGCTGACTTTTGCGCATCTCAAGCTTCCTCTTTACGCTCGTCCTAATGCCTGTTAGTTGTCCGTGGATTTGCCTACCGTAAAACTTCAAATAATAGCCGAGTCCCAAATAGACGCCTGTCTCTTTTACACGCCTGGTGTGGCTACATGTTTGGATAAATAAAGGCCGGTCTCAAATAGAGGCCGGGTCTTTTTTTAGTTTCGGGTTGTATTTAATCTTCTAAAACCCGTCAGATCGTCTGTTTAAGCCAGTTATATGCTGTAGATTGGGCACGCAAGAGAGCCCTGCGCATTTGGGCGGGAGCTGTTAGCGCATGCAAGGCAGGAGGTATCGCACACCGGACGAGATGCGCCGCGCCGCGTCTATGTATCGCACACCGGACGAGATGCGCCGCGCCGCGTCTATGTATCGCACAACGGACGAGAAGCGTAGCGCCGCGTCTATGTATCGCACACCGGACGAGATGCGCCGCGCCGCGTCTATGTATCGCACACCGGACGAGAAGCGCCGCGCCGCGCCGCGTCTATGTATCGCACACCGGACGAGATGCGCCGCGTCTATGTATCGCACACCGGTCGAGAAGCGCTGCGCCGCGTCTATGTATCGCACACCGGACGAGAAGCGCCGCGCCGCGTCTATGACAACTTTATCACACACCGGACGAGAAGCGCCGCGCCGCGTCTATGACAACTCGAGTTATCACACACCGGACGAGAAGCACCGCGCCGCGTCTGTGACAACTCGCGTTATCGCACACCGGACGAGAAGCACCGCGCCGCGTCTGTGACAACTCGCGTTATCGCACACCGGACGAGAAGCGCGCGCGTGCGGCGTTTATGACAACTCGAGTTATCGGACGCGCACATTGTCAGTTTATGGCCAGCAATGTTTAAGGACATTATGGAATTAAGATCATGTCTATGTTATGATTGTACTGTAGCCTACAATTAAATACAATCGTTGCTTAGTCTACACTACAGTCTGAATTCACTTTACCTCAGAGCGTCCGTTAACTGAATTGAGAATCATCTGAAAATCCGATAACATCAGCAATTTTCATTCAACCAGCTGATTTCTGTAAATGAATGTAAAGCTAAACGTATATTGCAGCGCAGGGTGAAGTCTCAACACTAAATGAAAGGCCTGTCTCATATAGACGCCTGTCTCCAATACAAGCCGGTGCAGTTCGGCGATTTGGGAAAATAAAAGCCCGGGCTATTATTTGAAGTTTTACGGTATATTTGGTTGGAAAATGGAAACGTCTTTAGACATGGAAAAACGATTTTACAATCGATTCAATGAACACTTATGTCTCAAAAATCGAACAGGATTTTTTCACAAAAGTGACAGCCCTATTGCCTAAACAAACTACTTGTCTTGCCTATAAATTTTGATACAGAATTTTATTTTATTTTACTTTATCACTTCGGGGTAGGAACACGCTTTATCTGTAGAGTGATAAAGGCTAGTTGGCACTTCAGCACTGCGTTGTCATCGGGTCCAGGTGAAGGTCCTTCATCAGATCTGGATACGGACTGGATCCGGCAGGCTGCGGGAAAACCTCGGGATAAACAAAGACACTAAAATTAGCGTATATGCCATTCTTCTTATGATGTAACGAGTACATCAGGATTTAAGGGAAGTGTTCCCAGTTCCGGCTGACCTAATCTATGCAGCCTAACATTGAGTTATAGAAGTCTATAATGCATTATGTGAATGCTAGGTCAAATAGTCGTGTCTTTAATCTAGCTTTGAACTAACAGAGTGTGTCTGCTTCCCGGACAATGGTAGGAAGACTGTTCCAAAGTTTTAGTGCTAAATAGGAAAAGGATCTACCGTCGATTTTGATATTCTAGGTATTATCAACTGGCCAGAATATTTGATCGCAATAGACGTGAAGGACTATAATGCGTTAAGAGCTCGCTCAAGTACTGCGGAGCTAAACCATTTAGTGCTTTGTAAGTAGTTTTAAAATTTAAACAATGTTTAATAGGGACGCAATGCAGTGTTGACAGAATGGGGCTAATATGGTCATACTTTCTGGTTCTAGTGAGAACTCTAGCTGCTGCGTTTTGGACCAGCTGGACTTTATTAAGCGTGCAGGGCAACCACCCAGAGCATTACAAGTATTACTTTTGATTGATTTGACATCTCTTAATTTACTGCTACAAACTGATAATGGTCAGATAAGTATGATTTGAACCATGCTAGTGCAATTCCACTAATGCCAACATCATTTTCGAGTTTATTCAAAATAATTTTGTTGTTGATGGAATCAAATGCAGCACTAAGATTGAGTAACACTAATAGAGAGATACATGCGTTTTAATTCGTGTACCTCTTTGTACGTGTTTAATAAAAATGATAATAAAGCAAAATTCAATTCAATTCAATTCAAGTTTATTTGTATAGCGCTTTTCACAATACATATTGTTTAATACATATACAGAAAATGCATTTCAAAAATGTACAAACAAAAATACAGTTAATTAAGCAAAATGCACAAATGTGAATGGTCTGGGTTATTCAACTTTGAATTAATGAACAATAGCCTACTGTGAGTGGGTGGGACGAGGCTGAGTGCTGTGAGAGATACAAGACCGGTGCGTTGCATCATCAGTAAGCACGTCACCGGCCTCATGCCGATCTCTCACGGCCCTCTGCATCGTCCTGCTCGCCACAAATACTTACATACATCTGTCGGGGTTCTGCCCTGGCAGCCTTGTCTGTTTTGTCTTTGTTTCATGTTTCTATGTTTGTCTTGTGTTTGAGCACTTGGCTCTGTCTTTGTTTGTGTTTGCCATGTGCTCCTCTTCTCCCACCTCCTTGTTTCCAGTTACCACACCCCCTTGTTTAGTCCACGGCTTGTCCTTGTTTTAATAATTGTGCTCACCTGATCCTCATGTGCTCTGGTCCCTTTATATTGTGCCCCTTTCCCTCATATCTTTGCTGACCCAGAATTTGGGAAAACAGCAGTAGGGATATTTATTCCCCTTTTTAACATTAGACTGGCAAAAAGAACGTCAGATTATATCTCAGTATTTACTGCAGAAATAATAGCAATATGTTTAGCACTTCAGTGGATAGAAGAAATACAACCAGCAAGGGCAGTGATTTGCACAGATTCTTTATCAGCACTAAATAGTTTGGAAAGTGGAATGTCATCAGTGTGTTGTTTTGCTTACAATAATAAGAAGCAGACAAGGCGTGATAGCTGTTTTTTCATCTTTACTTCACAACTTGCTTATATCAACAACCCTGTGCTAACCACATGGCTACCTCCTTCTATGGGGCTTCTGCCCATGCTCACAACTACTGTGGCATGCTGGGTAATGGAGTTCTTAACATAATGTACTCATAACATCACATCTTTCCCCCTATAAAGAAATAAAATGTACCCCTATAAAACATAGCCATATTAAAGTGCTGTTATTTATTTAAATATATATAAACTTTACTTTTACTTATAACTATATGAAACTTCACTTGTAAACAACTTTTACAATTTGAACTTTTTTTTTTTTTTTACTAACTTAAGGGTCCATGTTGCTCCGTTCTACAAAACCAACTAAAGAGACTTTAGCAACTCTCAATCAACCTCTGAGGTGGCTGAACATTTCTCTTAAGTCTAGCCTGTCTTTCAGCAGCTGGGGACTTCGACAGTTTGGAAGGTGTCGCAACAGATGGTGACGAAGACACTGCTGTCAGACCACTGTCAATTAGCTCTGTAGATTCAGTTGTGTCCTGCTGAACCGTCTCCTGAGCTGTAATGTCCTTTTCAGTCGGCTGTAGTTGAAGATCCGTGCGGTTCCTCCTCAGAGACAAACCATTCTCCGTCTGGATCCTGTAGGAGCGTGGAGCAACTTCCTCCTCCACCTGTCCCTTTTGTTTCCACGTGCCTGTAGAGATGTCCCTGAGACGCACCGTGTCTCCAGGCTTCAACATTGGCAGGTGTTTTGCCGTTCAATCATACAGCTGTTTTGGTTCACTTTTTGTTCCTCCTTTACTTTTTTTACTTTGTGTGCGCCTTTGGGCATAAGCAAGTCCTCATTTACTGGAAGGTTAGAGCGAATGCGCCTACCCATCAGCATTTGAGCTGGTGATAGTCCGTTCTGTAAAGGTGCACTCCTATAGATCAGTAAGCTTTTCTGAAAGTCATCTCTGTCCTGGGCTTTTTTCATCATGGTTTTTACTGTTTTCACAGAGTTTTCTGCCAAGCCATTGGACTTTGGATAGGTTGGGCTCGACGTAGACTGTTGAAACCCCCATTCTTTGGCAAAGGCAGCAAACTCGCAGCTGGAAAACTGGGGCCCATTGTCCGAAAACAGTTCACATGGAACACCATGTCTGGCGAAGACAGTCTTGAGGTAGCTGATGACTGCCTTGCTTGATGTTGACTGCAGCTCTCCAACTTCTGGATAGTTTGAAAAGTAGTCGGTGACCACTATGTAACTCTTTCCATCACAGTCAAATAAGTCAGTTCCAACCTTATAGTAAGGTCTGTGGGGCACCGGATGAGTCAACAGCGGCTCAGCTTGTTGTTTTGGCCTGTGGATGCGACAGAGTTCACATGACGCTGTTGTCTGGCTGATATCTTGGTTGATTCTCGGCCAGTACATTACTTCTCTCGCCCGTCGTTTACACTTGACTTCTCCGAGGTGGCCTTTGTGTATCTTTTGGAGCATTTGTTTACGTAATGATGATGGAATAACAAACTTACTCCCCTTCAACACTATGTCATCCACCACGGTGATCTCTGCTCTGCAGTTCCAGTAATCTTGTATATTTGCGGGGCAATCTTTTTTGTTTTTGGGCCAACCTGTCTGTACTGTGCGCTTGAGTTCTTTCATCGTTTCGTCTGCATTTGTCTCCCTCCGTATTTGTTCTGTTCTGTCAGCTGTTACTGGCAGAGACGACACAATCGTGTCCACATATGCCTGTATTTCTGCAGTTTTTTCGCTGTCCGCACGTTCCTCCTTATTCACTGCTCTTGACAAGGTGTCGGCGGTGTACATGTATTTCCCTTGTGTGTATATCATGTGCACGTCATATTTTTGCAGCCTGATTAGCATGCGCTGTATCCGTACGGGACAGTCATTCAGAGGTTTGGACATGATGGACACCAGAGGTTTATGGTCTGTTTCTACTTCAAAAGCTTGACCATAGACGTATTGGTGAAAACGTTCACATGCATACATGCTCGCTAGCAGCTCCTTCTCAATTTGAGCGTACCTGGACTCGGCGCTTGTCAAGGCCCTGGACGCATAGGCGACAGGTAGCCACTGCTCTTCGTGTTGCTGCAGCAGCACCGCTCCCAGGCCGTACTGCGACGCATCTGCTGAGATCCTTGTTCTCTTCTCTGGGTCGTAAAACTTTAACACTGGCTCCTGTGTCAGAGTCTCTTTCAGCTTCACAAAACATTGTTCCTGTTCATGGGACCAGATCCATTCATTCTTTTGTTCAAGAAGACTCCTTAGAGGTGCTGACTGCGCTGACAGCTGTGGGACAAACTTGGCAAGATAGGTGACCATTCCCAGAAACCGTCTGACCTCATCTTTGTTGTTTGGTCTTTCCATGTTGTTGATAGCTGACGTTTTTCTCGGGTCTGGCTTCACCCCCTCTTCACTGACAACGTCTCCCACAAAGGTAAGTGTTTTCACTCCAAACTCACATTTGTCTTTGTTAAGCTTCAGATTCACTTCCCTCGTCTTGTCTAGCACTTGTCTCAGTCTTTCGTCGTGTTCTTCTCGATTCGACCCCCAGACTATGATGTCATCCATCATTGTCTCAACTCCTGGTATGTGCTCGAAGATCATGTGAATAGTCTTATGGTAGACTTCAGGCGCTGATAAGATACCATACGGCAGACGAAGAAACCTGTACCTGCCCTCAGGTGTGTTAAACGTGCACAGCTTCGAACTCTCCTCATCCAGCCTCAGCTGCCAGAAACCTGACGAAGCGTCTAGTTTACTGAACCATTTAGCTCCAGCAAACTGTGCCATGATTTCTTCTCTGGTTGGTAACTTAAAGTGTTCTCTTTTGATTGCTTTGTTTAAGTCCCTTGGGTCCAAGCACGTTCTCAGAGCACCTGTTTTCTTTTGCACAATAACCAGCGAGCTGACCCATTCAGTTGGCTCATCTATTTTCTGGATCACCTTTAATTTTTCCATGCGCGCTAGTTCCTCTTTCAGTTTTCCACGCAATGCAAAAGGGATTTTCCTACAAGGATGCACAACAGGAGAGACACTTTTATCCACACATATTTTGTGTTCTCCAGGTAGACATCCAAGTCCTTCAAAACAGTCTTTATACTCCTCCATGAGTGAGTCATGATCATTTGCAGTATCTGATGATGTCACTACAAACACTCTTTTGACTAGATTGAGCTTTGTACATGTCTTGAGTCCCAGGATTGGTTGTGCACTTGTATCCACGATCAGTAGCAGTGCCCTTATATGCTGGCCTCTGTGTTTGAAGGTTGCGATGCATCCGCCTTTAACAGGAACACGTTCTCCAGTGTATCCTGTCACCTTTGTTTTTATAGGATGAATTTTGCTTTTCACCATTAATGTTTTGTAATCTTCAAAAGATAACAGGTTTACGTGGGCACCTGTATCTAACTTGAATGGTATTGTCGTCTCATTCACTTCGATTGGCACAATCCATTCCTCTTTTTCTTTTGTACGAGCATGCACCACATCCACAATGAACTCCTTATCATCATCCTCTTCCTCATCAACTGCGTGAACTCTCTGTTTAAACGCTGATTTGCAACATTTTGCATAATGATTGCTTCTTCCACAGTTGTTACAGGATTTTCCATATGCAGGACATGATTTTGGCTTGTGACTGCTTCCACATTTACCACATTTAAACTCTGTAGATTTCTCCTTATGGTCTTTTTGTTTGGTAAATGTTTTCTTTTTTCTCTGTTCTTTATTTACGGCATGCACTGTTGTTTCACCTCTCCGAAGGTTTCTGCTGCTCTACACATAGTGACACACTTATCTAGTGTCAGTCCAGTCTCTCTGAACAGTCTTTCTCTGAGTGCATTGTCCACTGTGCCACAAACGATCCTGTCTCTCACTAGTGAATCTCTCAGGGTGCCAAATTCACATGTTTTGCTTAGTGTGTGAAGCTCTGCTAAGTACTGATCAAAAGGTACTCCTTGTTTTTGGTCATGGGTGAAAAACTTGTACCTCTCAAAGGTTACATTCTGACTAGGCACAAAGTACTCTTCAAACTTCGTCATTAGCTCTGCTAAAGTCAGATTAGCTTCATCCAGCTGAAAGCTATTATATATGTCCAAAGCATCTTCTCCCATAACATGCAAAAGGATGTGAGCTTTCAGTTTTTCATCCTCACCCCCTGCTCCGCTTGCTGCTAAATATATATTAAATTGTTGCTTAAAACGCTTCCAATTATCAGCAAGATTACCAGTCAGTTGCATGGAATTGGGTGGACTTAGCCTCTCCATTACTGCACGTCCGGGTACCGGGACTTCCCCAGCCCTCTCCTGTGGCTGGTTGTCCTCCGATTCAGGCACAAAATCCTCTTCTATTTGTTCGATCTGTCCCTCGTCACCCGTTTCACTTCCACTGCCACTTGTAGCCATCACACGCCGTAGCAAACCCTTTTAGCATGTTGCGTTATTAGCCCGTTACGCTCACGCGACCGGAGATTTTTCTTCTCTTTTTCGTGGCTCTCCCGCGGCGAATCTTCCTTCCGTAGCTGCCACGGCCACTTCTGACACCATGTGTTGTTTTGCTTACAATAATAAGACGAGGCGTGATAGCTGTTTTTTCATCTTTACTTCACAACTTGCTTATATCAACAACCCTGTGCTAACCACATGGCTACCTCCTTCTATGGGGCTTCTGCCCATGCTCACAACTACTGTGGCATGCTGGGTAATGGAGTTCTTAACATAATGTACTCATAACATCACAATCAGCAAGGCAAGACATGATAAACGAAGTTATGCAGAGTCTTTACAGAACAAGACAGTATGGAATTTTGGTAAATCTTGTATGGGTTCCATCGCATAAGGGTGTGAAAGGAAATGAGGAGGCTGACAATCTGGCTAAACAGGCATTAAAGCATTCACAAATTGACATCGAAGTGGCATTAAGTAAAACAGAAATTAAAGTGATTATCGCTAAGCAAGTACAAGAAATATGGCAGAAGGAGTGGAATGAAGGAACTAAGGGTAGACATTTTTATGGTATTCAAGAAAAAGTTGGTCCACAGAGAAGAAGATTTAGAAACAGGAAAGAGGATGTTATTGTCACAAGAATGCGAATTGGACATTGCATATTAAATAAATGTTTACAAAGAATGGGTAAACATGAGGATGGTAACTGTGATAGATGTGGGTTACCTGAAACGGTCGAGCATGTAATTATGGTATGTGAAGCATATGAAAGGGAGAGGTATAAGCTAAGAATAGCATTAAGTAATATAGAAATTAATGAGTTTTCACTTCAGATTTTACTAGGAGGAGGTAACAAACAATCAAGAGTATATAATGAGTTATTTATATTTTTAAAGGAAACAGTATTAATTAATAGGATGTAATTTAAAAAAAAAAATGTTTTGTAAGAGTAGACTTAGATTAGACTTCCTTTCTTAGGCACTTCACACTCCAGTCCAGTAGGTGGCGGGAATGCACCTTCAAAGTTGGTATGCCAACCGTCATAAAACCCCAGAAGAAGAAGAAGAAGAAGATATCTTTGCTGGTTTGGTTTGTGCGTTCATTGGGTCTCATTCATGATACATTCGTAAATATACGAGTAAATATGTGAGTGATCTGCGCGTAAAGAGACCTTCCCGAAAATTCTTCTCCTGATTCACAAATACTTCGTAAACGTCAGATGTGATAGTGAAACGTGTGTGTGTGTTAATGAATTCCAATCTGTCGTAAATGGGACGCGCGTGCACGCTCATTCTCAATTACCATAAATCCCGCCCTTTAAATCCGACTGACAACTATATATGGGCATCATATTATGACACCAAACGAAGGATTTCAACATGTCTTCTTAAAAGCGAATGAAAAATAAAAATTTCTCATTATCAGATAATATTTTATTATCAGAAGTTCATTCAAAACGCCACATAACAGGGCCGGATTAACCATTAGGGCAACTGGGCAATTGCCCAGGGGCCCAGGACATCTAAGGGGCCCTGGGCACCGTCAAATAGCCTATTATGTCAAATATTATGATTAAAATGTCTCCACGATCTGCTTTTGAATAAATATCGTAGGATCGTGCATTCTATCAGTTTGCAGTTCTGGCGCCTCCGTCTCAACAAACTGTACAGCGCGACGTATATCCACATGAAATGCAGAGGAACGGGACACTGTAGTTTATAAAAAATAATTATTTGCATGTGCTTTAAAGCCTTGCCGGTTAAACATGTCATTCGCTGCTGATGTGCTGTTCTAACGGGCGCTTTTCTGAGCGCAATAACGTTACACCCGCCGACGCGCACATGCACTAAAAGCCTGTCTAACAGCGCCTGTTATTTCAAGCGTACATAGTGGCGTATCAGGTCCTAAAAAAAGCAAGCTTGGCAGATATTACAGATGCAGTTACTGGAGTTTCATCTGTTAATCGAACAGTCCCAGAAGTGAAGAGAAAATGGTTCGACATGAAGCTCGACTGCAAAAAAACGAATTAGTTCACTTCGAAAAAATATAGCCCAGCCCTATTGAGCAATTAATTATGTGATTAAAGTGTTCCGTTTGCAGATGCTATTACTGGCTCTTATAATAAAAGTAAAAAGAAAAAACATATGTAATTAATATAATATTTTTTCAAAATGCTGCGTAAATGTGTCCCCGATTAAGCTAAGGTGAATTAAAATGCAGCCATATTAATGAGCAAAACGTTCGGAAGTTAAACGCACTATTTACACGTGGTTGGGAGCAGGTGTAGATTTCTTTCGTACCAACTAACATTTGGAAAATACGAACATTTTAATGAATCCGAAAATTTACGCCAGAACCACTTTACACACGATTTACACAAGAATTCGTTCTGCTCGTGTTTCATGAATGAGGCCCATTGTGTGTATTCACGGTTGTCACAGAATTTGACAGTCAGTGCTAGATTTAGTTTCCCTTGTTTGATTGTTTCTGGTTTGTTAAATTCTATTTTCTTTGTTCCTGTGTTTTTAAGTCTAGTTCTAGTCCTTATTTACTTCTAGTTCCCTCAAGCCTTGTTTTTGACTTCTCTTTATTTTTTAAGTAAACATTATTTATTTTTCTCTAGTTCTCTGCAAGGCTGCAGTATTGTTTCATTTATTTTGTTTGTAAGTACCAGTTACTTATTTTGAGAAACTATTTATTTTATTTACTTTATTTTCCCTTTTTGCTACCTCCAGTTATTATTTAGGCTATTTTGTTTTTCTAGTCATAGTTGTCAGTTTTTTTGTTATCTCTTGTTGTGTGTTTGTCTTGTGTTGGTTCCTTCCCTGCATCCTGTTCTTCCCTGGTCATTGAGACTAATATCCTAAGCCACTCTAGAAACTGTCAAGTTTCCACTGTTGCCGAAGACCCTGGAGTTGTCTCATCCCTGACCAGCCTGTTCTCCAGTTGTGCCCTCGACCTACCTGTCCAGCTGTGTGCCCTGCCCTATTGTTTGGACTGTTCCTGCCTGTGTCTTGTCTGTCAATAAATATCACTCCCTGTTCATTCTGCGCCTGGGTTCTCCCTTCTCTGAATCCTGACAACATCACAGAGCTTTGCATATGCAAACATACAACGGTCAATAAGTTGTAACACTAATTGTTAGCCTCATTTTATTATTGTTTAATTATAGTTGACCCACAGTTCTAGGTTCTAATCCACACTCATATAGTTTTTTTTTTTCTCTCATCAAAACTGAATATGTTTATCAGTGGTTGTATATGGACACATTTGTGTGCTTTCTGTTTGTGATTTCACCGTAATGAATAGAGAGTCTCCGCAACGATGATAGATTGAAGCGCGCGTTCGAGTGAAGACTGTGCGTGAGCCACAAGAGAACATTGTATCCATGCTACTAATAGCAGTGAGGTTCCTCATGATAACACAAGGATGTTTTCGTGCAATTCCTTCCGCACCTTCGAGGGAGGGGCTGCCGGCCTCACCCCAGTCCTTCTGAACATGAGGTACAGAAACAAACTGTGGCGAGTCGCGCTCCCCCTTGTCAAGACTGGGGTCTCGTTGCTCTCATCAGCTTCCAAAAAGGAAAGACTTCAGGGCCATAATTTACAAAAATAAAAAGTCCTGATAGTCTTGCGCCCAGCCCTGTGAGGGCAGACCACCTTGGGATGGGTCACTGAATCTGCCCGCCTCTTCCCGACAGCCCCATAAAACCTCTGTACCATCCCTGCCGCCCTTTGGGGTTTTGAGTGGCAGCGGATTCCAGCAAAATGTTGCTCCAACATCCCCTCTGTGGGAAGTTTAAAAATTGGTACCCATTTCAGAGAATCCAGGAGCGTGTAAGCTACTGCCAGGTATTTATATGTGGTTTCTAAAGACAGACTAGAAAAAGGTTACTGAATCCAAGTAGTTCGGGGCCATAGAACATGTTCCTCTTCCAGAGAAAGACTCTTATTACAGCAGATACTTCCTGGTTACCAGGAAGGATGGGGGGTTGCTTCTGATTTGAGATCTTCGAGGCTTGAACCATTCAGTCAAGGCGATCAAGTTCAAGATGCTAACTAGCAAGACGATCGTGTTGTATGGGATTCGATCACGATGTGGGCACATCTGTCTCCTGCTTGAATCGAGAACATTCAGAATACCCTAAAGTCAGGCTGGGTCAAGATTGTACTGTTCTTCAGTATCAACAAATGTTAGGTCTCATGGCATCTGCGTCCTCTGTGATCCCCATGGGCCTTTTGCATATGAGACTCAAAGCCAGGGGATTTCATCCAAGGGCCGGTCCCCGAAGGTGGATAAGGGTCACGCATCGTGCACTACGTACCCTCTCTATGTGGCTCAGACCCCGGTTCCTCGCCTTGGGTCCCACTCTAGGTGCGTCTTGTCGTCACAAAATGCTAAAGACAGACGCCTCCCTGTCGGCTGGGGAGCGGTCTTAAATGGTCGTCCAGCCCAAGGGTAATGGGGGGGTCATCAGCTCGATTGGCATATCAACTGCCTCGAGTTGTCTTCTTAGTGCAGGTGGACAACACAGTGGCAGTCATAAATCATCAGGGCGGTCTGTGCTTGCACCTCTCAAACAGGCTGGCGCATCAGATTTTTCTTTGGGCTCAGAACAAGCTCCTGTCACTCAAAGCAGTCTATATCCCTGGACATAAGAATATGGGAGCAGATTTACTGACCAGACAGAAAATACTGACAGGAGAATAGAAACTCCACCCCGAGGTGGTGAAACAAATTTGGTCAAGATTTTACAAAGCAGAGATGGACCTCTTTGCCTCCCAACAGAGAGTGCAAGGTCCTCTCTACTTCTCTCTGGGTCACCCAGCCCCCCTGGGTCTGGACACGATGGTGCATACATGTCCCAGAAGGTGCCTTTATGGCTTTTATGGCAGTTTCTCTGCTCCCGGGAGTTCTAGCCAGAGTTCGCAAACAAGGGTCTTGCCCCTTAGTGATAGCGCCCCGTTTGCCGAACAGAGTATGGTTCTCGGAGATAATATCTCTCCTCAAAGGCTCACCTTGGCTGATACTGGAGAGCAGGGACCTACGTCAAGCGTAGGGGACAATATTTGATCCCGGCCCGAGTTATGGAATCTTCGTGTTTGGCCCCTGAAGGGTACCAACTGAGGAATACTGGGCTTTCACCTGAAATCATTTCAAGGGTACCAACTGAGGAATACTGGGCTTTTACCTGAAGTCATTGAGACCATTCTCAGTACTAGGGCTCCTTCCACTAGGAAAAAAAAAGTTATGCCTATAAATGTGGTGTCTTTGAAAGGTGGTGCACTACACATAATGCAGATCTAGTAATTGCTAGATTGCTTCAGTTCTGGACTTCCTAAAGGAGAAATGATCAGCAGGCAAATTGCCCCACCACTCTCAGGGTTTATGCGGCCGTTTTATCAGCTTGCCACACCTTGATTGAGGGGATGCCACTGGGGAAGCATCCTCTGGTCGCCTGCTTTGTTCGTGGAGCCAGACGACTGAGACCTCCCGTTAGAACCAAGATCCCTTCATGGGACTTAGCTATAGTCCTTGAGTGTCTGGTTGAGACCCCCTTTGAACCTCTAAAATCGCCGCCTGACAAGCTTCTTACTCTAAAAATTATTTTTCTTTTGGCTATCTCTTCTTTGAAAAGAATTGGGAATTTGCAGGCTATGTTAGTCTCGCCATTCTGCCTAGACTTTGCCCCAGCAATGGTGAAAGAAATCTAGCATCCTCATCCTGACTAATTGCCTAAGGTCCCTGTCTCAACCGTAAATCTGGTTACTCCTGAGGCCTTCTGTCCGGCTTCGCCAGTAGTCATCAGGGCTTATTCTACTAGGATGGTCACTTCTTCTAGGGCCTTGGCGATGGGTGGCCCCTCGCAACATGTTTGTGAAGCCGCAGGCTGGTCCTCTCCGCAATTTTATAGTTTGGTTGTTCATGCCACTCCGGGCTCTCACGTCCTTGAATCGACATCACAAGCTCATGTCTGAGACCTTTTTCCTGTTCTTGTGAGCACATAATACACAACCGTAAGGGACAACCACAAACAACCACAGTGTGGAGCATTAATTGTAGCTGTTGAAAGGGAATGTCTCGGTATATTTGACTGTAACCCTGTACCCTGAAAAAGCGGTTAAGAGATGCTGCACTTTATTGCCGCACTGCGGATGTCCCAGGACTGCTCTTCAGACAAAATTATACCTGTCGATGCACCTGTGGCACATCTAATTATAGCCTCTGACATGCACGCATTCCGGTGATGTCAGTGTCCAAGGCTATACAAGTTGAAAGTCAATTCTGTTAACGTGTTGCTCACATATATTCACAGCTGGTCACACAAAGTATCCGGGGAGCGCTGAATCAAGCGCAGCACCTCATTCCTGCTTTTTTTTTTTTTTTTTACAGTCAAGTCACCCAAGACTTCTTTGAGAATGTGTGCACTTTAAATGCAATAATGTACACTGCCAGTCAAATGTTTGGAAGACATTGGAAGATGTAATTTATTATTGTGATCAATGCTGAATTTTCATAATTATCACTTCTGGCTTCAGTGTCACATGATTCTTCATATATCATTTAATTATGCTGATTTGCTGCTCAAGAAACATTTCTGATTATTATAATTTGAAAACAGTTGTGCTGCTATATTTTGTGTACACTACAGTTCAAACGTTTGGGCTCAGTAAGATTTTGGTAACACTTTACAATAAATTTAATTAGTAATAATGTATTAACTAACATTAACTAAGAGCAATACAATTGTTACAGTGTTTATTGATCTTTGTTAATGTTAGTTAACCCTCAAACGTGCCGGCGCGTTTTGCTAGTTTTTTTTTTTACATAGCAGCAAAATAGACTTAAAATACTCCGTCATTTTTGGTCATACAGACTTAAGAAATATGAAAAAATAAGCTGTTAAATGTCTACTTTTGTATGTGTCCACTTACAATCGAAATAAAACATTGTGCTTTTGTAAAATAAAGAAAATAAACAGGGTGTGCTTTCTGCCTCTCCGTCTCCGTGAACTTTTTTTCACGTCTGTAAACATAAACAAAACTCAGCGAATACTATTCACCCAGGCATGAGCAATATATCTTTATAATCATTTAAGTGTGTAGTTTTAAATTATCTAATTCAAAACTAAAACAAATAATCTCTGTTTATGTAATCTATATAAAAAGAGCGAGTTCTCATTTCAGCTCATTATAGCTCATTGTCTTTTAATGTGACCACGCCCACGGAGAGCGCACGCTATTCAAACGCAAATGATCTGAGGCAATACATGCATACATGCAAACCGGCCACATCAGCTCGATAAAACACATCAAGTTTAATCAGATGAATGTACTGTGTCATCTTGCGAGGCTGTGAGGAGGAATAATCCTGGGAAATTTACCTCAGAAGTGCTGGTTTCACTTCGAGGAGCAATGGATCCAGTTGAGGATTAGTAGTACGTTTTGTATTCTTATATGCTTTGTTCTAATCGCAATATGGAATAGTGTCTGTAAACCGCAAAAAGACTGTTTAAATATGAATCGTGTTTCTGTGTGTGATGAATGAACGGCATTAGTGATGCACCAAAAATGAAAATTCTGGGCCGAAACCGAGACCGAAAATTTAGGATGCACTTGGCCGAAAACCGAAACTGAAGCCGAAAATGGCTTCTTTTAAAAACTTTATTATATATTTATTTATATTGCTTAATTTTTAATGGATCTGAAATGAAAAATCACAAACCAATAGAATAATCAAACTTTTATTACCACTAACAGTTACATAACAAAACCTAAAATATTTTATATATTATATATATTTTATATTACATGCGCTTCATGAGGCACACGCGCGCGGTCTCTTGCTCTCTCTCCCGCTCTGTCGTGCACGCGCTACACGGTTTGGAGCACAGACTCTGTCTTGCGGGCGCGCTCGCTCTAGATTCCGGAGATTTTAACTAATTTGCGGGCATCAGTGAGCCGCTATCAATATCCGGGAGACTTGGGATGTCTGTATTTCTATACTGAAATAATATCGGCATTATAATTATTGATTTTTCATTACGCAATTTTTTGGTGCCCGCTCAGCTCATGCGCGTGGTGCGTGGTTAAAATATGCGTGGTTAAAATACTTCCATACCGCTGACATGCTCAATCTTTGCAGACGCGTGCAAACAGCTCGACCGTGAGTGAAACCTGCTTGAGCACGGAGAGGAGGGGTGGGGTGAGTGACAGCTCGACCGTGAGTGAAACCCAAGCGCTTGCGCGCGGATGGGAGAGGCGCGGTTGACATTCATTTTCGGTTTACATCTTCGGCTGGCTTTTTTATTTCGGCCCGAAACCGATAATGCCATTTTCGGCCGAAATTTCGGTGCACCCCTAAACGGCATATATGCGCGCTGTTGCTACTAGTTTTAACTAGTTCTGTCATGATCCTGCCATATAGTCCTTGTGTATTTATTAGTTTTGAGGCAGGATCATGACAGACCCATGTTTTATGTGCAAACACATGGCCTTTTGTTGGGCCATGTGCTTGTATTGTCTCGTCATCTAGCCCCGCCCTCCTTGTTATCCTCGTTTAGTCATTATTGCTTCCCCATTATCACCTGTTTCCTTCATTAGTTTGTCTCTATTTAATCCCCTCGTGTTTGCTATCCTGCGTCGGTTCATTGTCAATCCTTGTCAAAGTTTGTGAGTAACCTGTCAAGAGTTATCGTCTTGTTGAGCTATTTCTTGTATCAGTTATTTGTCTTCTAGTTATCTGTCAGTATCATTGTCTAGTTAGTCACCATTGTCCTGTCTTGTTTTGACCCCTCGTGGGCTTTGTTTTCCCTTTTTGTATATAATAAACCGTGTGCTGTGACTACTGGCTGCGATTGGGTTCATTCCCTTCTTCACCCTTCCAACATCATAACAAGTTTTGGATAGACTATACAGATTTTACTGTAAAATAGACATAAAATAAGCTTTTGTTAGCCAGTTTCTGCTCATATGTTAAATATACAGTATGCAGGGCCGGCGATTGCTATAGGCGAACTAGGCGGTTGCCTAGGGCGACAAATGTGTTGGGGGCGCGCCGATGCGGGCGGATGACGTGACGAAAAATTCTATTTTAATTAAATTCGGGTGGGCGGTTGAACCAATCAAATTAAAAATATATGTATACATTGTTAAATATTGTTATCTGACTATAACCACATCCAAAAAAAGAAAATAGGGGAAAGATATTACATGCACTTCATGAGGCACGCGCGCGGTCTCTTGCTCTCTCTCCCGCTCTGCCGTGCATGCGCTACGTGGTTTGGAGCACAGTCTCTGTCTCGCGGGCGCGCTCGCTCTAGATTCCGGAGATTTTAACTAATTTGCGGGCATCAGTGAGCCGCTATCAATATGCGGGATACTCCCAGAACTTCCGGGAGACTTGGGATGTCTGCATTTCTATACTGAAATAATATCGGCATTATAATTATTGATTTTTCATTAGGCTATTTTTTTGGTGCTCCCTCAGCTCTTGGTGCCCTACGCACAGCACGTGGTGGGAGCGGCGCCGCTGTCCTATAGTCGTCACCCTGACATTAAAGTGCATAGAGTTTGTCTATAATGTAAATGACTTGTTATTTTATTCGAGCTTTCTATCTATTTGCTAAAAAAATTAAGTGAAATAGGCATTTATTAGTAGTAGGCTAAATAGCAGCATGTTGAACTGATGTGCCAAAATGCGTTTTCTATTAGGCTACAATGAAAATATTGTACAGTAGCCTATCAGATAAGGTCAGGTTTTCCGAAGTGGGTTTAATTTAGGCTATTTGTTTATTTTTGTCAAATTTTAGTTTATTTTTGTCCCTTTGCGCCGATCGGAGACGGAGTTCACTGCTGATATTTTGAGGTAAGAGCTTTCTAGTCATCAGCAGCGTCTTCAATCGCCCAATCAGCGGATGGCAGGCGGTGCGGTTTTGAAAATTGGTCAAAAACATTGGTGCGGATGGATGGGGGACGGATGATGAGTTTTGTGATGCGGTTGCGGATAAAATAATAGCGCATCTCTAGGGCGCGGGCTCCCTCTAGGGTTGCCGTTACGTTACGGGGCGCAAAACTCAATCTCGCCTAGGGCAACCAAAGGGCTAGAGCCGGCCCTGATAGTATGTTTTGTCAAAAATAAACTCATCAACTAAGATGTTATAGTGTTTGTTCCAATGTAACATTAGGCTATATCAAACTAATTCATCCTTAAATTTGAAATATGTATGATACTTAAAAAAAAGAAAGATTACACTTGAAATATTGTTAAAATAGTAATTGTTGTTGATTTACATGTGAACAATTTTTAATAAAATAGCAAAACATATATTTACAAGGTAGATGTAAAATAATCTTTATAGGTCAATATAAGCCTTCTCATTAAATTATTTATTATTGTTTTTTATTAGTGACACATTTTGGACAGAGGATGTATTCCAAAACTTTCTGAAAATGGAAAATGAAAGGCTCATTATGCGGGCCATTGTCTTCTCAGGTGTGAACCACTTACTATTCATGATGTGTTGGATCGTTCACGCCCCTGCACATATTGCCTTCCCAAACAAAAAGTGTTTTACAAAATGTAAATCTATGTATTGTTTTATGTGAATGATTAGGCAGGATGATTTTCAGATCATTTTGAAGGAAACACTCTAGGCGACAACAACCAGTACTCAAAAGTATTGTGAACACATATTTACTGTGTGTTTTGTGGCGTTATTTCAGATACTTTAATTTTTTGTTTTTTGAATAACCACGCATACATATTATTCTCTCAAAAATACAAACATGTACATGCATGTTGCTCACATATTATGGTAACCCTGTTTGTGATAAATAGAGTGTAATTACACCTTTGCCATTAATATGTTTATAAGCAACTGAAAAAAGCACAAATGTCAGGGCATGTCAGAACATCTCAAGGACCCCAAAAACACCTTGGTCCCCAGAGGGTTAACAACTGTTCGTCAAGAAGGCAAATGGATCAAAAGTGACAGTAAAGACTTTTATAATGTTACAAAAGATAGCTTAATTTAACTTTATTTATTTTTTATCTTTTAAACTTCTTGTTCATCTAAGAATCCTGAAAAAATTGCATCATGGTTTGCACAAAAATATGCAACAGCACAACTATTTTCAACATTGATAATAATCAGAAATGTTTCTTGATTATCAAATCATCATATTATAATGATTTCTGAAGGATCATGTGACACTGAAGACTGAAGTAATGATGCTGAATACAGTTTTGCATCAAATTAATAAATTACATTTTAAAATGTATTAAAATAGAAACAGTATTTCACCAGTAAAAATATTTCACAATATTACAGTTATTATTATTATTTATCATTATTATTACTGATCCTCTGTTTCAGCTGCCATAGAAGGATGATGAGGTGACACTGCAGCTCGGGATAAGGAAGAGAAGGATGAGGAAGAACATGTAAGTTAGTCATCATTTTCTCATACCTTTCTAACAAAAAGCAATAAACCTGACTACAATAGTATGGTACATTTTATTTTCCAGCTTCCAGTTTGCAAAGACCCAAAGTAAATATATAGAGAGCATCCTCCTATCCTTGCCTCAGAAGACCATGCCCTCTGCTGGTGGGGTAAACAATAGACTCTTCCTCTTCTCTCACAGCTCTCCATCGTCTCCCTCTGCCTCCTCAACACTGTCTGAAAGATTGTTTCCACAGCTGAGACACAGTCAGGAATGAGAGATCCCAGATTCTCCCCGAGAAAGTCATGATGCTCGTTTTCTTGAACAAAAAAACTGTTGTGGGCCAAATAATACTGGAGAGATGCTAGATATCGATATATTGTTCTTTTTACATATTTACTCTTTATGAACGTTATTTCTTTATTTGTTGTTTGCTGTGAAATTCTCAAGGACTTTGGTAACTGTAATATTGTTTAGGTTTAGCCAGTGAAGCAGTATTAAAGCACATTCCACCAGACACTTGCCTCAAGAAACAATTGAAAGAAAGAAACTCCTGAATCTTTTCATATCTTTGTCTGTCTTTATTGTGTTGTGCCAAATTATAGAGAGTAGTATCAATAAGAGTATTGATACATATCAGTGATAAAATCATTAACAACACCCATCACTAATGATAAGATAAGAATAAAACATTTTAATCATTGGTTACATTATTTATTGATTATATTGTTTGATTAATTAATACACGTGTTCAGATTTATGTATGCGTAACTTGTTAATGTTACGTATTTAAAAAAGGTTAAATGCACAAATAAAATGTTTAGGTGACAGCTACATCTTTCTCTGAAAAATAAAAAAATAAACTCTGAAACCAGAATGAATAATTTTTTTTTGCTTTGAATGATGTGAATTAGGCTATATGTGTCCACGGCAAATCGTGACTGGCTTGAATGTTTAAGTGTAGCTTACGTTAAAGATTGAAAGTATAAACCCATTCGCCATAGTCTTCTGATATTTCCTAATATTTCCTCATTTAATAATATTATTTGTGAAAATAATAGTCTAAGCCCATTTTTAAAAGATTTGAGATGCGAAAGATACAGTGTAATGAAACCGTATAATGAAACGTATAATGAAACATGAAATTATGGATGAAAACAGCTCAAGGCCAGATTTTCTTTTAGCGATACAACAAAACGTGTTTTTTTTTTAGGGATGACGTCATTACACACACCATTTTATCAATAAAAAAACTATTACATGGTAGCAGACTGAAGACAGCAAATTGCATTAACACTGTAAAAGAAAAACTAATTCTGTGATTACATTTTTTAGTCCAGTGCACAATCACAAAAGTCCCACCCTCAAATATATATGGTTTACTGATTTGAATAACACGTCCTCTATGTTGTAATCTTTTTGACATCATTCATCTTTCATCCAGCAGGGATGTTCATCTAGTCTTCTTAAAGACCCATGGTGATCGCTGCAGAGTGATAGAAGTCCAAAGATCTGCGCCTTCTGCGTCTAAGTCCAGGGTCGCATGACTGAAGATGACAGACATTTAACATTACTTGCATGATTTTTGCAATGCATTTTTTTTCCATTGTGTTTTCTTTTAGAAAGATACCACGTAAAACAACGGTCATGATATTTCTAATTTGCTTGGAGGTTACTGACAAAGCAATGCAAGGGGAGGATCAATTAAAACATGCTATGAATATTTTACCTGTGCACATCTTCCATTCTGCACCAGGCAGAGGTGAACCTGGCAGTGCAAAAAAATGCGATTCGAAACTCCTGTGAAGGTGAACATCCTAAAGGAGAAACGGCTTGTTGTGTCAATGCCATTCTGTACAACTTCCACTGTTCCATCCTCAGGGTTGGGGCATCTAGAAAAAGAGAAAATTAGTTGTTGTGCCAGGCATTTCATGAAGCCACTAACCACACGATTCATCCAAAGCAAGCAGAATGTCTAAGCAGGATGTTTTGCTTAGTTTTCTGATAATTATTTTTAGAGCATTTGTGATTCCTGTGTAAATACATTTGTCATCTCTGTGCTACAATAAAAAGTAAACACACCGATGTTGCTTGTGTGCTGCCTGTTCACTCGGCAACACCTTCGGGCAGCTATTTCGGGCATCCAAGAACAAGACCTATCTATTTGAATGAGAATTCTGGCATCTTAAAAACTGCTTGCCGAACTCACAATTAAATAACATTTTTCAAATCAGCAATACAATCTGATGAACTGTCCAATAAAGGTTGTTTCTTAAAAGCTTATTTTTCAGGCTAGACCAGTCAATGTGCATGTGCAGTCCTAAGCGCGAGTCTCATGTTTCTATGGGAACCAAGCTTCTAATGGCAGCTGCAGTGACGCAATGACTCTATCAATCAGCGATTGGCTCTTTTACTCTGAAGGCGGGACATATTCCACCATGTTGTGCATTGCAGATTCTCCAAGGGGGTAATCCATCCGCCGGAAACTGAAGCCTCCCCGGGAGCCGCCATTGTAGCAGAACTTCACCTGCTGTTAGCATTCCATTGACTCCCATTCATATTGGCGTCACTTTGACAGCGAATAACTTTACATCTGAGGCGTCCAAAGACTCCATTTGTCCATTATTTATTTCTAAAGAAACACGACAATGTATAAAAGGCTCCATTACCTTGTATCTTGCGTTATGGCCCCGTAGAAGCCGTTTTTGTAAAAATAGGCTAACGATTGAGTCATAACCACGCGACTCTCTGTCGCACAGTCGAGAAATTACCGTATAGACCGGCAGAGAAGCTCGCAAGCAATCGGGGGGACGTGGAGCATAAAGTCCGATAAAGTCAAGGGAGAAGCCCACAGAGAGTGATAAAGTTGCTCCTGCTGCTAGCTCATGGACAGCTAATGCTCACGCTCTCCGTCTCTGCGAGATTCGGAAGGGAATGATTCAGATTTCTCTCGGCACAGCTACTGGAAGACTGAAAACTGTCAGACACGTTGCTCACGTCAACAAGCTCAGTTTGAGCCTGCGCAGTACGCCTGGCGATCAGGAAGTGAGTGCTTCAAATGGGCTTCACTTTTCTCCGTTGAAGTCTATGGGGTCGCTGTGTCCAGTTTATATACTGTCTATGAGTTTATCCCATTTATAAGTAATTGGAGTGAACTGTCTTTCTATTTTTATAGTCTTTGTTAATACTCACTTCTCGAATTATTTCACAGTTTTCCGTTTTAGAGATGACAAATGTAGTCAGTTAACCATGGAAACTTCAAGTCAGTTACTCACTCTCTAATAACCAGATTCCAGCGAATTTCATATTCGCTATCATTAACTGGTGTGGCCCAGCAGTTGTCCAGAACTGTTGCAATCTGACTTCTATCCACTCCTTCCACCTCAACCGCCACGTACATCTGCTCGTTAACCGGCACATTCATACCCCACTCATATGGGCGGGTAAACTGGGCATCATGGTAAGGAATCATGTGAATCTGGTACTGGTATGCGCCCTGGCCAGGAAGGTCAATGCTTATCACACTGTGGGGAAAAATGCAAAAGTTACATTAACTCTTTTTTCAGTACATACACAATGGGAAAGCAGCACGGTCATGACCGAGACATGGATTTTTACTGGTAAAATATTATAAGTATTATTAGAGTGCTATCGAATAAAAATGGCACCAATAGACTATCATGTCTCAACCATAGGAAGAAGTGGCAGGACTGACACACAGACACATAAATACAGTAGCTGATGTAAAGCACTGATTCAAGTACAGATACCTTGATGAAATATTACTCCATGAAAAGTATTATATCACTACTTGAGTAAAGTAAAAAAAGAAAATATACCTACAGTACGTATAAAACAATGTGCATACTCAAATTATTTTTGGTGGACCATGCGGCCCTTTGACCGATGTACACGATGTACTACAAATACTGTTTGATGTTATGATAAATGGCTATGATAAATTGCAATGTTTCTCATTGTTTCTTTTTTGTACATTTTCATTTGAAATAAAACTGCATTATCTGTGAGCCATCAGTCACACCAGTGCTGTATAGTGCTAAACACAACTCCTGTATGAATCACATAAATCACATATTTTGGCTTCAAAACAAAATATGTATTCCTTAATTTACATCAAATCACACAGGGAATACAAACACTGAAATCTATATACAAACCTGCAATAATTAATAGATGTATTATAAGGTCTACATTGAAAATGTGTAGGCCAATTTATGGAGCCTGCCATGACATGCCATGCAGGAAAAGCATGTTTGATTAATCATTTTTTCTTTTCTTTTTTTGTAACATGAGAATGTTTTATTAGTCCCTGCATTTTAATGTTATTATTATTATTTACAGTAATTTATTTCATTATTTTATCTTCATTTACAACTGAAAATGTAACAATTCCAGCCTTACAGAGCAATGGTGCCAACCGTCTGCGGCCCTGCGGCGATAATAGGCATTCTGGTTGACTAACTGTGTTGCAGAAAGAATTGCAAAAACATGTGTGGTACATTACCCAAATCACAGCAATTACAAAACTTTATATTCAGTTCCTACCTCTGTTCTGCTTGAATGTCCATGGGCATAGAGAGAGTCTGGATCAGAGGGTATGCACAAGAAAATGCAATGTTCATCCATCTCTCTCTTGAAATAACACCCGTCGGCAAGTTAGAATTAATGAAGTTTTGGTAGATGAAGTGAGTGCCATTGTTCTGTGAAGACATTAACAAATATCAATCTCAAGTCAGTTTACTAATTGTCACAGATATGTATAGATTAAAATACATCATCAATAGTATCACTGGTGAGAAAAGGATACTCAACCAAGCATTACCGATAGAGTGGTACCACAGATGTCGACTTCATTGTCAAAATGAAACAGAACTTTGCCACCTTCAACAGTCCCTGTGCAGTTGGGATCATTTAGGTGCAGGATCTCAGGATGAAAATCAGATTCAAAGAGCTGGCAACGGGATAGAGACATGGTCCCAGAGCTGCTGGCACAGACCTCCATGGCATCTAAGCAGAAAGGAGATCCAGTGTCACTTGTTGTATCACTCGTCTTATCTTGCATACTATTAGCAGTTGATTCAAATTATTTACAATGTAATATATCTACTACAGCTAACACAGTTGTAACACCTACCAAAGGTTTCAGGATTAGGTCTGTGTCCATCCATGCAACCACAGCCATACCCATCTCTAAAACGACAAACCTCATTTCCAGTGCAGCCTAAAGTATCACACACTACATGAAAAGAGAGTGAAAGTCAAAATATAATAGCAGATAAGGTAATCAAGTCAGTATGCACAGATCCTAGGCCATGGCTATACAAGCATGGTCACTGAATAGTACTTTGTTTAGACCCTGCTCCAGGATAGCACTCATTCCTGCAGAGTTTCTCTTCAATATTAATTAAATACGCTTGAACCAGCTAATCAAGTTTTTCAGGATTACTTACAATAAACTTAAAGTGATTGATTGGATTGAAAACCAAAACTGCAGAGTACTGTGCATGTGCAATGATATAAAATAGCTAACAAGCTGTTCTTTCTGTTGAATAAAGTGTTCTTAATGAGTGTCCTGTCATTCTGAAATTATCTTTCCACTAATCGTCTGGGAAGTGGAATAGGACAACGTCCCACCAGTCCTCACTTCCTACTCTCATCCACAGAAGCTTCATTTGGGGTGCGGGACGGGGCGCTTTTACTGCTTGATAAATACAAGTAGCATGGCTTAATGGTTCATGTGCTCAACATCGCCTAATTAGGACTGGGAAGAGATCAATATTAAGTCTGCTTTAAAAAAAAAAAAAAAAATGAGGACAATGAGTATGCAACAACAGCAGGAACCACTGTATATTTGTGCAGTGTGCTCATGTCAAAAGATTCATTCAGATTAGAAGCTTGTGACATATAAACATGCACATCAACCCGATCACTTTATTTAGCGTTTGTAAACACTAAGTGCGGATTCATCATTGGGAATGAATTCATTCAGATTGAAGCAAAAAGGGTCCATGTAAAAGTACCTAATGTCAGATCGTATTGCATTCAAATCGCATTATTATAAGAACAGTTAAGTCCCTGAAATCAACTAACAGTATTTTAGATCCACTCCCATCTTCTGTTAAGAATTGTATCTCATCAATCAGTCCTCATATTGCTTTAGTTGTGAATTCATCATTGCCATTAAACCAGTCCTTCAGAAGCCTAGATGCCATGTTTCTGATGTTTCACAATAGGCCTATACTTTCTAACCATAGAAATGAAAGGAAATTACATTACCATCGTACACATGAAAAGCCCAGAGACCATTAACATTGACATTGCTGTTGGATGACAATTCGGATGCTGTCAGTAAGGAAATAGAAGATGTGTGTGCAGAGTCCACTGTGTCGTAGAGAGCCTGAATAAAAAATGCATGCACTGTAAATTGGTATTTTGTAAACTAAATCTATTTTAAAATGCAGTAACACTGAGTCTTACGAGCCAATGCTGTCTTGTCTCTGCAATGTTTCCATAGTTGAACAGGACGAAGGAGTGGTCAAGATTGGACACTAAAACAACTTGAAAAGTAACCACCTTCAAAACACCAATAGACAGAATTCAGAACATTTCAAAGTTAAATACACAGCACTGGATAATCAACATTGATGAAGTACTGAGATTTAAAGATTTGGTCTTACCCCTTCTCCAGAGGAGTACGGCACACTGTCCCAGGTTGCCACAAAGGCTGATGTAGTATTAAAAAGAAGGAGAAGGTTAGGGAAATATTGGTTAACAGCTGCAGTGACTTGTGTCAGTACAGCACTGCTTGTGTCCTCTCTATAGGAGATAGTTCCTCCAAGTCTGTTGTCAAGGCGAGTCCAAAGAGGAGCAATGATGTCTCTTCCGGAATCCAGAGAGAGGTTGTAGGCAGACAACGGCTCGGTAAACGTCAGATGGCCATTGTTGTTCACCTAAAATTCAAGAAAAAGATTGTTTGTGTATGTGTTTTAAAGGACATATTTTCCTAAACAAGACTGATCCACTTAAAACCCATTCAAATTTGAATTCCAAAAAGTCTTTCTCCGGAGCTAAAGAATTCTTCTCACAGATATTTTTGAAGAAGATTGAAGACTGAAGAAGAAAAAAATGCTTACAAATATCTGATCGTATGTCCGTCCAAAGAATGTGAAAGGCTGCTGCAAAACAATGGCTTCCGAGGTTCCAACATCAGAAAGGGGGTTTACTATTTCTCCATTTCCAAAAGGCAATAAATTTGCCGGCACTGTGAAAATGAAAAGAGAATGAATTAGTTCTGCTAAAGAAACATAAGTTAAAAAATGTTACAGCATAAGTTTGAGATTCCTGTTAAAATGGTTTGTATTGCAAACAATAAGACAATTCATTGACGCACAGTTCGGTGAGCCATCAACATGGAAAGACCAGCAACCAGTCACATTAATATTGCTCCTGGATGAGAGTTCTGAGGCATTGGTTACTGGAATTGTAAAGGAACTGCCAGGGTCCACTGTGATGTAACCAGCCTGTAGAGGCAAATTAATAGTTTTTAGGTCCTCAGCCGGTTACAGATAAATATCTTCTGCTTGTGATGTTGCAAAAATGACAAGCAATTTAATATATGAAGTGAGGCAAGGCAATTCCTTGTAATTCTCCATTGTAAATTACAAAGCCCTGTCTCCACTCACCAGCCAAATTTGTTCGGTTTCTGCAATGTCTCCATAGTTGACCAGGATAAAAGAGCGATGAACACTTGAGACTAAAACCACTTGGAAAGTAGCCACCTTTAAAATACCAACAGATGTCATTAAAAACCTTCACTCTTCACAGGACAACGTCAATTTATTGATAAACAATTATTAGTTCTTACCCCTCCACCACTGGAGTATGGCACACTGTCCCATGTAGCGACAAAAGCTGAAGTAGCAGCAAAAGGTATGTTAGGGAAGTATTGCTGAACAACTGCAGTGACTTGTGTCAGTGCAGCACTGCTTGTGTCCTCTCTATAGGAGATAGTTCCTCCACGTCTGTTGTCAAGGCGAGTCCAAAGAGGAGCAATGATGTCTCTTCCGGAATCCAGAGAGGGGTTATAGGCAGACAGCGGCTCGGTAAACGTTAGATGGCCATTGTTGTTCACCTAAAATTCAACAAAAAAAAAAAATTTTTGATGTGTTTTAAAGGGCATATATTTACCCAAACAAGACTGATCCACTTAAAACCCATCAAAAGTCATCTTTTTCTTTTTCCTTTCTTCAGGACAAAAGTATTCTCACATATATCTTTGAAGAAGAAAAATTAGCTTACAAAGGTCTGATTGTATGTGCGTCCAAAGAATTTGAAAGGCTGCTGCAAAACAATGGCTTCCGAGCTTCCAACATCAGAAATGAGGTTGACCATTTCTCCATTTCCAAAAGGAAAGAAATGTGTTGGCACTGTGAAAAGGAAGAATTAATTATTTAGTTCTGCTAAAAAAATATAAGTAAAAAAATGGTACAGGTTAAGTTTGAGTTTCCAGTTACAATGGCTTTTATTGCAAACAATAAGACAATTAATTAGCTTACAGTTCGGTGAGCCATCAACATGGAAAGACCAGCGACCATTCACATTGATATTACTGCTGGATGAGAGTTCTGAGGCACTGGTTACTGGAATTGTGAAAGAATTGATAGAGTCCACAGTGTTGTAACCAGCCTGTAGAAGTACAGTAAATTAATCATTTTTAGGTCCTCAACCTGTTACAGATATAAATGTCTTTTGCTTGTGATGTTGCAAAACCGACAAGTTATGTAATATATGAAGTGAGGCAAGGGCAATTTCCTTGTCATTTTTCTAATTTGTAAATTACAAGGACCTCCACTCATTCAAAGACAGTCTCCACTCACCAGCCGACGTCGTCCTGTTTCTGCAATGTCTCCATAGTTGATCAGGATGAAAGAGCGATGGACATTGGAGACTAAAACCACTTGGAATGTAACCAGCTTCAAAATACCAACAGATGGCATTTAAAACCTTCACCCTTCACAGGACAACACGTATTTATTGATAAGCAACGATTAGATCTTACCCCTCCACCATTATAGGATGGCACTCTGTCCCATGTAGCGACAAAAGCTGAAGTAGCAGCAAAAGGTATGTTAGGGAAGTATTGCTTAACAACTGCAGTGACTTGTGTCAGTGCAGCACTGCTTGTGTCCTCTCTATAGGAGATAGTTCCTGCACGTCTGTTGTCAAGGTGAGTCCAAAAAGGAGCAATGATGTCTATTCCAGGGTTATGTATGGGAACGTAGGAGGACAGCTGCGCTGTAAATGTACAGTGGCCATTGTTGTTCACCTAAAATTGAGAGAGAGAAAACAAAGGTTTTGACCAATATTTGACCAAATTAAATATGGAAAATATTGCACACTGTTAAATCAAAATAATCTATAAGAAATATATCAATATAACCGTTTTTTTTTTAAATCACCATTGGTGCATAAATAAATCCGCAACCAATTAAATAGTCCAATACTTACAAAGATCTTACTGTGTCTACGTCCAAAGTAAGTGAAAGGTTGCAGCAAGGAAATTGCTGGAGAGCCTCCATCATCTGAACGAGGGTTTATTGTGTCTCCGTCTCCAAAAGGCAGGAAATTAGTTGGCACTAAATAGAATGCAAATTACATTACATTATTAATATGAGAACATATGATAAATAAACCTGCATACAAATATTTGTAACATTTAATTGTATGTAATATTTTCATTTTCAAAAACTTTTCAAATGTTATTTAATTGTTTTGCTTTTGGAATAGTTAAGAGTGTGGGAATACAGAATATGTGTCAGGACGGAAGATATATATATCCCTTGCAGTATTAGCAAAATGTTTTTTTTTTTCCAGACACGCACAAAAAAAAAAGATTCTTAAATCAATTTAACTCCTTATTTTGAGTTTTGGGAAACTTGTGAATATCTTGTGTAGTTTCTGATATATAATTTGTATTATTTTGTCATTACCTTGAGCTTCAGTTATTTCACCTGGTGGAATGAGAACAGAAAATAGTATTTTTCAGAGTTGCAATAGATTAAATTATACTGTACATTGAGCTTTCATTTAAACTATATAGTAATTTTTTTTTTTATATACTTGACAAAACTTTGCAAATTAACATCCAGAATCTATATATTTTGTAACCTCAAAGTATCTAATTAATTTCATCAATCATCAATGAGATTTTGAATATTTTCATATTTAATATCTGACTGCCTTACTGGCAAAAAGAGACAGCAGTGATACAACATATAACAGGATAGGTTCCCCCATCTTTTAGTTGGTCTGTCACACCGTATTCTGTAAAAGAACAAAAACATTTTGTTTGCATAACATGTACAACATTTTATGATGTATTTGTTGCTACTGGGTAAAGCCGGGTTCACATTGTACAGGCCGTCTGAGAAAAAATAGGTGAATCCTAAGAGATTTCTCTGATCAAAGGCCAACATTTTAAGTTTGCCTACAGCCAAGTAATGACCATTGCAATAAAATTTTACCTCAGATTAAATTCTGGCAGTTTCAGAAGGTTTCAGGTTTATAGTGTAGCTTCTCCGATGACAACCGTCAAATCAAAAACCAATTGGAGCGCATGAACCTGATGACAGATTAGTGCGACGACAACAATCCACTGTAAAAAAATATACAAAAAAATAGACAGTGAATGTACATGTCTAATGTAAAATAACATGAAAAACCTGTAACTGTGAATAACAAAAAAATTTTTTTTTACATACGATTTAGACGATTTATTGGAAATATATGAAATGTTTTTTTCTTTCTTAAGATGACGCTGTGTTTACATAATTTTTCATCGGATAAAGAAATCTCTGTCTCTATCATTCTGAATTCTGTACCACTTCTGAACTGTGTGCATGTGACGTCAGATTGAGGTGGGGCAATGCCAAACTTCCACACTTGCTTCCACCTGAGTCTGTTTTGCCCGATGCCTTTTTGTCTGAGGCCACTTCGTCCGATGCCTTTTAGTCAGTTGTTGTTTTGCCCGATGCCTTATTAAACGAGACCTGGTGCTTGACTTTGTTTTTCCTGAGGCATGATGCCATTTCGTCCATTGGCTGATTCCTTTTATTACCGAGTACTGTTTACATGACAGAAATAAAGTCAAACTGAGTTGTTTGGAGCCGTACCAGCAGGCGCAATGATATTACAAACTTAGTGCCGGTCACGTTGGAAGTTACCGAGCTGGGGACTATTTTCAGGCGCTGCGTAATATCATTGCGCCTGCTGCCCCCCTGGTACGGCAGCACAGTTCCTTGATTATTACGCAGGAATGAGAGTATAGTTCCTAGTCATATTGGCATAGAAAATCGCAACTTTTTAATTTTCTGTCGGTATTAGTACACGATGTAACTACAGAAGAGTCAAGTTTTAAATAGGGAAAATATCTTAAAACTATCATACAAATATCATAACACTCTTTGGTCAGAGAGAGATGCTAACGATCTAATCAGATTCAATGATCTATGCTAAGCTAAGCTATGCTAAAAGTGCTACCGCCAGACCCGGAGATCGGCTGAATGGATTCGAAAACGGTAAAACTGTTTAACTCTAGGGGAGTCGGAAAATGAGCATATTTCCCAAAAAAGCGGATAGTTCCTTTAATGTCTTCTATTATCTTCAGTTGATTTCATCTAAGGCTGTGGCTGGAAGTAATTTTGTGTTCTTGTCTTTCTCTTTTTTTCTGTTCTTGTTATTTATCTGTCCTTCATAGATTCTGCTTGTTAACAGCAGGTGTTCATCACTAATGGTCAGGCATTTAATTAATCACTTAAGTATCGAATTAACTTCAACACTGAGCAGTGTTCATTTAACACTGAGGATTTTGAGGGGGTTAAGATAAAGACAAGTCTTCTTGTGTGCGTACATTTTTAACATGTCTTGACTGCTGTACAATCTGACATTAGCACCAAAACTTTGGAACAATCTTCCTAACATTGTTCGGGAAGCAGACACACTCTGTCAGTTCAAATCTAGACTAAAAACACATCTCTTTGACCTAGCATTCACATAACACACTATAGACTTCTATAACTCAATGTTAGGCTGCATAGTTTAGATCAGCCGGAACTGGGAACACTTCCCATAAATCCCATGAATGTACTTTTCTACCTCTGTACAGAACCATTGTCAGAATAATTCCGGTTCACATGGCTATGCGGAAGCTATAAAAAATTCTGTATTATACATTTTTCAAGGCTCGTACCTTGGAACTTATTTTATGGTTTGCGTTCTCGAGACACCAAGCACTGTGCAAATGAGCGGCCGGCTTGCATTAAGGGTTTTCTGTCAGAGCGGTGTCGTGTTAGCGGCCACTAAGTTAATAACTAATGATCGTTGCGACGGAAGTGAATCAATCAAATCTAACTTTAGCTGGACAATAACTTTATTCTAGATCTGCTATAAAACAACTATCTCTGTTTCTTTAATTACCTATTATCACTGTAAAGCTGCTTTGAAACAATCTATATTGTTAAAAGCGCTATATAAATGAAGGTGACTTGACATACATTCATACAACACAATACAATACAATACAATACAATACAATACAATACAATACAATACAATACAATACAATACAATAAAATAGTAACATCTTACCAAAATGCCAAAAGGAAAATGTGATATTATTGAAAAATATCTAATAAGGAACTTCTGCAGTTTTTGGAACACTTGTTTTCAACGTTGTTGTGTCTGTATTTATACCCACAGTAAGTGTTCTGGGTGGGGTTTTCACATTGCACACACACACACACACACACACACACACACACACACACACACACACACACACACACACACACACACACACACACACCCACACACACACACACACACACACACACACACACACACACACACACACACACACACACACCCACACACACACACACACACACACACACACACACACACACACACACACACACACACACACACACACACACACACACACACACACACACACACACACACACACTCACACACAGAGGACTGAATACTTTTTTTAATAATACTTTTTTGAATCTGAGAACTTACCGCACTCCTTTGTGAACATCCCTACTTTATAAATGGGAAAACAATAATTAAGTGTTCACACCTGAATCTCTCTCTTTCCCTCTTTTTTTTATTCTATAATACCGAAAATTGTGCGTTGCTAACCTAAGGATAAATAGCTTGTAATATGTGTAATAATAAAGTCAAGGTTCAATGTTTGTATGGTTCAGAATCTATGGGACTCTGGCATGACATTTCACGTTTTAGATATATACAGAAAGCTTAGTTTATTTGGGATAACTTACGACACAGTTATAAACATGATGATGAATTTTTATATATATATATATATATATATATATATATATATATATATATATATATATATTAATAAAGGGATTTGTAGGTCCAACATTTTTAGAATTTATTACTCTGTAGTATAGGTCTGAACATGATTTATCTCCAACCTGAAGATGAATGGCTTATGACATGCTTAATAACAAAGTATGAAGGTTAAAAAATGTTATGTTTCAGAAGCCGAGGCTACAGCATGAAATACCACATTTTGGACATATATGAGCTGGAGCTTTGGACATATTTAAAATTAAAATTGCCTTTAACTGGTTTTATGAATTTAAAGAATGTCTTCACGTCTTTAGAGACTTTAAAGGGGTCATGACATGAGAAACCAAATTTGCCTTGATCTTTTGGTATATAAGAGGTCTTTGTACCATTAAAACGTCCTGCAAGTTTCATAGCTTAAGACGTCGTCCCCATTATAAACGAATCATTTATTTAATCAAGCTCTAAATACAGCTCGTTCTGGATCCATGGTAAGAAGTGACGTCACGGTACGAAGTGATGTACCAGCGTTTGCATATAGACCGCCTCCAGCACAAGACAGCTACGCTTAAAGCGCAAGACAACTACGCTCATTTCGTATCGTTGTCGCGCCCGCGCGCCGCACGCCTCACTAGTGTTCAGTCGCCGGACAGCGAGTGGGTCTGTGTACAGGGAAATCACGATGCCACGCAGATGTGCTGTTCCTGGCTGTGGACAAACAACATCTTTGAATACGCTGCAGAAAGATCCAGATGTCAGGGAAAAATGGATGCACTTTATTCTTTGCGGACGTCTCAGTCACGGCAGTGTTAGTTTAAGCGTTTGTTCTATACATTTGAAGGATGACTGGTTTGAGAACAAATCCCAAAATGATGCTGGCTTTGCCAGAAAACTGTTGCTCAAAGATAAGTCCGTGCCGACTATTCTGGGCTCAACAACGACGACGCAAACTGTAAGTAATGTGTTTAAAACTTTAAACTACTTTTTAAATACGCTGAATCCGCAAATCCTCTGGCTGGGGGCGTTAATAATTGATGCATAGGCACTGACGTTAGCCAATCATAACAGTGGGCGTTAACACTGAACTCTTAAAGGGGAAACACCCCCAGAACAGACTGTTTGAATCAGAGGATAAGAAACAGGGTGGGAAAAGGTCATAAATCACTACATTTTAAAAGTTTTTTGTAAAAAAAACTATAGTAATACTATAATTGCACCTAAGGGAACATAATAATAAAATAAAAAAACCCATGTCATGACCCCTTTAAGTCTTTACGCTAAAGGCACGGACCATAATTTAGGTGTAAAAAGGTTAATATAATTGTTAGTGCCTTAAGCAAAATATGTTTTTTAATTTCACATAACCAATTCACAGTGCGTTCAATTTCCAACACTTTAAAGAAAGTTTTCAGGTTTCATTTCAAGCAAGTTATTTCAGAAACTTGACAACTTGATCTGTGCTTGAATAGGCTATTATCTGTTCTATTAGATATCTGTTAACTCATACATCATCAGGTGGTATCACTCATTTTTGATCAACAGAACCCAGCAGGTCTGAGTGAATCCGACATTATCTGGGCCTAAAGTGATCAATACAGGTGTTCCTCAAGGATATGTAAGTTTTCCCATTATAGTTTACATTATACACAAACGATTGTATGCAGTCATCCCAGTTTTATTGTCAAGTTTTCTGACGACACTGCCATCTTGGGACTTATGGATACAGAAACTGACATTTCTGGCTATAGTTTGGAGGTTAAATGTTTGTACAATGCTCAAAGTGACAAACCCACTCCAGCCCACGAGCTCAGTCAGGAGCCTACTCCATACTCTATCTTTCATATTGATTAATATCTGTATAACACAGCCATAATATGTTTGTATACATTTGGTCCAATATGTGCTGTAGAAAATGCTACATTGTTTAATAAAATAAAAAAAGAAGAAAGAATTGATTACTGGCTTGGCAATGAGGCTGTTTCTATGTATGGGTATACATTTACTGTCTCCAGTGCTCCATTAAACAATCATTGTTTAATTGATTAAAGTTTAAAATCAAATGGCGACTCTCACAGAACTAAAGGAATTTAATGCTGAGCTAATCAATCAGGAAGACTATGGCACATAAAGAGGATTATAACTGAGATTGGTAACAAATGTATGCCCAGTGACAGTAAATGCTATTTTTTAAAAATATGAATTTGGAGAATATTCAATCATTTATGGGATTAATCTTAGAAAAACTGATTTAGTACTGATTTATTGTCTAACATGCTCGATTAAACACATCAAGTTTGATCAGATTAATGTACTTTACGTCGTCTTGCGACGCTGTGAGGAATAATAGGCTACTATTGTGATCGAGCGTTCAGACAGGGTTCGCCTAACACTTCAGAAAAAAAAAAAAACAATAAATGATAACCGTTTGGAACTCTTCTCCACTTTATTATATAACACCGATCACCAACTCCAAAAGAAACCCGCGACACTCCAGTACCAAGTGCGCGCATGACCCATGCCTATCTACGGCAAGCCCCGAGGGGAAAAATACATTACATACACACATATACAACGAGCGCCAGTACATCCAGAATTAGTGCATCATAACTAGGGATGGGAATTGATAAGGATTTAACGATTCCGATTCCATTATCGATATTGCTTATCGATCCGATTCCTTATCGATTCTCTTATCGATTCTCATTGGGCGAGGGAATAAGAACAAATTTGTTTGTTTGTATTAACTCGCTTTAATATCTGATCAGAAGACACAGCACAGAGCACATACAAATTATGTGTAGCAACCTCAGAACAAACCTAAAAGTAGGTAAGCTACTTCTCAAAGGAAAGTCCAGGGACCTATTGTCACAGTGT
This sequence comes from Phoxinus phoxinus, assembly GCF_949152265.1. Taxonomy (NCBI): domain Eukaryota; kingdom Metazoa; phylum Chordata; class Actinopteri; order Cypriniformes; family Leuciscidae; genus Phoxinus; species Phoxinus phoxinus. The sequence goes on along the minus strand of NC_136893.1, from coordinate 27,553,670 downwards.
CTGGTGGTTCTCTGGGTTTAACACTAGAGGTCTCAGTTTTCACGGTGTCTAGGCATTTTCACTACATTTCCCATAATCCTGTCTGTCACTGGTTGTTAATTTCCTTCAGCTGTTTCTCGTCACCTTGTTTGCACTTGTGTATATATACCCTGTCTGTTTCAGTGTTTGTCACGGAGTCCTTGTATATTGTCCCCACACTTCCGTTCCTGTTGCTGCCCGTTTCTTGTCCTTGTTCATGTCTTGTGTCTTTGGATTGCCCTATTGGATTTTGACCCTTGCCTGGACTGGTTTTGTGAGTACGGATTACCCTATTAAAGAATACTGCTTTTGGATCTTCGTGTCTTGTGTGTGTGTCGTGACACCTATAGCCTAGGGCAGTGTTTCTCAACCAGTATGCCATGGAACGCTAGTGTCTGCCTTGAAAGATTATCAAGAAGAGTGCCTTAGTGCCTTCACATTCATTGGTCCAGACAAAAAAAAACAAAAAACTGCCATTTATGTGCCATAAAAACGAAAAACACAGACTGAAAACAGTCAAGGAAGAGCTTGTGCCTTTTGGAATATTAACAGTGCTCATTTGGATTCAACCTGAAACAAAACGTGTGTGCGCTAGTGAGTGAGCGAGAGTGTGTGCGCTAGTGAGTGAGCGAGAGTGTGTGCACGCGCGTGTGTGTGTGTGTGAGTGCGAGATAGTGTGTGAGTGAGCATGTGTGCGTTTGTGTGTGTGTGTGTGTGAGTGACTGAGCGAGAGAGTGTGTATGTGCGCTTATGAGTGAGCGAGAGTGTGTGCGTGAGCGCGAGATTGCGTGTGAGCGCTAGTGAGTGAGTGTATATGTGCGCGCGCGTGTGTGTGAGTGAACATGTGTGCGTTTGTGTGAGTGAGTGAGCGCGAGTGTGTGTGTGTGCAGTGAGTGCGTATGTGTGAGTGAATGTGTGTGAGACGGCACGCGATAGCTGGTCGGAAAGCAACATGGCGTCCCGTTAAATGCCTCATTATACTTTTGCGTCGAACTTCTGCCTCTGCCATGTTTGCCGCGTTCTGAATCAAAACAACGCAGCGCGTGTGTGACGTCATGACACATTTGCAACGAGCGGAACCGATACGCGGAATCGGTACGCAGGCATGCTAACGGTTCCAAGGAATCGATTCACTGGGCACCGGTTCTGAAGAAGAATCGGTTCTCGGTTCCCATCCCTAATCATAACAGAGTCCAACAAAGTCTGTTACATACGGTCCCCCTCACAAAATAAACGTCCCCGTTTATGTTTCAGAATAACAACATCAACCGTCAAAAACAATAAACAGCCGTGTACAATGAAACACAAAACAGAGTACATAGCACATTATTTTTACTGCAACAAGCCTATTAATAGAACAGTTTTTTTTTTTTTTCTGACAGTTATAACAGGCTCTACAATAGAACAAATTCAAACTTGCACTCTTCCATACCCATAGGTATACAGGCACTTCAATATAAATCAAAATCCTTCAAATGGCCCGGAGGTCTATGAACTCTCCCAGTCCTACTCATGTTTCGCTCAGACCCCTTAACTGAATAAGATGAATCAGAAGAACCACTCAGATCTTTATGGGGAGAAACACATTCCTCTCCATCAGAATCTCCTGACTTCAGGGAAAGAGACTCAGGCTGTGAGTCCGGAACATTGAACAATGTCTGGTTCTGTGACACAAGAGAAACAGGCAATGTGTAAGGCCGCACCCTATTGTAATGTACGACCTGCGCCCTCTCACCAGAGTCAAAAGGATCTACAATACGGTAAGTCAGTCCCTGTTCCCCACATGACTACAGGGCCACTTGTGAGGGGACAGAAAAATGAGCGGCATAACAATCCATCAATTATAGAAAGACGGTTGAATTCAGTCCAAAGCTTCCGTAAGCACTGAGAAGCTTCTTGTAGTTTTCTCCTGGTCTTTGGGATTGCATCACCCAGCTCAACACAGTATTAATATCAGGGTCAGCATGCTGCATTGCCCTAATATCTGATAAGCTGTGTGACAAAACATTCATGGAAGACATGCTGTCTGAATTGTCATGCGAGTTGACAGCAGTCGCATCTCCTGCCGAATCAGTGACTTCAGAGGAACATGGAATGTTATCCATTTGACTAGAACTCACCACATTCACTTCCAGTACCTCTTTAATACTGGCCTCTGCCTCGTTAGGGCCAGGTGTCTCAGGGCGGTGAGAAAGCGCGTCCGCATTCTTATGGTTTTTTCCATCTTTGTGTACAATGACCCAATTCAATGGATCAAGCTCCAGAATCCACCTCCCTCTTCTTCCTGTTGGATCATCATCAATGGACATACGCCGAAGTGCCAAGAGTGGTCGATGGTCTGTGATAATGGTAAATGAGGCAAGTCCAATGTAATGCTTGAATTCCCTTACTGCCCACACGATAGCCCACAACTCACGATCAAATGTGGACCAACGCCTCTGTGTGGAATTCAATGCCCGGCTGGCGTATGCGACCACATGTTCGAGTCCATCTCTATCCTGGGCAAGAACTGCACCGACGGCCAGGTTGGATGCATCAGTGTAGATTTTAAAAGGCACACTGAAGTCAGGCAATACCACTACAGGATCAGATGACAACACACTTTTCAAAAGGTTAAATGATTTGTCGCACTCAGCATTCCACACAAAGGGCATATTTTTCCCGACGAGATGGTTTAGTGGAGCAGCGAGTTTAGAAAAATCCTTGACGAATCATCTGTAATAGGAACACAGTCCCATAAATGCTCTCACCTCAGAAGGAGAATGGGGAATTGGCCAGTTCAAGACTTTCTCAGTGTTCTTTGGATCAGGATGAAGACCTTCTCGAGAAACAACATGGCCAAGAAAGACCACGTGATCTCTGGCAAGGTGGCATTTGCCTGGATTTAGTCTCAAGCCAGCAGATTGTATTCTTGAGAACACCTCTTTCAGGCTTGCCAGGTGTTCTTCAAAAGTTTTGTTATAAATTAAAATGTCATCGAGATATACCATGCAGATGTGCCACGGGAGCCCTCTGAGGACAAGCTCCATCAATCGTTGAAATGTGGCGGGGGCGTTGGATAGGCCCATCGGCATGGACTGCCGCTGATAGAGGTCCTATCCCGTTGTAAAGGCCGTCTTTTCCTCTTCCTCTTCAGCAACTTCCACCTGCCTGTAACCGTTAGAGAAATCTAGCGTGCTGAACCACTCTGCGCCTGATAACGCATCCAGTGTGTCATCCACACGGGGTAGAGGATGAGAGAGACTTTAATAGTCGCACTGTTTAATCGCCTGTAGTCTACACAAAAACGCCATGTGCCACACTTCTTTTTCACCAAAACAACTGGTGACGTCCAGGGACTACAGCTCTCCTCAATGACGCCATCTTCTAACAGGCCATCCACTTGTTTCTCTATCTCAGCACGTTTTTCAGGGGATGCACGATATGCACGCTGTTTGATAGGAGTCTGCTCACCAGTTCTGATGTGATGTTTTACTAGTGTACATCTACTGGAATTCCGTTTGAAAGAGCTGAAGATGTCATTATATTCCAACAGCAATGCTGAAAGCGCATCCCTCTCAGATTCAGAAATAGATGAATCATCCAACGACGCAGGAGGCGTGACCCTGGAAAAGGTCGCTCCAGCTACGTTAACCGGAGCATGAAACGGCTGAACATCGGAGTCATCAACTGTGTTAAACTCACCCAGGTGCATACCTTGTTTCAATGAAATGTCCTGTCCAGTAGGATTCAAAACCCGAGCTTTTGTCAGTCCGTTGTGAACCATGGCAACTGTGTGAGCAACCACTAGACCGGAAGAATCCGCCACATTGGGTTCCAGATAGCCAACAAAGTTACTCGCCAAATGGGCTGCGTTGGGTGTACACACTTTAACTGCCACAACTGACTCACTGAGGGGTGGCAAGTTCATAGCGGTGGCCAGAGACACGTTGCAGCACAGTGGAACAAAATCTTTGCTGGTAAGGAGAGGAACTGAGATGTCCCACAGTTGTAGCTTAGCACGGCCTAGGTCCACTAAAGCATGGTTTGTGTGAAGCCTCGAGTTGTCATAGACGCGACGCTTCTCGTCCGGTGTGTGCGATGCCTCGAGTTGTCATAGACGCGCCGCTTCTCGTCCGGTGTGTGCTAAGCCTTGAGTTGTCAAAGAGTGCTTCTTGTCCGGTGTGTGCGATACCTCGAGTTGTCATAGACGCGACGCGGTGCTTCTCGTCCGGTGTGTGCGATGCCTCGAGTTGTCATAGACGCGACGCGGTGCTTCTCGTCCGGTGTGTGCGATGCCTCGAGTTGTCATAGACGCAACGCGGTGCTTCTTGTCCGGTGTGTGCAATACCTCGAGTTGTCATAGACGCGACGCGGTGCTTCTTGTCCGGTGTGTGAAATACCTTGAGTTGTCATAGACGCGACGCGGTGCTTCATGTCCGGTGTGTGCGATACCTCGAGTTGTCATAGACGCGACGCGGTGCTTCTCGTCCGGTGTGTGCGATACCTCGAGTTGTCATAGACGCGACGCGGCGCTTCTTGTCCGGTGTGTGCGATACCTCGAGTTGTCATAGACGCGACGCGGTGCTTCTCGTCCGGTGTGTGCGATGCCTCGAGTTGTCATAGACGCGACGCTTCTCGTCCGGTGTGTGCGAAGCCTTGAGTTGTCAAAGAGTGCTTCTTGTCCGGTGTGTGCGATACCTCGAGTTGTCATAGACGCGACGCGGTGCTTCTCGTTCGATGTGTGCGATGCCTCGAGTTGTCAAAGACGCGGCGCTTCTTGTCCGGTGTGTGCGATACCTCGAGTTGTCATAGACGCAACGCGGCGCTTCTTGTCCGGTGTGTGCGATACCTCGTGTTGTCATAGACGCGATGCGGCGCTTCTTGTCCGGTGTGTGCGATACCTCGAGTTGTCATAGACGCGACGCGGTGCTTCTCGTCCGGTGTGTGCGATGCCTCGAGTTGTCATAGACGCGACCCGGTGCTTCTTGTCCGGTGTGTGCGATACCTCGAGTTGTCATAGACGCGACGCGGTGCTTCTCGTCCGGTGTGTGCGATGCCTCGAGTTGTCAAATACGCGGTGCTTCTTGTCCGGTGTGTGCGATACCTCGAGTTGTCATAAAAACGCGACGCGATGCTTCTCGTCCGGTGTGTGCGATGCCTCGAGTTGTCAAAGACGCGGCGCTTCTCGTGTGCGGCCCACAGAGGAGGTTGCTGCGCATTTCAACACGCATGTTTTTTTCCGCTTGACAAGCCAACCGAACGTGACATGGGGGCGTGGCAGCATCGACCATTCCATTTTTTAATTCGATGTTTTAATTCGATGATTTTTAAATCTCTCCTCATTCTTTGTTTATAGTTCCCTCACAGTCCCACCTGACAGGGCCATTATGGGAGGGTCTTTGTCTTTGTCAGGTGTGAAACACATCAACATCCATGATGATTCACAGCTCCTTGCATGTTTTCTTACACAAAATGTCTTATTCAGATAAAACAATATATTGATTTAAATTGTGTGAGTACGCAGGAGGATTTCCACATAGTTTTGAAGCTGTTAAAATATTGCACTCTTACACATTGTAATACGGTATCAGTCGAATTACCTATTGTTCTATTTGAAGCTATTACGGTTTGAACGTGATATGACGTTGTTACGTGATTACGTTGTAAAATGTTTCCTGTTTATGTTTTGCTGAATAAAGCTGCCAAGGAGATGAAATAGAGAAAAGCAACGTTTCGTTTGTTTTCCAACAGAGTGATGGGGAACTGCACGCTCAAGTTTAACAGAAGCAAATATTCTAGGCTACGTGATACAATTTTCAAAAGTCTTGTAAATAAATAATTAGTATGGGTTTCATGACCTTCAGTTTCTTTTTATTTATTTTCACAAACCACGCATAAATGTCATTATCTCAAAACTACAAACTTTTACATACATGCTGCTGACATATTATTGTAGCAGAGTTTGTGCTGAATACAGTGTAATAAGACTTCAACCATGAACATGTCATAAGTAACAGAAATAAGCACAAATGTCAGAGCATGTCAGAAACACCTGCAGGGCCCAGAAAACACCTCTGACCCCAGAGGGTTAATCCTTGTGAACCATAATTACATTCACATGTATGCATTTGGCAGACGCTTTTATCCAAAGCGACTTACATTGCTTTTCAAAGGTACACATTTTTACATTCTTATCAGTTCTAATTAGCGTAATTACTTTGCTTTTAACTTGGAATGTCATTTTTTTTTCTGAAATGAGACAGCCTTGATGACGTATGTAGCCCTCTGGAGAGTGCGTACTTCAAAATGAGACACAGCTATTGTGGAGTCCCTGCAGGGACAGATTCATGAACAGGCTTTCGTAGGCCGGGACCTAGGGGTCCACATCGATCAGCGGGCTCTGTTCAGTCATTTTTATTCATTAATTTTTACGCGATACAATTTTCTAATTTTGTGAAGAAATAATCAGTATGGGTTTCATGACCTTATTTCAGTGATTTTTTTTTTTCACAAACCACACAGAAATGTCATTATCTCAAAACGACAAACTTTTACATACATGCTGCTGATACATTATTGTGCAAAATACAGTGTAATCAGACATTAGCCATGAAAACATCAGTAACAGTATAAGTAACAGAAATAAGCACAAATATCAGAGCATGTCAGAACACCTCCAGGGCCCACAAAACACCTCAGAACCCAGAGGGTTAATCCCTGTGAGCCATAATTAGTGTAATTACTTTGCTTTTAACTTGGAATGTAATTTATTAGTTTTTTTCTGAAATGAGACAGCCTTGATGACGTATTTGGCCCTCTGATGAGTGCGTACTTCAAAATGAGACACAGCAATTGACAGATTCATGAACAGGCTACCGTAGGCCGTGACCTAGGGGTCCACAGCGATCAGCGGGCTCTGTTCAGTCATTTTTATTCATTCATTTTTACTTACACCTTATCAAATCTCAGGCCTATTACATACCCTTATCGTCTCTGCTCCAATAAAACACAGATGACTAGTAGCTGCTTTTAGTGGATTCGTATTTCAGTGTTACCTTTGTAAAAGCTATAGAGGTGGATGCCATTATTGTTGGTGATTTTGTTTTCTCATTATTTATGGGTAGTTAGAGAATGATATACACAACAGTTCTTTCTGGTTCTCGAATCTGATTGGCCGAGAGCCTTTTGCAGTCGTGCTATATTCACACAGTAACATCACTCTGACCGTCTCACCGTTTGTATCACTCCACTTGCGACTGTCATGGCGACTGTTATGGCGGTCGGACAAATCCACAATATTTAAAATAAAATACTATTACTAAAAATACTATAAAATACTAATACACCGTTTTTGTATCACAAAATGAAGTTTTTTTTATTTTATGTTGATCATTCATATGAGTACAATCATATTGTATATTTCAGTTTACATACAGTGCTCAATACAATCACAAAGTTTATTTGCAAAAATGTACAATTATCTAATGTGTTTTAAATATAAGTTAAGGCATAAAATGAAGTTAGGGCATAACATATCGCCGGCATTGGGTCGTCTCTTCGCAGGCGTCGAGTCGTCTCTTCACAGGCGTTGGGGCATCTGAAGTCTCCATGAGAGGCTGGATACATAACTGGAGCTGACGAACTCTATTTGAGTTACTGGCGTCCCGAGATAACAACAAAAAAAGGCAGATGGGAAATAATTAGTGTAGCTGCTGTTCATAATATGAATGCATTTGATCTGATTTAACTGTAGTATAAAAGGTATGAGATGCATTATGTGAATGCTTGGCTAAAGAGATGCGTCTTTAGTCTAGTTTTAAACTGGGAGAGCGAGTCTGAGCCTCGGACAATATCAGGAAGGCTATTCCAGAGTTTAGGAGCTAGATGTGAAAACGCCCTCCCTTCTTTAGTGGACTTAGTTATCCTAGGTACGACCAGAAGCCTCGAATTTAGCGATCTTAAAGAGCGCGATGGATTATATGGCGATAGAAGATCCCTTAAATACACAGGAGCTAAACCATTTAGGGTTTTATAGGTCAGTAGCAATACTTTGTAATTGATTCGGAACTTGATAGGTAACCAGTGTAGAGATGATAAAATTGGTGTTATATGATCATATTTTCTTGACCTAGTAAGAACTCTAGCGGCTGCAGTTTGGACTAACTGTAGCTTGTTTACGGAGGATGCAGGACAACCAGCTAATAAAGCATTACAGTAATCTAGTCTCGAGGTCATGAATGCATGAACTAACTTTTCTGCATCAGAAACAGATAGCATGTTACGTAGCTTAGCAATGTTTCTAAGGTGGACAATGGTAGCTTATTTAATGTATAAATTAATGTAAATGTCCAAAAAACGGGTAATGTCATACTTTGTAGTAGCGCTATCGTGGTGTAATAATCTGTTTGGTTGTAAAATGTATTACCTGAATGAAACAAAATCGAATGTATAGTCCTGTGGATTCATTCATTCACAGGCAGCTTACGAATATGTCCAACTAATAGAGATCTTCATCGCTGGCAAAAATATGATGCAATTGCAGATTTGCTTTCAATTGGCTGTACTGTAGGTCCACGGCCACTTCATCTAACGCTCTTGATGTTCTTAAATCTTCCAGTCAAGTGTGAATTTAAACCGCTTTAGACGATTCAGTGCGTGTAGGAAACTGAACAGATCATACAAACTGATTCGTGAACCGATTTAGAAAGATCTGCCAACTTGTTTGATGAAGTCTTTGAACAGAATCGACTCAAAAGAGTAATTTATTTGTGATTGAGCATCGGTCATGCCCAGAAAAAAAGAAACTACAGTACGCATTTAACAACATGCATTGCTTTAAAATAAAGTAACGAGAGGAACGTCGCCCAACGTAACAAAGTAAAAGTACAGTTTTTTTCATGAGAAATGTACTCGAGTTAAAAGTAAAAGTACCCACATTTAAATCTACTCTTAAAAGTAAAAATTTCCCCAAAAAATACTCAAGTAAATGTAAAGAGGTAAATGTACTTCATTACTACCCACCTCGAGAACGATAGAGAGAAGCACCAGTTGTATGGGCTTGCCTTGTTGTCATATGTAAGATTAAGCGAGGTGTGCCATCGCTCATTCTAGTTGTAAAACTATGTTATACTGTAGCTTAGGCTTCCTCTCATGGTGAGAGCATTTGAGGCCGCCACTCATTCATATGAAATATGTTATCAGTGGAGAGTTAAGTGGCAGAACGTCATTCTAGAAAGAAGGTACACACATCCGTGTTAGCCCTCGGGCTATTAGCCACCTCAGGGTAGAGTAGTCGGTCTATCTAAAAAAAAACAAAAATTGTTTTGTTGTTGTTTTGGAGTATAGACTGACGCTGGAGCTTCAGATAGATCTCATGTCCGACCCACAGGGCCGTCTGACATCTTTTGGTCCTGAGTACATCACCCTCTTGTGCTCTGTTTGAGTTTTCAGTAGGCTGAGCGATTCTGCAGCCCCTCGTATGAAACAAATGTATATAAAAACATTTTCTCGTAAGGCTGTGGCTCCTATGAGCCCTCAGGTAGATCTATGCTTACAGGCTGGCCCTCACCTGGGCCGCCTCTGTAGCTGGCCTAGGCTTTACTAGGGATAGGGGAGGCATTCTGCTAAAGCATTTCTGAATCTGGCCCTTCACTATGTGAATGTAGGTTTTTAGAGTGTCCCTATATGACAGCCTCCTCCCATGGGAATCGTTAGGCCAAGGCCCGCCCACTTTCTGCGTTCTGGGGCGAGAAGAGTAGCGCAGCTTGGTGCAGAGGCATGATTTATAATGACCCTGGGTTGGGCCTTAATAGGGCTCCCCGGTACAATGGGTCTTCTTGAGCAGGGTTAGGCTATCTTTTCGCTTCACGAAGAGACTGTTTTTTTTTGTCTGCCCGAACCGGCCAAACTGAACCGGCTACCCTGGGACTGACACCCGGAATCAGGGTTCATAGCAACCAGTTTTTTAGCTTGCTATCATGTAGTAGGCTTCTCCAGGCCTCCCTGAAGGTAAGTTCCCACATATGCTGGCTATCAGGTAGTAGGCCTCACTAGGCCTCCCTGAAGGCAAAGTCCCAAGGACGGGCAACTTGACAGCTAGCCTGATTGGCTATTAGGTAGTAAGCCTCACCAGGCCTCCCTGTTAGTGGTTTCCCAGCGAGACTAGGTTCTGGCATCTGTGTACCCATATATATAACTGGCCGCTCGCTATCAGTTCACCTGTCCTTGGCAGGCAGCTTCTAAAGGCGAGCTTGCGCCCTAACACGACTAAAATTGTCATTTTTCTGCTACTGGTTCCCTCCCGGAATCTCCTTTTGCTTACAGCCTGGTTTTGCCTACCAGGCAGGCCATGTGCTCCCCTCACTGAGGGTCACTATGAGTACTCGGCCTCAGTCTGCACAGCAAAAAGTCGAGTGTTGAATTAACTCTCACAGAGTTGATTTCAACACTTTTTGAGAGTTTATATAATGTAGCTCTACACTCTCCAGAGTTAAATGAACACTTTCACAATAGTTAAACATTTAACACTATGCCAGGGTTCCTTCTTTGACTTCTTTGATAAAGTGTTAAAATAACACTAAAAGGGATACAGAAAAACAACACTGTTCAGAGTTACATGCTTTATGTAGAATTAGTTTCAATCTGTACAGTGTCAAGGAAAATCTGCAAAAATAGTTAAATAAACTCCAGCACACAAAATAATTTCCATCAACTTGTTTAATTTTAATCATCTTTCAAAGTACAATTTTAAGTTGATTTAAAACATTACAAAAGAAGGTATGATATGCAAACTTTCATCTGCAACACTGTATGAGCTTTGAATATCAAATGGCTTACAAAATTGAATCTCATTTTTATAACACAGCTTTCCTCACTTCGTTGTAGTCTGAATGCATGAAGATGCTCATCAAAATGATCTGTAAATAGTTTGTTTACCAATAGACAAATGAGGTTGTCAACCAAAAGTACATTTCTTATTTGAAAAAAGACTGGCATTTCATTTTCCATTGCACTGCAAATAACAAGTCCAGCTCTATATTCGACACCATCAACTGTAACCCAACTGGTTGAGAAGACATATTTTGACAAGATAATTTCAAGGATATGATTGCTGACCACATTCTCATCTCTAAGGGTAAATGATTGAATCAGCCCAAACTCATAATGTTTGAGGGTTGGCCTTTTAGCCAACGATTTTGTTATGTTTTTGAAATGTTTAAAACAATCTTTGAACATCTTGTGTTTGGCCTTAACCTCATAGACCACATATATAGTAAGCGCCAATTTTCCTTATTGAAGAGGAGTAATGGACCATAAACATTTTTATGTGGGTACAAGTACTTAAATAATTTGTGGTGGTCAGAAATCAAGTGCTTCAAATAAACTGTCATTTCTAAAGTGATACAAGGTGAAAACACAATATTCATTATTTGAAGTAACAATAACAACAAACTCCAGTGTTTGTGACCTGGGGGCTGTTCCATAAACCAAGATTAGAGTATAAGCCAGACTTATTTTGGTTAGTCAGACTTATTGTCGGTTGATTCTGTTTCATAAAGCAAACTTAAAATAGTTCAAACTCAGTTACCCTGGCAACTTATGCTGGGAAACTAGCCTGGTCCAGGGCAGGCTAACTGTCAGGCTAAGCCTCAGTTGTTGCACAGATCCTCTAACACTGACCAATAGGAACACAATTACTGACAATCTCTCATTCCATTATTTGACTTTATTAACCACTATAAGTCCAAAAATAAATATACAGTAAAGAAAATCAACTTAAGGCTACAATGATAAATTAGACAATATAGACCTAAAAACATATATATGTCGGGGTTTATATATATATATATATATATATATATATATATATATATATATATATATATATATATATATATATATATATATATATATATATATAGGCTATATCCTACAGGTTTTCTTTTCTTACTGGCTGAATGTTTTGTTATTTAATTAGATAGTTTTAAAAATGTATGAAACACAACATTTAAAAGAAATCATTACAAAAGATGAATTAAGATGAATCTGAGCTTAGTAATTGTATTAACCTACACTTGATTTACCCCATTACAATAGTCCCTTTACAGTTATCATCCTAAAAATACACTAAATTGTAGGTTTAAAATTCTAAATAAGGCACATCTAATGTCCAACAACCAATATTTTAGCATATATATATATATATATATATATATATATATATATATATATATATATATATATATATATATATTATGTACTTTATGTCTTTCAATTCAAATACATTTAACACAATTATACAAATGGACAGTTCCTTTAAAGACATACTATTTCCCCCCAATAAATCTTATTTTTCCTTCTACTTTTTTCTTTTGTGATAATACCCACCAACACATAAAAACAATTAGAACAACAACCATTAAGTAGCCTACATAGTTAGACACTTTTACATATGAAAAAAATGGAAAAAAATCAAACATTCACATATTTATATCAAACTCTTATAATGACACATAATTCATAATAAGTTATTAAAGTAATATTATTTAAATATTAAATAAGTAAATAAATAAAATAACAAATAACTAGGGAGGGAAGGTTATTTAGTTATAGGCTAATATGTATTCCTTTATTTTATGGAATATTCTTTGATTTTAGAGTTGCACATATCTTTTCAAAATGTATACTTTTGCTCTTAATTTCATGTTATCCTCTCCATAATGCACTGTATAAACTAAATCTAACCAAACATTCTTGCTTTCTCCAAAAAAAAAAAAAAGATTGCTTTAAAAGCTGTAATTCTCAGCATTCTAATTAAATAAGTATAAGTCATCTTTTTTAAGTAGCTTAGGTCCTAAACTCAAAACTATATTTTGTATCTTTATTATATTTGGTTTCTTAAAAATGTCTTCCCTGAATTAGGCCTACTTCTGTTCATTTTTATTATAGCCTAAGTATAAAATATATGAGTTTAATGAGATATAAGTTCACTGCAACTGATCCAACATCCTAAAGATAAATTATTATAATTAGAAGATATTTCTGGTGTAATAAAATATCGCATAGCCTATTCATTTTCCAAGCAAAATGTATATTAGTCAGAATTATTGCGCTCCGATTTGGCGCGCATGCGCGCAGCAGCGCTCATTCAATGTGAAGTTTACAGCAAAATGGAACTATTTGCACGACTTTCTAAGATTTTCAGATGGAGAATATTCCTGTGAAATGTAAGTTTAGCAAAAACCATGTCTTAAACGCATAAAACAGCACAAAATATATGCAGTTTGATGGTGGATCGATTTGATCTATGATCGACCTCCAGGGCTGGTTAAGAAACGCGTGCACACGCAGTTATCTAGACTAGATAAACCTGGATCAAATTAGTGGGATTGCGTGAACTTGAATTACCTTTTATGAAACCGCTTTAGCCCCAATTTATTTGTTAGGTTTATTCAAGTCGGGTTTTGGACTTTAATCCCCGCTTTTTTAAGCGGCTTTTATGGAACAGCCCCCTGGAGGAACAATGTCACCAAACAAAAGAGGCAGTTTTTTTGGGTTTGTGGGTTTTCCTGGAGAAACTGGCAATGCATTTCAAATATTTATTTTCCACAAAGGACCACCTTAGGACCATCCTCACTGTGAACTGTTTGAGAATCCTGCTTTTCAATTAAACAAAGGCGACAGAAATGACGGCTACTAAATGACTCATTAAAACCAAGAATTGAGTGCATCCCTAGATTATCGCCAGTGATCTGTCTAATGGTCCCATAAATCTGCTCATCTGAAAATGGAAGACTTAATCCTTGGCTTTCCAGTATCTTTTTATCAGTTATCAACTGTTCCAGTATGACATTTAAACCGTACTTACTTACTGTAGATCTTCTGTGTGAAAAAGTGATAACAAATGAATGTTCATCAGAACATAATTCAATTTGGGGGACAAGTTTCTTACAATAAAATAAAGACAGCCAAGTTTGTGAATTACACGTTTGGAGCCAAGGGGACTGGCAGTTTTAAAATCTTCATAGTATATTTGGATTTGTAATGCATCTCTTGGTTGTAAACAAAAGGGTGAGTTTTAAAATAACTGCCATCGCTAAAATCTGTAAAAGTGTCAGTCTCTAATCTACAGTCTTTCCTAGGAGATCACAAATGTCTGGATTTCTGCACATGCAAAGTTTCTAAAATTGGCACATAAATAAAAGTATCTTTAACTGGTACTTGGTCATAGGCTACCAGTTTTCTGATTCAGTCTGCTTTCATATCTCAGTCCAAGTGTTATCTCAACTGGTTCAACAACTCCCCATTTTTCTTTAAAGTATTTATTTAGTTTCCATTCGGTATTCAGATTTGTGAATGGGTTTTCTAATTTTTCAAAAGATTAATTTATCACAAATTTGTAGGGGTCACTTGTAGGTAAAGCAGAAAGCAAGTTATGCTTTGCCTGTGAGTGAGTGAAGTGTATCTGTTAGTTCCTCTAGTGTCTAGATCTCCTACAAGTGAGGTCAATCCCACTTTTGGAAATCCCACTTCCTTGTAATTTTGCCACAATGGATTCACACAATTCTTTAGTTGAATCTTCAGTAAGCTCAGAATCATTGTTCTCAGAGGAAACACTGGAACAAGGGGATTCATTTGGTCCTCTAAAGTTTCTACTCGAGATGAACTTGCAAGTGGCTCACTCGAGGATCATCCAACAGTTGAAGTTTGAGCAATGTTCTGAACATTGCTATGTTTAGGCTTACAGTCTGTATCCTTCACATACTTCACGCCAGGTCAGGCCTACCTAGTGGCATTCTGGGTGTGTTTTTCTCCTGAATAGTGATTGGCTGGGGCTTCTTTGGGTTCCCTAGCCACATTCCCTAGAAGGGACCCCTTTTCATTTGAAGTTGTGGTCCTAGGCCCTTGAGCAGGCCCATGTAGGCCCTTTCATTAAACAGAGTCTATGGAGGTTTTTCCTGTGAAGCATAAAGCTTGGGCTATGAACGTAGGGGATTGTGTCACTGACAGCCCAGTGTGAGCCCTTTGTGAATGTAATATCAAGTTATATCTCAGTCTGTGAACTCTTACAGTTTTCACTTGCCTGGTATGTAAAAAAACAACAACAAAAAAAAACAAAGTAACAATTTACAATAAGGTTCATTAGTTAACTTTAGTTAATGTATTAACTAACATGGACTAACCATAAGCAATACATTCGTTACTGTATTTGTTAATCTTTGTTAATGTTACTTGATACAAATACAGCTGTTCATTGTCTGTTCATGTTAGTTCAGAGTGCATTTACTAATGTTAAGCTTTTAATAAAGTATTAGTAAAGGTTAAAATATTTTTTTTAACAAACATTAATAAATGCTGTGTTAATGCAGTTCATTATTAGTTCATGCTAACTAATGTAGTTAACGAACCATATCGTAAAGTGTTATCCCAACCAAAAAAGAAAAAGAAAAGCTGGATATTTACGATTTGATATTGGTGTGGTCCTGACGTTCTTCCGAGCAGATTCCTTCACTCCTAACATACATCAGAACACAGGGAAATCTGATAAGATAATCTGCAGAACCATCAAGATAATCAGGACTTGAGCTAGAATTGAAGGGGAGAATTGGGCCCAAAGTTGGCCCGATTATCTTGTAGCATGTGCGTGCCTTTAGCTGTGTCTCCTTTTGAAGGCTGCGGTCTCTGAAGGTTGTATTTGATGTCATCAGGGCTGTCTGATTTCAGAAAAGCTACCATTATGTTAAACAGAGAAAACATCTCAATTAGCAGCAAAATACAGAAAAAGCTGTACAGTATGCTGTGTTGCCGGTGCGACTGCATTTCGACAACGGAGAACAAAGACTTTACATATATTATTCCTGTGGGGCCCCAGGATACCTACCGCCTGTAGGAAGGGCCAGCTCAACACTGGTTGGATGAGAGATAATTTTCTGTTAAACTACAACTGGACATTTGCTGTCAAATAAACATTCTTTACATGCATAACCTAAATAGTTTTTTTAACACGGAAAACTAAGCATTCCTGTTTTCTAACACACACTCACAGTGTTCAGTTTCAGTAGAAGTCAATGTTGCCATCCGTTAGTTTTGACTAGGAGAAAACGAGCTAATTTTAAACCTTTTTGCACTATTTTCAACTTCCAGGTTTAAATTAATCTTTGTGTCAACGTCAGAGGATGTGACGTTTTCTCGTACTAGTACAACGATGACTAATAATTATTCATGAGACGCTTCGCAGAATTATTCATGACAGCTCATTCAAACAGTGAGATGATCACATGCAGTTAGTGAGAGATGTATTAATGGATCAAAAATTAGTGTTTGCTTTGTAAGAGATTCTGCATTGCATAGTTATCTTGAATAGATAAGTCTTCGACACAAACGCGATTCATCCACAATGGGGGCCCTATTTTAGCGATCTGAAACGCAAGTATCAAACGTGAAACGCAAGTGACTTTGTGGGCGGATCCCGGGCGCTGTTGCTATTATACCGGCGAGATAAATGCCTCTTGTGCCCGACGCAAATCTAAAATGTGTTGGTCTGAAGTAGCTTCATTACTCATAGGTGTGGTTTGGGCGTGAAATAAACCAATCAGAGCGTCCTCTCACATTCCCTTTAATAGCAGGCGTGCTTGTTTCATGGCGGATCGCTATTATAACGGCGGATTTGCCAGGCGAAAGCCAGGAACGATTCACAGCCGACTGAGCCGAGGAGACCGACGCTCTCGTCAGGGCCGTAAAACACAGAGAAGTGACATTGGAGATGATGGGAGAAACCCACCGAAATTAGCTTCGGTTAAACAAGCGTATAATAATTTGGGTAAATGTGTAATCTAGATTTGATTTTTTCACATGTGATTTCCCTCATGTGTTAATATAATAATGATTTGCAAAAATGAAAACTGCTGCGTCTGTTTAGATTAGAGAAGCAAAGTGTATCACTTTTTCACACGCTACATTAGGGCCAAGCATGTGCCCTTAAAATAGCACAACGCGCCACTGTCTTTAGACTAGGTTTTTCCTGGTCAGTGGCGGAATTATTTTCTGGAATTGAAAAATAGGAAACGTTTGCGCCGGAACACGCCTCCTCTTTTCGCTGAACCAGGAGCGCAAGTTCATTCCCTAATTTACCGACGTGCGTTTTCTTTTCCTGTGGAGGGAAAAGTCTGCTGTGCGCGGGTGCAAAATGTCGGGACGTATGCGAATGACGGATATAGTGGAAAGGCGGCTTAAGAAACTGTTTTTATTTTTCTGAGCATCGTGGCTGAAACAACAACACACGTAAGTATGGCAATGAGAAACTCAGGTAATGTTTATGTGCTTTATTTAAAGCTGCAGTCCGTCGTTTTTCCTCTTTGTCGCCATCTCTGTTCGAAATCTGCAATTGCAGTAATTCGCGGAATTATTAACTGTGCGTGGGTAGTAAATCGGCATGAAACAGCGCGGATGAACACAATGTATTGAGGAGAACATGTCGCTGTGGATACTGTACTGTCATCAGCAATGTCAGAGTATACTTTTTGAAAGTGTCAACATTAGAATTTACGTCGGAAAATGTCATCCGAACAAGTAAGTAACATTCACTTTTGTTCTGACCAAATTCGGGGGGTGGGGGGAAGCATTGCAGTAGCTATATCATGCTGATTAAATCTAACGATTGCTTATATCACGTCAAAACGCGAAAAATATATTTTTTCTGTAGCCACTCTGAAGTCCGAAGTCTTTGGGGTTTACAACTGGTGAATCTCCAGTTGTCACTGGTGATTGTCGCTTTAAACTTTCGGGATCCGCCATACCAAGTGCTAAGCTAAATCTCCACCTCCATCATCCACACACGCTAGCCGGGACTGCTTCTCTATGTGTACAGAAGTGGCGTAATGACGCAAAGACATGCTCGAAATTCCCGCGGAAATCCACCAGTACCACTGGAATTAAAATCATTATTACAAGCTTACCGTTTTGAATCGAGGTATGGCAAGCAGATCGTTTTGAACACTGGCTGGTTACGTTTTTTTTCAAAATGTATCTTTTGGATATTTTTAAACCCAAAAAAGTGCCGGACTGCAGCTTTAATGTTAAACGCGTGCAATGTGATTCTGAATATCATTAAGTGCTCCCAGCATTGTAGCCGTACTAAAAGCAACAATGGATAATTCACCTCAGATCTTGTGACAAAGATTGATTTAGTAACTCAGTATGTTTTTTTAATGTTTAAATGGTGTAACATTTGTGAATTTGATTATGTACTTACTCGTTTCCTTGTGAGTGTCGTCAAGATTATTCTTTAGTGCCGCCTAATCCCGCCCAAATGCTGTTCTGATTGGCTGTGGTTTTTGAGGGATTTTGTCACATCTCAGTCATTTATGAACCTCTTGTCCAACAAAAGAAAACATTAATCAAAGCATTTCAATCTTCTGTTTATTCAGCTACAGTATGATGCCCGATAGGGATTTCCTGCAATGATGTGCGTTGTCTACTTCTGTGGGGCATATTTGGAGTGTCTGCTCAAGAGCGCCCTCTGGCTTTCAGATGGAGCAGCACTTACTACCGATCACAGAGCCGTACTTCACTGACAAGCCAATTTGCGTGCGGTTTCATTTCGATGAATCGTGCAGCCCGTGCATCTAACAAATGATTTATTCAAGGTCATAGTGCAAGTTTACTGCAATATTGGAGCCACGGATTTCACATACTTTTGAAAATCCAGCGTTTAGTTGATCCTGGTAAGCGCTCATTGTCACAGTTGTGAACACCATGGTGGACCATTAAAGAATGCAACACATCCTGTATAACTCATATCTTCCGGGACATCCTGTAGAACTCAACCATCAGATGACGACTTAGAAAATCCTGTAGTGTTTCCAATTAAGTGTGCCATATGCATCAGCCGTTTAGCCAATGGCCAGCTTTTGACATATTGTTCAATTTAAAGATTTTTTTTTTCAATAAAAAGGCCGTTTTTAATGTCATCCGGCATCGTTTTGTGAATCTTTTTTTTTTAAGTATCGGTTCAGGCAACGTTTACTATTAAAGTCGGCATGAAACGGAAGTTGAGATTGTAATTTTGTCCTTGTTGTGACGTATATCCGAATGAAACGGCTTCTGAAATTAGAAAAAAATGTAGGGCGGGGCTTGATTTCGTCCTTCGGGAATCGATTGGATCGTTGGAGGTTGGGCGTTGCAAACAAAATGGAGGCAGATTTGAATGCCAGTTTACATTCAGTTGTGGAGGATTTCTCTCCACCGGACTCCCCAGTTACCCTCCCATGAAGGATTTTTTTTATTGAGAGCCTGGCGACGAGAACGAGGACGAGCAGCTACATTTTCAGGCAGGAATCAGCCCATATTTATATTGAACGAGACAGACACCGATAACCGCACCCTCATCGGCTCTAGCCGCACCCTTTCGCCACGGCACGTGACCGGAAGAGAAGAGAGGTCGTTTCGAGGGGGGAGGGAAGGGTAATGTGTTTGATTTGAAGATTATAAGGGTACATGAATTTTTAAAAAATAATGAAGTGCACAGATAAATAATTTATAATAAACACTACAATATTACATATAAAAAGAAGATTTGTCAAATTTGATTTCATGCCGACTTTAAACATTACTATTACTTGTACTAAAAAAATAAAATAAAAAAAACGATACCCAACTCTGTTTATATACAAAATCATTCAATAGAATTATTACATGAAGTGCTTTCTCCTACTGCAGAAACGTACACTTTTCTAAGTGATATTTAACACCAGTGTGGCGAGGGGGCGTGGTTCCATGAGGTCTGTAACGGGAGAGAAGGATTGAGGACTTGTACGCTGGAGAGAGGGATCAAGAAAGTGGAAAGAGTCAGAGAGCTGATATAGTTTAGTGTTGAGTGTTAATGTGGAATTGTTTTGTGCTGAAGCGTGGCTACGGTGAATACAGCTTTTCCGCCTTTTGTTTTGATTTGGTTTCTGTTTGATTTACAATAAACGTACGAGTCCCAGTCACGCCGACCCTGTCTTCTTCCTTCCAAACCCTGAACTCATCACAGCCAGTTTATCAGGAACTGACCATTTTGCATTTGCATTTTCTTCTTGCAAATGTTTTCTGAGATATTCCAATTTTACAAAGTTAAATTCGCAACTTTAGATAGAAACATAGCTATTGTTTGAAAGGGACTTCAGTAGTGTTTAAGAAACAATGTTGAGTATATGATAGTGATCATGAACGATTCGTACATTTTGAACAACTCTTGTCCCCTCAACAGCCCTCAACCATTGTGGAAGTTATCAAGTGCACTCATTCAATCACACAATGCACCGCGATAACAAGTGTACAACCGATGTACGCTATAGAGAATACCCATAATGCACTGTGAGAATCGTGCGTCTAATGAATTCCCGTGTCTGACCAGAAGAAGGCGCCACAGCTGAATCATCCATTTCCCAAACCGCTGGTCCAATGTAGCTACAGCGTAATACCAAACTAGTTTAAATTCCCTTTTAATTGATTATTAAAAGGTTTATACGTGCAAATTACCATGGCAGAGTTCAAGTAAGGGTTAATGCCCGACGAGGTGTCCAATGTCAGGTTTTAATGGACGACGGCGAGGTGTGAACCGGCGACGCGCAGCGGAGGACGGTTGCCTCCGCCGAAGTCCATTAAAACCTGACAATGGACACCTCGGAGGGCATTAACCCGCTTATACCATGGTCACTTGCCAAATAAAACATTAGTTTATATTTTAATTAGGCTAAATCTAGTTTTTACAAATAATAACTTGCCTGACAGTTTATTTAGCAACCGGAGATATTTATAGTCCGCTCAGCTTGTAGAACCCTTCAGGTTCAAAAATTCATTTTTTTTTTTTCATGAAACACAAAGGTAGGCATAGTTATTTTTTTATTACACATAAAACAATGAATCAAAAAAAAAAAAAATCAGTTCTGCCCTCCAGCGATTTGCGCTTATAGAGGGCAACAAATTAATCAGATCAAAGAGAGGGTCATTTGCTTACATGCTAGCTTTTTTATTTACAATCAATTTCAACGTTTCCATTTATAGTGCAATTTGAAAAAGCCGGCCAGTCAGACATAGGGGCCTTTGAAGGAGGATCCACAAAAGCTGGGTACTGCCCATGATGGGCCCTTGATGCAGACAGTACGTTGCTCCAGCTTCGTCTCTCACGGACTGACGGAGCCCAGTAAGCCCGCAGACTGCTCTCGCATCGATGGCCTGTCACCGACATTATTTGACGGCTCTCCAGTCCAGCATCGGAGAGTGTAATTTTCAAAGCTGGAGTCCTTTTTTTTTTGAACAATAAAGTCTCTGAGTGTATTTACTGCCCATTTCGTATTTTTTTCCATGTGTTGATCTCATCTTTTTCGTCTTCTATTTGATTCAATTCTCCCGGTGTTATCTCTTTGTGTCGTTTCATTTTATTAATTTTTTTTTCTTTCTTCAGCAGCATCCCAGTCGTCAAAGTTGTCATGTTCTCCATAAATGTTAAAAGAAATAACGAAGTCGCTCATTGTTGTATTAGTAGGCTATGTAATATCTAACTAACGTTAGATGTTTGTTTTGATATTGCAAATTGTTAACGGATACATTGACTGCCTGTTGCTATGGTTACTCACAGCTGTTGTAGGCAGCGCATTTATTTATTAATTTCGAATGGTAAACAGGCAGTTTCACCAGAACCACTTTACTAGGTGTCCTCTATCACTTTTTAACGGACACCCTGCAGCCAATCAGAATCGAGTATTCACCCAGACCATGGTATAAGATAAATCAATACTACTGGAGCTGCAAGTTTGCTACGTTTCAAATGGTTATTAAAGCACACCCAACGCAAAAGCGCAAGACCTCCGGCACACTCAGTGTCCGAATTCACTCACTCGTTTTCATTTACTCCTTCAAGTGGACTATATTAGAGGAGGAATGTAGGGAATAGTGAATGAGGGTCTATGGGGGCGATTTCGTACACAGCATCAGAGTGATTTGTTAATTTTGTGTCGACCGCATATACACAACATCCCATAGGTTCTGTACAGGAAACAGAAATGATCAGTTTCCCTCCTGAGTCATTCGTTCTTTTGTCACATGACATGACAGCCGTATTGGATAGAGAAATTAGTAAACAATTCCCAACCTTCCTAACAAACAAGTTTTTTGTGTTTTTTTGTACTCTTGCTCTCTTAGTAATGTGATGTAGCCTGGGTTTCCCCATACTGCCATTGCGCAGCGCAATTTTATTCACGCTGAAAGGCAGTCTGGATACCATGGACCAGATTTTCGCCTCATCCAGGGAACCAATCACAGAACGGGGAGGGAGCAGCAAGACGATGACGACATCTTTGCGACACAACTAAGCAGTTTGTTTATATCCATATATACCTTCGACCCTCATGTTTATCTTGCACAAACGGCAATAGTCGCTGAACGTCATTGTTTACACAAAAATATCTTACCCATCGTCTTCTTCCTTGTCTAATTTCTGTCGCTCTACATTCGTCATCTGGTATAATGGAAACGATTGGCTATGAGCTACGTACAGGCGCTTTTGCGTTCTTAGCACCCAATAAACGCCGCCGGGCATTCGTAAACCACGCCTCAAATACGAGAAAATGCACATGTGGTTCCCAGACCCAAGTCTCAACGAGAATTGGGTCTGGCGTTAGCCAGGCTAAACGTGATGCCTTTCTGGTCTCAAATTCCTAACAATTGCGAATTTTCTGTTATGATGGTTCTTTTCCATAGCTCGTAATGAACGGACGACTCGGACCGAAGTCTCGGGTGGTGAACTAATCATTTCTGTGTCCGGTACAGACTGAATAGCTTCATGTGACGTGACAAAATAACGGACGACTCAAATCGGGAGGTGAGGTAAACAAACGGACTCCATCGCCTAAAGTCCCAGCTAACTAATCTGTTTCTCATAATTTGGCCTTGGTTTCATTATAGTTTTTTTTCTTATTCTAAATGTGATCAACATTTGTGCAAGTTCATGTGTTGCGAAATTTGGCTATTAAAGTGTAACATTTCAATTATATTCTGCTAAAATGAACAAAATGACTGAATGAAAGATTTGTTAAAGGTCCCATGACATGGAGTTATTATATTATTGTATAATGTGTCCTGGGTTGCCCTTATAATGTTAGTATGTTTTTTAGATAGAAAATAGTCATAATTTAGAAACAAAAGGCATTTTTCCTAGCCCAGTTTTAGCCTCTGATTTGAACGCTCTGTTTGAAGGGGCGTGTCTGTGTGAGACTTCGGTGTAACCGCCCACTGCTGTGATTGGCTGACATGCTTGCATATGAAATAGCTACTTATTACATGTGAAACTCTCTCGAATACTTTTACTACAGTTATTATATGTTTTTACTATTACAGCCATCGAGATTAACAAATCGTCAGAAGTTTTTAAAGTATTTAGATCTATTCCCATCACATAAAATGTTGCCGTGATGCGCATTGCGCAAGCAGATGTCTGCAGATCGCGAGAATGAAGATCTTATCATTGCAACGCAGTTTCTGCACTCTCTCTGCTTTCACCAATATAAATACAGTAAGAGCGATCATGTGCAGTGTAACGTGCGTCATTGATTTCATAACGAGTTTGGCAAGTGTCCAGATAAACTCGATCGCGCTGTGTCCATGAGAAAATGAGCTAGGAAGTAGGAACGCGTGCGCGCGATTCTTTGATGCTTTCTGTATATAATTTATTCACAATTTAAATACGATTATTTTCATCCTACTAAAAGAAACGATGTGAAGTTGATATTTTAGTCACTGGCTTGACTTACTGAGGCATAAACAGCAGTATTGAACGATTTGAGAGAAAGATTACCTGTCTGAACTTGAACAATTAACGTTACACATCAGAAATTGTTGCTCGGCTCGATCGATTTATTTTCAGACGTTCGTCGAGGCCAGCTCTGTAGTGATCCAAGTTGAGGAAGCAGTCGTCGGTGAAATGTGTGCCGCAGACATGCAAAACTTTGGGGAGTTGTGTCGGCGCATTTCCAGAGGAAATGAAATGAATCCACTGGTTCTTCTGGGGCTTGGATGAAGGAACTAAAAAAAGGCTTCGGTGTTCATTTGTACATACAATTATTAAACAATTATGATGCTTCGCTCGCTCAAAAGCCATGATATCTCCGTGGACAAACTAAAATCGCGCGCACGCGTTCCTGCTTACTAGCTCATTTTCTCATGGACTGGAAATATTCTCTGGGCGGGCAAAGCAGAGAAAGGGGAGGTAACATTTCCTCCTTATGACGTCATGAGGAGATTCAAGATCAGCCCGATTGAGCTTCCACTTTTTCAAAGGCAGAGAAAGATAGCAAAAGCTCGATTTACACCGATTGAAATTTCTAGAAACTTGGGGACCATATACAGGCTAGGGGAACTCATATTAATGTTAAAAAAACCTAAAAAAGTGAAAATTTCATGTCATGGGACCTTTAATTTTGCTGAACGAGATTCAAAGATCCAAACTTCCCATCAAGGACTATAAATTCTGTAATAAATCTAAGACCCGTTCAGCTACAAATGTGTAAATTTTGTTTAGATTTGACATTTGAAAATGAATGTCTTTGTTTCACTAGTCTTTGTAATAGTAAACCATCACAGCCCTTCACACAAAAGCCAGTGTATATCGTCGAGCAATTGTACACACAGTGCAATATGGTTCAATGTTGTTGAGGCACAACATTGTTTAACAGTTTTCCACTGAAACCACTTATTTACTGAAAAATCCTGTGAGCTTGTTTTATCCAAAACCCAAACACCAAAGGCAGTGCTTTTTTTGTAGAATTTTATTTTTGAAATTATTTTATAAAATCATCGCTTTAATTAATTTATATAATTATAGGATTATACTTTTACTGACACACCCCGACCCACCCAGCCACTTCGCCCCACCACGCCAGAGAGAGAGAGATCTGATGAACAGCAGGACAACGAGGAGCAGAAGAGTACGTGTCTCTGTGTGTGTGTGTCAGGGTCAGTTCACTCATCATCATCAGTCGATCTCCAGTGAGACAGATTACCAGGTCAAGATGACGTGTGTGAGAGAAAGTGTCATCCATCCCCCAAAGGTTAAAACACTTTCAAATGGCTCAGTTACTGTGCAGATAAGCAGTAAAGGTACGGTTCTGCCTTCACAGCCTGTGGGTGTTTGGCACATAGCAAGTTTTGACTGGTTAATCATGCTGTCATTTGGGTGGAAAATCCAATCACACAATTCTTGGCTGCTGTGTTGTACTGGAAACAACTGCAGGATTTGAAGGAGGAAGCAGAGTTTCGTTCAACGGAGAGGCTAGAGGACGAGCCGCATCCACTAACACTCATTTCACTAAATCAAAAAACACATACTGAAGTTATTTGTCCGAACATGCCGTCTTCATGTCTTGTGCTAGATTCTGTTTCCCTGACGTTTTTTTTTTTTTTTTTTTTGGCCCTCGCTTTATGCTGCGTACAGACATTAAGCATCAAGTCCTGCATTGTGTGCAGCCTTCAGGTTACCTAAGGCAGCAAGGAGAGCAGGCTGAAAGGTCTCTGAAATTAAAGATATGCATCCAGAATGATATACTGACTTATTTTTGTTCGTACAGGCAAAAAAAAAAAGATACATACATATATATATATACACACTGCCCGGCCAAAAGATATTCGCTGTTTGGATTTAAATAGGCAAATGCTTAAGAGTCTATATGACTGGATCATTATTGCAGTGATTATTATGTTTCTAGCATGTTATATGTTTGGCAACAGTTCTTCTAACCCTATAATTGATGGAGTGAGTAGCTTTTCATTTCTTAAACAGCCATGTAGGGAAACACAGCATGGCCATATTGATGGAAGTTATAAAAAAAAAAAAAAAAAAAACATCGAGTAATGGTGACTCGACTTGGACTCGACTCGGACTCTTCTTTGGTGACTCGGACTTGGACTCGAACACTGGGACTCGAGACTCAACTCGGACTCAACAGTTGGTGACTCGACTACAACACTGGATGGAACAACATCACAACATTTATCTCCATCAAGAGGTGCATACATTTTTAGTCAAGATCTTGTATTGTCAATGCAAGAGTCCGGCACTCTGTAAAGTCTCCTCCAGCACAACCCAAAGACTTTCAATGAATTTAAGATCTGGAGATGTGCCGATTCATGTGTGAAAATAATTCTTCTTGCTCCTCACAGCCATTCTTACACAGTTTGAGCCTGATTTGAGTTTGAGATTATCATCCTGGAATATGGCAATATTCCTACTTCATTTAAGAAATGAAAATCTACACACTCTGTCAATTAGCATATAACATAATAATCACTACAATAATGATTCAATCATAGACTCTTAAGCATTTGAATCCAAACAGCAACTTTTTTCTTGTGGTCAGCCAGTGTGTAGATTATATATATATATATTATATATATATATATATATATATATATATAATTTAATTAGTGTTACCTTCATGGAACAATAGAAATCAGGCCAACTTTTGAAAATTGTGCTAATACAATGACTAAAAATTTTGTATTAGGGTGAATTTCACAAAAACATGTCCAAGTCATATTTTACTCCAGAATAAAAAATAAATAAAAACAGCACAAAATAATATTCTGCATAAAGAAAATTAAGCCTATGCTGGACCATTTCCTTGTGGCATTATTTTCTTAACAATCAAGCACGATTCCCCTTAAAATACACTCTGAAAATAATCATAATTCTCATAACCATGACCATAGTTCTCAACCATAAGTGAAAACAACACTTGTAAAGTATTACTGTAAGAATGCGATAGTATTTGTTGTACTGAGTTCAGAAAAAAAAATCCTTCAAGACCAAAAATGATGATTTTCAATGTTGTATTTTTTTTTTTTTCAGTGCAATAATGAGAATCTTATTTTCTCGAAGCATAATATAATGTCTTATTTGGATTTTGGGGTGAAATATGACCCATACAATCCTTTGTGACATTCACCCAGTAGTAACACTTTAGTTTGCAATGGTATGTGTAC
Organism: Phoxinus phoxinus; assembly: GCF_949152265.1. NCBI lineage: Eukaryota > Metazoa > Chordata > Actinopteri > Cypriniformes > Leuciscidae > Phoxinus > Phoxinus phoxinus. Next base: position 27,526,655 of record NC_136893.1, on the reverse strand, counting down.
ACACACAAGTCATAAATTTCATGTACAATGAATTAACAAAAATAACGTTAAACCCTTTCTAATGACTGTCAGTGTAGCAAAATATTAAATTATTCTCCATTTCAAATGAATTAAAATCTTAACAGGTTACAATAATGTAAAGGAAACCTGGACAGAGGAAAAAAATAATATACACAGACATAATCATACAGTATGTGCATTAACTTTGCCAAGAAGAGATTCATGGTTCTTGCAAAACATGTTGAAGCCAGGAGTGCCCTCTCCTGGTGTTACTTTCAACAGCAGCATTTTTGACCAGCGTAGGCTGACTTCTGAGGGGTAAACCCACAAGGCATTTCCTGTCAGAGGACTCAATATAGGGACTTAACAGCGACTAGAAGTTCTGATACAAATGCACAACTTAAACCCCATTCAACTGGAAAAGTCTTACATAGATCTATAGTTTCACAATTCAAAATATATACTATTTACGTCCAGTGTAACATTTTTTTTTTTTTTTTTCATTTGTTCAAGTTTGAGAAGTTCCAACTTACTCAATTAAAATCCAGGGTGAAGTCTCTGCTAAACTTTCACAGTTCACGCTGCATGGTTATCTTAAAGTTAACAAACATTGATACTGAAGGGATTTCTCTGGTTAAACACCTTTTTTTTTTTTTTTTGTCCTTGATAAAGTAGAGCTACTGAGGGACAAGAAATGCACTGCAACATCACATGACCAAAACAAGTGCCAACTGAGAGAGGAAGCAGGAAACGTTAAATAAAAAAACAAATCAAGGGTGGAAAAAAGCAGAGATAAAAGGAGCAATAGAGGTGTAGTGCACAACTGAAGCGCGGCTGTGTTCCCGGTCTATCGATACACGAGGTGGGATATGGTGCTGGATTTGAAATTGAGCTGATGATTGGGCACAAAGTTATGATGAGGATTTTTGCGGGTGCACACATCACTGCCGTAAAGGCTCATGCACATGTCACATGACACCTTGGAGCAGTTCACACAGGTGTGGGAGGCGCCGGGCTTGTTGCAAAAGCCACAGCGGGAGCCGCCCAGACTCATCCGCTCCCCCCCGCCGCCGCCGCCGCCACTGTTGACGGAGCTGCCCACCGATCCCACAGGTTTACTGGGAAACAGCTTGCTGCTCATCACAGCTTTGTCCAGCAACAGCGAGTGGGACTGAGCGTGGGGGAGTGGATGAGGGTGAGTGTGCGAGTGGGCGTTGGAGTAGACGGACAACTTCTCCTTGATGGGCATGTATCCGTCCAGAGGGCGGGAAGTTTTAGTGTAATCCTGGAAGCCGCAGCAAGGCGTCGGTTCCACCGCATGGCAGGACGAACACAAGATCATGTCGCAGCGCTGGCAGGAGGAGAGCGAAGGGCAGCCCAACCCGCAGCCCTGGCACTTCATCATGTGCCCCTTCAGAACCCAACTGTCCCGGGCTTCTCGAGGCTCCCGGCTCGGCGGTCTGGAGGGCGTCTGGAGGCCACCCAAACCCCGCTCAGTGTACAAGTCCACCTCATCCAGGGAGGACAAGTGGTAGGAGTATGGCTCGGACGGGGGCGACTGGATGGGAAAGAAGTCTGCCACTGGGCTGTACGAGGGCGGAGCCGCCACGGGGTACAGCGAGGGACTCGGTCGGAGGATTTCATCCTTCATGTCTTCCTCCGTGTCGACGAACAACGGCTCTTTGCGGAGGCTGAGCGTAGCCTTTAACACTGGCTTGCTGGCTTGGTGCCAGTGTCCTGCGCTGTCCGTTACATCCACTGATTTGGAGGGTCGACCACTTCTCCTAAGATGGGCACGGTCGATATCCACGGGCCGCACCGACAGGCGGGACAAGTCCCCGGTGAGGCTGTCCCGTCGGCGGAGGGCGTCAGCACACCCTGCTGCATCTTCTCTGGTGTTCCTCCTCACATCCACGGCCTCCAGCTCCGACGCGAAGCCCCGAGACATGGACACCACCTCGCTGAGTAACCGGCATTCAGCCTGGGCGAGAAGCAGCTCAAAGGAAAGCTGCCGAAGGTGGGAGGCTCCGCCCGGATGGTCCCGAACGTGGTACTGCAATTCTTGGTCTCTTGAATAGCCCATGGAGCGCAGAAGTGAACGCAGGTCTGCGTCGCATATCACCGACTGCAACTGGTACACGTATGGCCCTGTGAAGGTCTGTAAGGGTGAAAGAAAAGTCATCAAAAGGTCAAAAGCACATTCACACTGTCTTGTCTGAAATCTTTCACATTTACAAACAAAAAAAGTGTAAGGTAAGGTTTTAATAAAGGCTCAATAATGCACTGAATCTACAACCTTAGCTCCTCACACAACTTGTTTCCTCTGATATATCGTAGTTCACCCAAAAAAGAAACATCTGTCCTTTTGTGCTCCACAGAAGAACTGAAAAATGTGATTTTTTTTGGCCTTTTTTTGTTGTGAGAATCCTTCAATCTCTCGACTCACCTTAATGCAACGGAACTCCTTCTTCCACGGAAAGAGCAACAAGTTGGTACAGATGGTTTCCAGCGTCGCAAAGGCTGTCTCCAACATACGCAAGTTTGCGCCTCTCTGAGTTCTCAGTGAGTTCTCCGCTACGTCGTAGAACCGAACCATGCGAAAGCGCTGCCCGGGATCAGGCTGGTATGAGCCTAGCAGTGCCGTTGCAGTGGAAATCAGTGCTTCCTCAGTCTTAGCCCCTGGCTTATCTCCTCCTCCTCCTTCACCGGTTCCCTCCTCGAGCCGATTCTCCAGAGATGCCACATACCTGCGGAACAGATCTTCTCGCAACTTGGCATCCATTGGTGGCGGTGGGCTGCGTAGCTGGCAACCGCTTATCCCACAATCCAGGAGTTTCTTTAAATGGGACCCCTTGCCATCTCAAGGCCTCTCTCCCACTGGACACCGAAAGACCTGGGACAACGGTGCAGTACAGTGGGGAAAATCAGCAAGTTGCGATCATCCTCCAAAGGGGTGATATGGAATAATGAAAGTGAAGAGGTGGTGTGCGGTTTAAGTTGGGCGTACACCTTGCCCAGGGCTCTTCCCTGCTGCTGTTGTAGGCATCTCTGGGTGCCTCACGAGCCAAAAACACCCCAAAAGAAGCAACATGACATGAGAAGATGGCTGGACTGGGGGCTGAATGGAGACTCCTCACCTTTTTAAGCCCTCACTGTCAGGTTTTCCCCCTGCAGTAGGTTGAAGGTCAGGGCTTGCAGAGAGGAGAATACGTTAAAAACACCATGTCCAACGCTGCAACGAGAGAAGAACAAAATCTGTTTGAACAACACCAGTCTGAGTAATAAGTGGAGCCTTGACTCAAGTCTATTGACCTGCAATCACAGAGCGAGTTCATAATGCAGGCATGCATCACAGAAAGACCAAAGCAGACCATGAGAATGAACATTACACATTTCTGATGTGGTCTAAATTATAGTAGGCTGTTTTTTTTTTTAAAACCTGAGCTTTTGTCAATGGAAATGTGTGTAATGGATTTAACTATGGGTTAGCCTAAACGGAGTAAAATGTTTAAAAAGTTAGCATGGGCAGTTAGCCCCTGCTGGTAATGCCGTAACACCATTTTAGGTACAAAAATAATCCTCCTCCTCTAACAGACATTAAGTCAAGTCATCTTCATTTATATAGCGCTTTTAATCCTCATGCCCTATTCACATAACAGCCCTTAGTGGACAAATGTGGGCACAGAGGTCTCACGTGTGATCCAATTTTTGTTTATATATAAATGTTATATCACTGTCTTCGATAAAATTTATACTATCCATTTATGCTGTTTTTATTTTTATTTTGGGGGTATTTTTGAATTTATTTAATCATATCTGTTTCTCATAATTTGGCCTTGGTTTCATTATAGTTTTTTGCTTATTCTAGATGTGATCAACATTTGCGGAAGTTTATGTGTTGCGAAATTTGGCTATTAATGTGTAAACATTTCAATTATATTCTGCTAAAATGAACAAAATGACTGAATGAAAGACTAAACAAAGACATTCATATTCAGATTTCAAATCTAAACAAAATGTACACATTTGTAGCTGAACTGGTCTTAGATTTATTACAGAATTTATAGTCCTTGATGGGAAGTTTGGATCTTTGAATCTCTAAAAGTACCACATTTTCTATGTAAATTAGCCTATGCTTATTTTTATGTTATATTTAATATTTTTTAACTACATTAACAATGTAGATTGTTTCAAAGCGGCTTTACAGTGATAAACGGATAATTTAAGGTAACAGATTGTTTTGGCTTTATAGTGGTTCTTCAATAAAGATAATTTCCAGCTAAAGTTAGTTTTGATTGATTCACTTCCGTCCCAACGATCATTAGTTATTAAATTAGGGGCCGCTAAGACGACACCGTTCTCTCTACAGACTTTAAACGCGAACCTGTGATAAACACTGATGGCGCTCACGCGCGATTAAAAAACGGCTCTTTAAAATGTAGTCATGTATTTGTACAAAATGCATTTTTTTTGCAGGCAACATATGCACTACACATATTTCATTATAAAAAAATAATTAAATCTTTCAATCTTTATTAGATCTATCTATCTAATAAAGATCTTTTTTTTTAAATGGCATTTAAATAAAATGGATTAACGCAAAATGGACTAAACTTTTGCCTTTGATATATCAGCTCATGTAACCAGAAGTGAAGGGTTTCGGACCGTGGTTCCATCAGCCAATCAGCATTTACCGCTCAGGTGATTGACTCGTACATGTCTGTGTCCAAAGATGGCAGCATGGAGAATACTTCCTGAGTTTAATGAGAATTAGAGATGAATGGGAATTCAATGGACTTTATGCACAGCTGCACTACTTCCTGAACTTTAGCCAGCTCCATTGTTTCATGTCTGCCATTATTGGACAAACTGATTAATCCAGGTGTGCCTGACCAACAACAATAATCAGACACACCTGGATGAATCAGTTTGTCCAATAATGGCAGACAGGAAACAAAGGAGGTGGCTAAAGTTCAGGAAGTAGTGCAGCTGTGCATAAAGTCCATTGAATAGCTTTCTCCAGCCTATAGATGCTGAAATCATCAGCAAATTAGATTTTTTTTTAAATTACGAACAAACTGGTAAGGACAGGGGACCATTTTTGAATTGTCAATCTTGTGAATGACAGGAACTTGGAACTTTCCACAAAGCTTTGTGTATATAATCCTGTATATAATACAGGAGCTCAAAACTACTATGTTTCTAGTAGTGAATGTGGACTGTGTACAATAAGGCCACACACACCACTTCGTTCCTCATTGGTTAGGCTGCCAACTGAATACTCACAGTATTTACCTTCAATGAAAACTGATGAGACTGTCATTCAAGCTACCAAATACATACACTTAACACCTATCTATCTATCTATCTATCTATCTATCTATCTATCTATCTATATCATTATTATTGTCATCACCACCATCAGGATATCATCCTATCATGATAATAACAACATCATACTTAAGATATAAAATGTGAAAAACCCCACAGTAAACAAACCAGGGTTTACAGAGAACAGTGAAGTATTAACCAATGATTATTTCTGCCTACATTGCATTGCTACAGTGATAAACAGTGACGTGTTAGCAACACAGCTAATATGAGTCTCGTTTACTTAGTAGCTAAATCTGTCAAAGCACCAGACAGTCCGATCTGATCTCTTAACAAGTGTTTATTACATGAATAGACATTAAAATAGTCGTTACTCTTAACTCGTTTCTATGGCTGATGTCAGATGCAGTTAGCACACCACTGCTAACATTAGCGCAGTTGCAGGGCCCTGTAAACCCACTCACCACACAGTTTAACCACACACCATCCTTCATTGACTTTTTAATTACCTTAATATGAACAAGACTTGAATGTAAACATGCCCGTTGAGTGTCGTGCGGTGCTGGGCACCATTAATGAGCCGCCCTCCTCCCCATCATCCAGCGCCTCTTACCTTCATGTTCCGCTGGAAATCCCCATCGCCACACTGCGCATGCGCCACACTGCCTCCTCTGCGCGCTCCCGAGGCTGCAGGCTGCAGATAGGACTAGCGTTGGAATCTCCGATTCATTCAGCGAGTCGGTTCGGCTACAAGATTCGATTCATTGGAGTCATCGCTCAAAATCCCAGAAGTCCATGCGCTGCATTCAACGTCTTTGTTGTTGTTGTGTGTGTGTTTTTTTGTACTTTAACAATGTTTGCTCAAACACCGAGTCATTTATTAGTTAGCGTAGGATAGTAATTGTACAAGTATTTAGTGACGACGTATGTGTTCCAGTGTGTTGTTGTCATTCCAGTTAGGCCATTTTTTTCTGTCAAATGTTACGTTGTTTACGTTTTTCACCCATCAGTTTCACTCTAAAAGGTTTCAACCGTAGACATAATAAATACGTATTTGGTTTCAACTACCTCGCAGTCGAGTAGAAATTCGTGATTTTCATATTCACGCATTCCGAATCAATTAAAAGAACCGGTTCAAGTGATTCGTTTATGATTCGGATACCACTAGCAGCAATATCACGCTCACAACTCTTGATTAAAAGACGACACACGCACACACTACATATGTGCCATCTCTCACTCATTTGGGTAACCTCTGCGGCTTTTTGTCATTAGTCAAACAGGTCTGTATTGATGTATTTTCTCATGCGTGTGCATGAGATCAGCTGAGTTTGTGCTCCTCCCATCCCGACAGTGAATCTCACCGGACTGGAGTTCAAGAACACGGAAACACAGCGCAGCAGACATGGCAATGCTCAAAACAGTCCCTCAAACTGATGTGAACGATGCTGAAGATAATGAATTCATGTGTCCTGTGTGTTTGGAGATATTTATCTGTCCGATGACCACACAGTGCGGACATACGTGAGTATCCATGAGGTCTGGTGCCTTACCGCAGTAACTTCTCGATTGACATGTGTAATGTTGATTTCGTGATCACGTGAAACCGACGCACAGCCTTCATGTCATGTAGTTTAAACTTAATATGATTGCGCCCAATGATGATCAATAAATGTAGCTGTGATATGAGTTTCTCAGAAGACAGACATTGGTTACTTTCAGTTTTGTTTCTTGTGTAGAAAACTTTGCAGTGTGGGATTGTGGGAATTGTAGTGCTAGCTTAATTATGCTTTGATCAAACTACAACACCCACAGTGACCTATGAAACGGGGACTTTTCCATTTTGATGAGGTTTAAAAAATAAAAATAAAAAAGTATACATTTTATATACATTTTAAGGGTCATACATTACCGACAATCATAACAAAACACCAGTAAAAGCGATATAAAGAGGAATACTTTGTTAAAATAAATTAAAGAGTATTTTGATTCACGGACTAGTTTATTACTTTAAATAGGGGGGACATGGTGTAACAGTGTTGATGAATCCTTCAAGTGTACATTATATCAATTAAAATATATAGGGTGAATTAAGGGTGATTGGGACAGTTTTTTTTTTCGGCCTTGTGTAAGGGTTCTTGCCATACATTAAAAACATCAGCCAAACACATGACACATTTATGTAATCTGAAGATGTTAACTATCCATTTGAACAGGAAACAAGTTTACATTATAATGAATGGATAATGTTAACGTTTGTATGTAAAATGAGCCAAACAGCCCAACATGTTTGTGGTTGATTAGGGTTTGCACAAGTGAAAATATTGGAAAACACACATTTAGAGCATAATCAATGGTTATCTATTGCAAGGTTAATCATTTTCTTAATTTGCTTAGTTGATAAGCACTGTCCCAATCACCCAATGGGACAAACAAATGAATAATCTGAAAATCGAAACATGAAATTAACACATTTTTACTGATTGTGTTGCAGTAGTGCATCATATTCATGGTTCCAGCTAAAATGGTAGATATGACAATTTTATGACCCTATTATGAAAAGCTTGTTATTTTCCTTACTTCATGCATTTCAGGGTCAAATTCCAGTTTGATGCCTGCCCCGCCCACCTCCATAAAGCCACACCAATGAGGGCGTCTGCTTTTGATTATATGGTCCCACAGATAGGACTCAGCAAAAAAGTTTTTATATTCAACCATTAGGCGAGAAAATGATCTCCCGATCTCGCTTAACTCACCCTACACAGTGAGAAACAAGAGTCATGTTTAATGTTGGAAAGTGGGATTCTTTTGTTGTCATCCAAGTGTGCATATTTGCATCAGACATTTCTGTTCTGAATAAAACATATCCCCTCAGATTCTGCGAAAGCTGCCTTCGGGAGTGCTTGCGGCCTCAGAAGCCTGTGTGTGCAGTCTGCAGGACTGATCTGCACAAGTGGGATAAAGCAGACCGTTTACAAGACTTGATGCAGAGATCAGTCGGGAGGTGCAAAGGCTGTACAAAAGAGGTGTGTACGTATGTGAGTTAAACTGTGTATGTTACGTTTAGATGCCATTACTTATTAATATACAAGTGCTTATTCTGGCCAAAAAACACCCACTTAATCTGGAGGAGAATATTCTTCATATTCTGTGTAGTGATTCATTCATAGTAGTCAGTGTTTCCCCTAGAATGTTTTGACATTTTTTGATATGACATACCATCAACAGATTCAAGGCCTGATTGTTTGTTTTAAACCCAAATAAGTTTCTTTTTTCTGTTGAAAATAAAAGTTATTTGGAAGAATGTGGGTAACCAAATAGTTGATGTACCCCAGTGACTTCCATAATATATATTTTTTCTACTATGGTAGTCAATGGGGACCAGCAACTAATTTGGTTAGCCACATTCTTCAGGATATCTTCTTTTGTGTTCAGCACAATAAATAAATGAATACAGGTTTGGAACAACATTAGAGTGAGTAAATAATGACAGAATTATTATTTTTAGGTGAACTATCCCTTTAAGGACAAGCGGCAGCGTGTTTACTATTATATGGGTACTGTCTCTTTAAGACCTGCACACGACGCGTCTAATATACACGCATTTAACAAGCAGATTTTCTCTACATTTTCTGTTTTCTTTCACTTTAGACATAACCAACTTTGTTTATGTAAACCCTGTGTGTGTATTTGCCAGTATTAGCGCAATAAGACTCGAAAGATAACTTAGCCCAGTAACCAGGCGCTGATTGACAGCTTTTAGTGCGTCGGGTGTTTGCGCTCAGAAAAGCGCGTGAACCGGCAAGACTTTAAATCACATGCAAATAATGAACTTTTGTGAACCGCATGTGTCCAGTTCCTCTGCGTTAACATTTGATGTGAATACACGTCGCAACGGTCGCGTACAGTATGTTCAGTTGAGACGGAGGCGTCTACTTTTACTGTTGTGCTTTTACAGTGTGTAAGTGAATGTCGTAATATTACTGATCATGTGAAGATTTTGCAGTGGCGCTGACAATCCAGCGGCGGCGCTGCGCCGCTACTGAATATATTGGAGGGGAAACACTGGTAGTGACAGAAACTAATGGACTTTTTATGCCCCTTTTTACAAGATGTAATATGAGTCGTATGTGTCCCCAGAATGTGACTTAATTTTCAGCTCAAAATACCCCAGTAACCCCACAGATCATTTATTTTACCATGCCCAAAATGCATGTTTGCAAATGTTTTGGGTGGAAGCAAAAACAAGATGTTTTTTTGAGTTTTGTGTCTTTAAATGCAAATGAGCCGCTGCTTCCCCATTTCCAGAAGAGGGCAGAGCCTTCGTGCCTCAGCTCAGATACTCCAAAACTGGAGAAACGGCATCGTGCGGTTTCCACTAAACCTGTTTTTGAATTCCACTGCGCTGCCTTTCCATTATTCTCCATGCAAACATGCGCTATAAAAGATGCCAAGAAGCGAACGCAACGGTCAAACACATCAGTCTAGCTAACGACTCATTTTGAGACACTGTTTTTTTTTTTTTTTAGTTAGCATCTATCACGAATTCTGCTACCAGGAAGCGCATGAAGGCGAAGATTCAAACCAAATAGTCTTTAATCCAAATATATCACAAGAAACAGACAAAACAACGCACCTTAAAGGAACACTCCACTTTTTTGGGAAATATGCTAATTTTCCAACTCCCCTAGAGTTAAAGAGTTTTACCGTTTTCTAATCCATTCAGCCGAACTCCGGGTCTGGCGGTAGCACTTTTAGCATAGCTTAGCATAGATCATTGAATCTGATTAGACCGTTAGCATCTCTCTCAAAAAAATGACCAAAGAGTTTTGATAATTGTCCTATTTTAAACTTGACTCCTCTGTAGTTACATCGTGTGCTAAGACCAACAGAAAATGAAAAGTTGTGATTTTCTAGGCCAATATGACTAGAAACTAAACTCTCTTTCCTGCGTAACAAGGAACTGCTGCCGTACCAGCAGCGCAATGTGTAATGTGTTTACACAGCTTTTTAAAAGAATGGCGGGTGCTGTTTCGTATAGCATGCGTTTGACCAATCAACGTACACATCACTGGTAGTTCCTATTGTGCTGTGTTAGACCCTGTTCACACCGCCTCTATCACTATTGTCACTAGTCTCTATACTGTGTAGTCGCTTGTGGGCGTTCCTAGTATTGTCGCTCTAATGTTATTGGTAGACTGCACGTCTGGCTATATCTATACTACAAAATACCATCACAAGTGATATATACAACTATATCATTTTAATTTGACTAGGAATTAGGCTCAAAAGAAACAGTTTGCTGTTGGGAGAGTGTTTGTTATATTACCACAGCAGTGTTCAGTGGATTAGATCATTTACTAGATTACCGATCGATCAATCAACATTAAAATCACTCATACTGTCATAAATTACTAAAACATAATTCGAATTTGACAAATAATACGTTTCCTTGTCTCTAATAGTCATAATGCAGGGGAAACTGTAAATGAACTGCAGAAGTGCTAAACTTGCATCATAAAACTTACAACACTCAAACTATAAATGTATGAATTAAACTCACTGAGACTGTCGACAGTTTCTTTTCCATGCATCATTTTATTATATCCACGAATGTGGTTACAGTCAAATCATATAAAACAGTGAAATCGCCCTCGAGCTCTTCTGTCTCGCCTGCACTCGAGACGGTGACGTAATCCACTGAAAGTCTTCTTTCCTATTGGTTGTCGCTCGCGAAAATCGCTTCTCATTTGCATAAAGTTGAAATTTCTGAACTTTTGTCGCGTGTCTCGCGTCGCTTGACACGCCCACATTCTGTCGCCATCACGGTCACTGTCGCTCGTGTCGCCGGAAGTCACCAGCACTCCATTGAAATGAATGGGATCGTGTCGCTTTGTCGCTGGCGGTGTGAACGGGGCTTTAGACCCTACTCCGAAGTATGAGCTAATTTATAAAACGACCGAAAGGCGTTCTTAGAACTAAATCTGTTCCCAGTTCCTGTGGTGCAAACACGCCAAAAAGTGTGTACTTTCGTTATTAGTTCTAGGAACTATGAAAAGGTTCCTCCGGTCGAAAGCCCCTAATGTGTCGGTGAGTGTATCCTACAAACAACACAACACGAGGTTGAGTAAAACACCTGTTGAACGGAGAGGGCCAGTTCAAATCAAAGGTCATTTCCCATTTAAAGTCGCCCTGTAGTCAATAATTTCATCTCATCTATGATCACCAAAATGACATATTTAAATTTTTTATTTTTGCCTTAAAATAGCTTGAATGTAACTCGACACCCTTGCCTCATTTAGTATGTGTAGTGTGTTTCTATGAATATGTAAATGAGCCCCGCCTCCACTCACTCATTCAAGCTCAGAGATCCACTGGTTGACGATCACACGTTGATCTGATTGGTTGCAAGGTAGTGTGTGACGTCAGAAACACCAGCGATTTCACACCGTGTTTTTGAGACGGTCTTTGGCTCACTGCAGTTTTAAGCAGAAAATACTCAGCAATGCTGTCGACTTATGAATTTACACATGGTTTGTCTTAAAGCAGATTAAAAACACCACAGACACATAAACAACATTAAAAGCTGGATTTTCCCCACAAGGGGACTTTAACTGTGATGGCCGTCGATTCACACACAGCATTGACTTCGTTAATATGAAAAACAGTGACAGATCATCAGACCCGGCTCTACAGGGGTGTTAGAGAAACTGTAATAATAGCTTTATGGGGAAAAGAGATATTTGCAGCGTTGAGGATTGTAGCCAATCACAGACATATTGGTTGATATCTCCAATGAAATGGAGGAATATCTAGTTTCAGACATTAGTCAGAATCCTTGCATTAGTCAGAAAGTCTTTTTTCATTGCTAAGTTTTACTAAATGAAGTTAACTCTGTACCTTTTAAACACGTCAGACTGATTTGCACCCTGATTTATGGAAACTGTGTGCTATCAGGCAATCTGATCTGAGCTTTCGGTTTCCACAAGTGCTGTTCGGTGTAGTGTGTGGTGTGCATCAGCCGGGCCGTGAACCGACTGTGGGATGACCGTGAGCTTGCTCTCTGAATCCAAGATGTTACTAGTTAAAATGTGTATCTGCTACCCAGGTTCTGTTGTCTGACATGAGAAGCCACACAGGAGTTTGCTCCAAATATCAAGACTATATCAAGGATGGTATGAAGTCCATTTCAAAGACCCAGCCTTCCATTGTCAGGTAATGTAGCGTTCTTCAGCACTTAACACTGTATATGGGGGATTCTTCAATTAGGATATAATATACCGTATTTTCCGGACTATAAGTCACACTTTTTTTCATAGTTTTGCTGGTCCTGCGACTTATAGTCAGGTGCGACTTATATATCAAAATTAATTCATACTGACTGAGATGAACCAAGAGGAAACATTACCGTCTACAGCCGCGAGAGGGCGCTCTAGTTAGCGGAGTTGTTCAGAAGCGACACCGAGGAAGAACTCAATGTATTCAGTGTTGAGGAATGAGATCGGGAGCTTGGTGAACTTGCTGACCGGTAACTTGTTGGACTCGCTGGCTAATGTTAGTTTAGCCTATTCAGCCTCCCAGTATATGTTCTTTATGCTGTTGTGCAGCTGAATAACTGTTAATGTGTTACGTTAAAGGTGCAATGTGTATTATTTCTGAGGATCTATTGACAGAAATGCAATATAAGATCCATAACTATGTTTTCAGTGGTGTATAAAGACCTTACTTAATGAACCGTTATGTTTTTATTACCTTAGAATGAGTCATTTATATCTACATAAGCGCGGGCACCCCCTTCTATGAAGATCGACATATTGTGACGTCATGTTTCTACCGTAGCCGTCCGCGAACACACAGCGCTACAGAGCGTTTCCTCACTAACTTGAATAAGAAGCAACAGAAAAAGACGCCGCACAATTCCGCGAAAATGAATGACCACAGATATTGTATAGAAAAACGAAGCCAAAAATCACGGGTCAACTTCGGTGTGGCTTTTCACTGATGAGGGTCTTATGAGGGGAAAAGGCTTTCAAAGCGACACCGAAGTTGCCTGTTTTCTGCTGAGGTATTCCAACTTTAACAATGCAAATGAAAACTGTTGTTTCATAATGTTAGCATTACCTAGAAGCTAGCCATAGACACTGTGTGAAGTGACTTTTCCCTTGTCAGTGGCGTAAAATATGTAGTTATATTGTTTCATGTAACTTAGTTCTTCTCCCTTGTTGTGTTATGGCTTTGCTATGTGGGGATAAATGTGCTGGTTACGTTCGTGAGACAATCAGCCGATTAGTACCGTTAAACACTAACGTTAGCCTACAGCACAACAGCTCATATTAGCCAGCTACACTTTTACTAATCTTCTCCCTCGCGGTGTTGTGGGTTTGCTATGTGGGCAGAAATGTGCAGGTTACGTCGGCCACCGTAGCTTCGCCTTCGAGTTTGAAAAGGGAGGGATAGGCCGTAAGTTACTTTCTGTTCGCAATTCGCAAACCTCACCACTAGATGCCGCTAAAAATCACACACTGCACCTTTAACACACCAGACACCTTCAGCCTGTTGTTCTGTGTGCTGTTGTGCAGCTGAATAACTTTCCAGATTAAATGTCTGTTATTAGTCTTGGATTTTGTGAAATAAATTTCTAAATAAATGCGACTTATAGTCCAGTGCGACTTATAGTCCAGTGCGACTTATAGTCCAGTGCTAGTGCGACTTATAGTCCAGTGCGACTTATAGTCCAGTGCTAGTGCGACTTATAGTCCAGTGCTAGTGCGACTTATAGTCCGGAAAATACGGTATATAAATACGATATACACACACACACACACACACACACACACACACACAGGTTATGCCTTATATACATAGCATCTTTACATCTACTGTTTCCATGAAATCAAAACTGATTATTCTATTTTTATTTTTTTTATGGAATATTGCAGTTCTTATTATAAATAATTAATTTGTACACATCTTTTTTTTTTTTTACAACCTGTCACTCACACGAGATCACTACAATAGCAAACCCTGATGTAATAGACTTCACAGAGAGCGAACATGTCCGACAGCATTTCTCACTGCTTAATAGATTAGTTCATTTCAAAATGAAATTCCTGTCATCATTTACTCTCCCTCCAGTTGCTCAAACCAGTATGAGTTTCTTTCTTCTGCTGAACACAAAGGAAGATATGCTGAAGAATATGGATAACCAAACAGTTGATTTCCATAGTATTGTTTTTCCTTCTATGGAGGTCAATGCGGTCCATCAACTGTCTGGCTACTGACATTCTTCAGCATATCTTCCTTTGTGTTCAGCAGAAGAAAGAAACTCATACTGGTTTGAGCAACTGGAGGGAGAGTAAATGATGACAGGAATTTCATTTTGAAGTGAACTAATCTATTAAGCAGTGAGAAATGCTGTCGGACATGTTCACTCTCTGTGCAGGACAGGCATAAATACAATGTACGGTTTAAAGAGATCCTTTCAATTCACATTGGGAACATTTCTGTTGCTTCTACAGGGCGCCACATAATAACACGTACCATTACTAGACCCAGAATGAGGCATACTGTGCCACTAAAAGGAGAAGAACAATCCACTGGAAGGATTGTTGTATTAAATTAAATATTAGTTTAAAAAAAAAAGTCAATCAGTTGTTGTAATCTCAGTTGGAGCTTTGTCACCGTCAGATGAAGGTTTCTGTTCATTTTGAACAAAATATTTTTTATTATTTTTTCCATTTATTGTGTTAAAATATTAGAACATCAACCAAACTAAATTATATTATATCTGATTTACCAAGAACATTAGTTATACATGTTTAATATTAAAAATAAGGGTGGAGAATTAAGGAATTTAGGAACTGGGTTGTTCATAATAACCCTAACCCAGAAAACACATTAGAGAATATATTTATTTCCTTAGCTCCTTTACTGAACACCATTATTACATAATTAAAGTCTTTACTGAACACCATTATTACATAATTAAAGTCTTTACTGAACACCATTATTACATAATTAAAGTCTTTACTGAACACCATTATTACATAATTCAAGTCTTTACTGAACACCATTATTACATAATTAAAGTCTTTACTGAACACCATTATTACATAATTAAAGTCTTTACTGAACACCATTATTACATAATTAAAGTCTTTACTGAACACCATTATTACATAATTCAAGTCTTTACTGAACACCATTATTACATAATTCAAGTCTTTACTGAACACCATTATTACATAATTCAAGTCTTTACTGAACACCATTATTACATAATTCAAGTCTTTACTGAACACCATTATTACATAATTCAAGTCTTTACTGAACACCATTATTACATAATTCAAGTCTTTACTGAACACCATTATTACATAATTCAAGTCTTTACTGAACACCATTATTACATAATTCAAGTCTTTACTGAACACCATTATTACATAATTCAAGTCTTTACTGAACACCATTATTACATAATTCAAGTCTTTACTGAACACCATTATTACATAATTCAAGTCTTTACTGAACACCATTATTACATAATTCAAGTCTTTACTGAACACCATTATTACATAATTCAAGTCTTTACTGAACACCATTATTACATAATTCAAGTCTTTACTGAACACCATTATTACATAATTCAAGTCTTTACTGAACACCATTATTACATAATTCAAGTCTTTACTGAACACCATTATTACATAATTCAAGTCTTTACTGAACACCATTATTACATAATTCAAGTCTTTACTGAACACCATTATTACATAGTATTTACCCTGTTGTTGGATGGATCAAATTAAGACAGCATGCGTTTTAATGCGTCTGACGGAGATGACACAAATAAAGTTATGAAGTGAATAAATGTAATAAAAAAAATAAAATAAAAAAACAATTCCCTTGCATGTTCATGAGATATAGCCTACATGAACATGCAATATATGCATGATGTATAATATACAGTTTTGTGTGGGGTATGCATATTCAATACATTTTAATTACTTTTTTTATCATTCAAAGAAATATATAATAATTTCTTTATTTGAACTTAAACAAACCTTCACACGCTCCTTACATCAGTGCTGAGCAATGCTCCGATCGTTATTCCGTTAATACAGCGTGATACAGATATTTAAATGAATCACCCATTTGTTTTACTCCTTCATCTGCACTGACACACACACACTTGCTCCCCTGTTCTGTAGCTCAGTGCCGAACCGCCACACGTTCACCTGTCCCTTCTGTAAGCAGCAGAACCTGGACCAGGACGGGCTGGTGGAGCACTGCACCTCACGCCACGCTCACGACCCGCGCCAAGTGGTGAGGCTTCGCTTGTGTCTGAGACACATCTTTTAATGTGGTTTAATGCCAATTATTGTTTGATTTCTTTGTCTCAAGACTAAAGGGGCATTTACATGTACATTTTTAAAGCATATTTTATTATAGTGACAGCCACATGAAAAAGTAAGTACACCCCGTGGACATTGTTGGCTATTTTATTTTATTTTTTACATATTTGTACAAGCAAGACTCTTTGAAACAATGCATATTAATAAAGTTGATATACTTGAACAAACTTTCTCAAAATTCACTTTTTAATAATTTATTCAACAAAAAATATCAATAAATGTTATTTTCTTCACTGGGAAAAAAGTAAGTACACCCTTGGCCTCCGTAGCTACAGCTATACTTATTTATCATATACTTACTGTGTATCAATTTCATTAATAGGCATTGTTTCACAGAGGATCACATCTTTGCTGGGGTGTCAATATGTCAACAAACCAATCATGTCATGGGATGTACTTGTTTTTACACGTCCGTCAGTTTAGGAGACTAAACACTGGTTTGGCTGGTTGCATAATATGCTTAGACTAGACTTACAATTAGTTTTCTTCAAGAGTGGTCATAACCTTTAAAAGTCAGTTACACAGGAAGATTGGTGTGAATGTAATCTGCAAGTAACGGTGACCCCTGACTGACTGCTGGTTGAATGGTTCTTAGACACAGTCTTAAATCTGCTCTGTTCCTCCTCACAGTTTAACAATCATCTCCTCAAAGCGTCAACACGACCCAGAGCTGAACAATTACACATTTCTTCGTCCATAAATATCAGTCTATTTCTCTTTTTTGTTGTTGATTTTAATTTTATTTACCTCTATATTAATTTAAAATAAGCTTCTTTTTTTTACATTATTGCACAAAAACAACATTAAAAAAGAGAGATTATTCCAGTCCCGTTCTAGTGAACCCATCATGTTAGGTCATGCATGGAGTCATTAAGTTCCTCTTACAAGGGAAAATGTCAGTGACCTACATTATGATTATTGCCACTAGAGGGCACATGGTCTCTGTGCAGCGTCTATATTGAGCAGATCAACTGGAAGATGGGAACAACTCATATTTTAAATAAAATAAAATGTTACACTTGAATTTGTTTTGTATGCATTCATATATATATATATAAACATTAATTTTTTTAATGAATGTGCGTGTGTGTGTGTGCGTGCGTGTGTGTGTGCACGTGTGTGTGTGTGTGTGTGTGTGTCTATGAAAAAATAAATTAGTAAAAAATAAATTAAAACATTTTTGTATTTCCCATTCATTTCCTGAGACGGAGAGGATTAAGGGTTATTTTTTTGTTTGCCCACAAAAACTTGAATCTAGTGTGTGTTTGTGTTTCCTATTTCAAGTGTGGTACCATTCAGATGAACACCTGATTTTATTTTTATTTTTTTATTTTTCGATTTGTTTTAAATAAACCCTGTCAAATCAAAATGACCCAAAGAGAGGAGTAGGGTTCACATAGAGGCTATTGTTATGCAACCGGTCAAAGCAGGTTTTGATTATTGTAAATTGCATATATGTACTGAACAATTTAACCAGCAAGAAGTCACACTTGTTAAAATTTAATTAATTATTAAATTATTAAGTCAGAGTTTTTGCACAATGCCACAATAAATGAGAATTAGGGGGGAAAGTTTTTTATGCCGTACATCAGTTTTGAAAGGGTAATTTCTAAGGTTCTTGGCGGCTCTCCATTGCCTGAGCCTTTACCTTTAAACGGAGAAGACTCTGAGAAGTGGCACAGAGTATGTAATCCGTGTTGATCTGCATATATTGAATATGATGAATATCAGGATTGTCTGTTGAGTGTGTCCCGTCTCACTCCTGCAGGTGTGCCCGATCTGTGCCTCCATGCCCTGGGGCGACCCCAATTACAGGAGCGCCGACTTCTTTCAGCACCTCAGGATCAGACATGCATTCTCGTACGACACGTTTGTGGTGAGCAGGTTATAGCAGTTCAATGCCCTGGTGTCCACCGTTTAAAGAAAAATGTCACGAAGCCATCCAGCTATCGACACAGATCAATCTTGCTGTTTGCTTTTTCACGGATTTAACATGTTTTCTCTTAGAAAATTAAGGTTTTACTGAACTTGTATATTATTTTTGGTATGCATAGTTGGTCATATTTAAGTTAAGCTGGGCATTAATTGTGTCTTACTGATATAAAGCCTTTTTAGTTTAGCGGACGTTTGTGTTAAACCATTTATGTTGTCAGGTGTCAGGTAGTTGTGCAAACTTATGAAACTGTAAAGAGTCACCTCTGTGCACCAAAACAAGTTGAGTTGACGACTTATTAAAACTGGAGAAACTTAAAGGTAAAGTCCAGCCAAAAATACACTCTCAAGTTGGTCTAAGCCTGTACGAGTCTCTTTGTTCTGGAAAAAAAAAGAAAAGAAAAAAATAATAATAATATATATATATTGGAGAATGTTGGTAATCAAACCAGGGAAAAATACGATGGAAGTCAGTGGGGACCAGAAACTGTTTGATTACCAACATTCTCCAAAATATCTTATTTTGAATAACAAATATTTCCACGTCCCTGAAAATAACCATGCATTTACCAAAAAAAAAAACATGTCGCTCATATTGCTTATCAGTTATTGCTTATAAAATGTATTAAATGAAAGATCATACTTTTCTAAGCTAAAGTATGAAAGAAATCATGGTTAACTAGCAGATATCACCATGAAACTTTCCCAGTTGATCACCTACATTACAATGAGAAAAAAATGTATTACAAGTTTTCTGTAATTTAATGTTTAAATATGCAAATTAGGCAATATCTAAGTAAATATGCGCTAATTTGCATATATATATATATAAAAAACTAATCTGAGTATTGGATAAAGCCAGGTTAAACAATATTTTTTCATTGTGTTCACATATTAGATGGGAAAAACAATACTGAGGGATTTATGGATATCTACTTTTGTTATCCTGTAAATCAGAATATACTGTCAATAGCGTTAAAAAATGATTTTCGCCATGTTTTTTGGAATAAAATGTTTTATAAACCAGGCTATGAATAATGTATTTACAAATTCCTCAGTAAATGTCTTCATAATATAACTAGGCACAAGACTGGAAGGTTTGGTGTGTATCGGTGCGACTGAAGTGGAGATTCGGACTTGGAGAATGAGAGAAAAGTCATTTTGAGAAAACGGCTTTAAAAATGTATCATCAGCCAATGAGATTGCGCATTCAGCCCTTTTACTTTCACGATTGGTTGCTGATAAAAAGGAAATGACCATATTTGGATCGACAGCATTGTACAGGAGAGAGAGAGCTTTCTAGCGGTGTGTGTGATGACGGAGCAGACAGAGATCGCGGATCATGTTGATTTATAACGCCAACTTTTGTTGAATTTATGAGAAATCTACAGACGCAAACAGACAAAGTTAGTAAAATAAAGACCTAAATGTGTATTTCTGACTTTTTTTCACCACAAGTCTGAAAGAAGGCATGTTATTGAAGACAAATATCTCAAAATTGACCAGTGAAAAATAAAATAAAAAATTATTGCCTAAAAATTGAATTTAATGTGTGTGCAATGTCAACGTTTTCCTAGATGAAATGGTTCAGTCCACCTGTAAATGAACTGGCTGGCGGCCTGTGTTCTGAGCTGAGACTGCTTGTCTGAATCTTGTTCTCTGTTTCTCAGGATTACGCTACAGACGAGCAGGCCATGATGCAGGAGGCGCTACAGCGCTCTATGCTGGAAAACTGACATGGACCCGCTGGACGAGACGCAACCAAAAACTACTGATTGTGCTTAAAAAAGAACCAACCAGGGGATTCAGGGCTATTCTGATATATTATTATACATACACTAATTTTGGTAATGCCAAAGTTCCCATTGGAGATTTGCTTATTCGAACTCAGTCATAACAAACATATGGATCACGTATATTCATATACAAGACATATTGCGGACCGGTATACATTCATAGCTGTCAAAATATATAGATATATTCTGCCAATCTATAATTATTTCAGCTTTTATAACAGATTATTGTTTATATAGTTAAGTTTGTATAGCAGATTGTGTGGCACTGGAACAGAATGGCCCGATTTGAAAGTTTTTTTTCTTCCCTTTTTATGGGTTATTTTGAAACCTCAATATTGAGGTGAGCTCATAGGGTAGAAATACTGATATTGAATCAGATCAGTCTTTTGATCCTGAGATTGATTTGTCCGTAGTGTTTTGTTGTTTTAAGATGCGTTGAACACTTGTCGGAGGTGTGTTTCACAGATTAGTCTTGAGATGCGAGTGTTCAAGCCAGTAGGGGGCAGTACTGTACCATTAATCCACTGCAGAAGCACATGCCTTGGTCCGACTTATCCGAGGTTTGTACGGATCTGCCCTTAAAGGGATAGTTCACCCAAAAAATAGTCAAATTGCAGAGTTATTCACCCTCATGTCGTTCCACATGGACCTGAGCGCGCTGACTTTCATCGTGTGCTTCTTCGAAGTATCTTCTTCTGTGTTCATGCAGGTTTGGAGGAATATAAGGATGTGTAAATGATGACAGAATAGACATTTTTTGAGTCTCAAAGTTCATACATGTAACCCTGTAGAGGCTGTTTGCACTCTTCCTTATTTTTGTCATGTTTATATAGCAGTCATACTGTTTATAATATGTTCTGTAATACATTTAGTCTGTTTAAATTGGCAGTAGTTTGAAATCCTACGATATATTGAACAAAATTGCGGCCTATAAAGTGAAACTCGTGAAACTATAAAGTGTTGCATGTTGTTTGATGCAGATATGTCATATCCTCTTGCTTGCTTTATTCATGTGTTATTATTATTATTATTATGAGTGCGTAATGGTACTGATTCATTAACCTGTACGTTTCTTGGGTGAATTGCTTGTGTATAGTTAATAAACTTTTTTTTTTTTCCTTCAAAAACCTTCAACTGAAACTGCTTCAGTGTATCTGTTCTCACTCCTTGAAGGTGTTATTGAAGAAGCATGTCCAAACACAGCCTTTATTACTTCACATATTGCTCTTCTCCTTCTGTTTAATGCATGCGCATTCAATTTGGTTACAGTGTGAATCTCTCTCCCCCGTCCGCTCTAACTCCATTACTGTTGTTCATTTTCTGTCCCGCAGCGACTGTCAGCTCTCATGTCTGAAGGTGCTAAATCCTGATAAATTAAAGCTCTTTAATTATTTAAACACTGGACCCTGAAATCACTGTGAGTGATTTATACCGGTGTGTTAGACATGCTGGGCCAGAAACAACACCCAGCTCTCTGATGGATGACTAAATGGAGGGGGGAGAACACACACGCTATACCAGTAACTGGCCCGTTCCCTGAAACCTTTATACAGAAGCCCGTCACGAAAACCCGCTCATCATTCAAGTCTCCACAGCCGGATGATATACAAGGAATTTCCTAAATTCATGATGGAAGAAACAGGAATCATTTTCAGTTCCTTGTCCACTTGTTTAGTCTGACGTCACGGTTTCTGGGTGTGCAGATCACAGAACTACAGACAGCGCTAGCATACACACGCTGTAATGCTAATGCAAAACCATGAACCTAACTTTTCCACCGCAAGGTGATTCGTGTTTCATGAACCGTTGAAATACTGGTGCTCATAAACCTCATTCTCACTTGAGTCAGAGAGAAATGGACCTGGGTCCTGGTGCGTCGAGTGGATGAGGGTGTTCACACTTGTAGTTCGGCTCTCTTGGCTCTTTTGGTCTGGACCCAAAAAGAAAATGGTGCATTTAGGGTGTGTTCACACACTTAGCATGTTTGGTTGGATTAAAACACACCCTGGTGTGATTGCTCTGTTAGTGCTGACACTGTTTTGACTCCTTTACACATTTTTTAAGCTCTTCACGAGTTCTCCGCTGGTCAAAATACCATCATGTGTAGCTGCACACACACACAATGAGCACATTTAGCCCAGAACACAGCATTGTTCTGAAAGTTCGGCAAGTTCTGTCACAAAATATACTAAATAAAAGCCGACCAATCAGGTTGTGATCGTACAGTATCCCTATGCCTTTAGGTTCAGTGTTAAAAGACCAATGCGAACGCTAAGCGGACCAGGACTAAAAGTTTTTTGGTCCAGACCAAGTGAACCAAACTACAAGTCTGAACAAACCCTTAGGCCGTGCACCGAGCTGCGTTTTGACACCGGCGTTTTTTGTTTTTCAGTCGAGACGCATCGTTGCTATGATACAGAATATCCGTTGGTCCGTGTGGTATTAGTCCCGCCCCTCCTCCACTGTGATTGGACGGTTGGCTAAAAAGTGACAGTGATGAGCGCTGCGTTTTACCCAAAGTTGAACATTCTTCAACTCTTGGCGACCTGTAAAAAATGCCGAGCGTTCAGCGTTAAATACTCGCTCAGCGCCTCGTTTCGCTCCTGGCGTTATAAATACGCGGCGCTCCCATCGAAAACAATTGAAAAAACACGCCAGCCGCGTGAAAAAATGCTTTGGTGGACACACGGTTGCTTAGCGCTCGAGTCTCATCTTTTCAGCGTCCCGGTCCGCTTGTTTGGTGGCACCAGGGTTCAGACGCCAGCGTTCACACTTACTCAAATGAGCAATCACACCAGACTTCGTTTTAATCCAACCAAACATGCCAAGTGTGAACTTAGTGATGCTAAGAAGAACTCTTTAGCTACATTATGTCGCTGGATTTTGCTGGGAATTGCACACATGCATGATCCACGCGTCACGTCATCATATCTGTACACAGAGAGTCGCTCCGGCATGAAGCTGTTTGAAGCTTGTCACAACAAATGAGCAAACATTACATGGCAAACAATGGTAAAAAAACAACAACATAAAGGTTATTTATTCATCCATCCACTTTGATAAGATGTCCTGCATCCATGAATACACCGTTGCCTCGAGCCATGTTCATCCCTGAAGAGGAGCAGAGACGAAGAAGTTGAAATAGTTGTAAAGTTATACACTAAAAAAAATGGTTTTGTGGCACTGTTGTTTTTACCCAATTATTTTTTGTTAAAGTAACGCAGATATATTTATTTTACCTCCAAAACACTATTATATTGTGTTTAATTAACTTAACCTGTAGAATTTTCCACTATACTTAATTATCAATCGTTAAATTAATGTAAAGGGTTTCATTTTGCGATTCAACAAAAACAACCTGATGTGGTGATTTCCAACATATTGGATGAAGACGGCGTGCGAAGAAGGTGGAAAGGTGGATGGCAGAGCTAGAAATATCAGCCATAGAAAAAATAAAGTTAATCATTTCTGTTAGTATTTCTGAAAGTCTGTTCTGGGATGCTTTTAATATATTGCACAGAAGAAAAAAAAACATTTGGCTGCTTGTTCAAATTGCTTCATTCAAATGAGCTTAAAGTGTGTATGTCAGGTTAAATTTTTTTTTTTATATATTAAATAAGGTTTAGATGTCTGAGTGAAAAATGTAATTATCATTAAAATTATTACTGTAACTGCCCTACAATAAGCTTTATAGCCACTTCTGTCAAGATCATATTTTTAAAACGCAGCTGAGCTGTGACGTCATACAAGGGAGACGTGCCAACACAGTTCTATTCAAGTATGGAGAGTTTTGAGTCTGAGGAGATGCAAAATCCCCCTCAAACCTATACGATGGCCCACAGCCATACAATCTTGAGCCTCCCAGGCGGGAGACTGATGAGGAGCCAAACAGAAATGTAAATAATTCATATCGAAGAAACATAAATATCTGGTGTGAAGAAGAACCAGTGGAGAGTTGGTCAGGTGTCTGGTAAGTATAGGCGTAACGGTATGTATTCGTATTGAACCGAAACGGTACGGGCGTCACGGTTCAGTGCATGAATATACACGGAGAATACACAGTATAAAAATTAATTAAACTCGCGTGCAAATTAATAATGCGGAACTACTGTTAGATACGCGGGTTATTTAGGGACACCTAATCTGTAGCTCCGCCTTAGCTCTGAAGCTCCGTGGCTATAATGAACAGGCTGCGATCGATGTCAATATTGCAATGATGGAATATGTTGGTTGGTGTGTGTGTGTGTGAGAGAGAGGGAGAGGGAGAGAGAGGGGCGCGGGCGCGATCGACTGCTTCAGTAGCATACACCGTAGGCACCGCATCAGCTGCCAGTCTCACTCGGGTTTTAAATCCCATTTTATAACTCATGAGATCTCCAACCGCGTAGTCCTTCTCAGTGAAATGGGCGCTGCAAATGACCGAAGTCTTGGACACCAAAGAAGCAGCACTGAAGTCAGCGCGTTTGGTCCGAACAAAGTTGACCCAGGCACGGAACACAGTGGACTCTGACTGGTTTTAACAGTGTTTTTGCACACAGCACAAACGCAGTAATTCACCATCGTGAAAATACGCCTGCGTAATGCGTATACTAACGACCTAACTTAAATAACTAACTAAATAACTAAATAAATGTCCTAATCACTAATTCTCTCGCTCTATCACTCGTACAGTTATCAACACAGCTCAGCGAGCGGGGGAGACGTCTCCCTCGTATGACGTCAAACGATTCGTTTGGAATGAGGAGCAGTTTTAAGGGAGGACTGAAAATAACGAACTTTTTCATCTTATATTCTGCCTTTAGGCATCGAAAAACATACAACAATACATCAACTTGTCAAACGTGTATTTCCCCTCACTATTTTGTGTTAATCAAAATTAAAAATTTAACCTGACATACACACTTTAAGCAACACAATTGCTAAACATTTTGTCCAAACTTAATTTGATTGTGTTCAATCTGCTTAAATATATATACAATTTAAGTTTACTTAATCCATTTGTGTTGCATTAACTGAAGCTGGGCGGTGCTTGTTAGTTCCCAGCATGCTTTGCATTTGGCTGAATTAAGATAGGAAAAAAGAGAATGAATGTTGTTATTTTTGGGGTTTTGATAAAATGAGAAAAGAGGAAGACTTGATACTTGTAGTCAGTAGACTGTCTATTGAGGAGCATCACAATAAAGAGTTAGCAGATAAGTCTAATAATACTCTAATGAGAGTTAGTTGATATGTAGATGCAGTTACTTACAGTTTTTTTCAGTCGCTAACAAGCGTTTGTCCAGCCAGTTGTCACATTTTCAAAACTCTTAACACAATTAGCACAGCATCGGTCTTTTGTGGCCATACCATTCACACATTTCATGTCGTTTTCAAACAATATGCAGTCAGTGAACACATTTCCATAATGCTTACATTTTCTTAACAGACAAGCTATACCTCCCAACAAAACTATGGATTGTTTTTGTAGTATTTACGAATGTTAACACACAACATCCCACAATAGCAAAAACAATATTCCAAACCTTAGATACAGTATAAAAACCTCTGCTTCTGCAATGATCAGTTCAAAAACAATATATCTCAGCTGATAACAAACAAACAATTGAATAATTGACACAGAGCTTATTTATGTTGGGTAAATTGGGCCAACCACAGCTGATTCCAGTCTGGCTTAGACTGGCTTAGAGTGGCAGGGGTTATTTTTTTCTATTACATTGACACTTATACAGTAAAAGAAGGACTGTGAGGAGTGATGTTTTTGGAAACAGAAACTAAAAAAGAAAAAAACACTGTAATGTCTGGAAGAGGAAGAGTAAGAGCAAGGGGCCCAGTGAGAAGAGCCGGCCCAGTGAGAGATGCAGTGAGAGATGCAGTGAGAGATGTAGTGAGCCAGTGGACCCTATAATACCGAGCGCATCCTTGCCTTTCTCAATGATCTCCACCAGCGCCTGGTTCCAGAGCAGGATCAGGAGGGTGAAAACATGAGGACCTTTGTAATTACCTGGGACAATGTGGCTTTCCATCATTCGCAAGCAATAACAACATGGTTTGAAGTCCACCCAAGACTGGTAAGTCTCTTCCTTCCACCCTATTCACCTTTCCTCAACCCCAGAGAGGAGTTATTTTCTGCATGGAGGTGGACGGTTTATGACCATCAGCCACATGACCAGATGTCCCTCCTTGAAGCCATGGATGCTGGTGCAGGGACATCACAGTTCATGATTGCCAAGGGTGGATCCAACATACCAAGTGGTTTTATCCCAGGTGCATCGCCTTGGATAATATCAGATGTGATGTTGATGAAAACATGTGGCCTAACCCTGAAGATCGCAGAGATTAGATACAGTAATTTTGTGCTTTTTGCTGTTGTTTTTTTTTTGTTCAGAATGCTCTTATGTGTTTCATGGATATTTTGTTCACTGTAAGCAATACTGTAAAACTTTTTCTGTTCTATCATAACGTGTTTCTACTGTACCTCCTGTAGTACGTAAAGAGTAAAAGGAAAAAAACTGATTTGCTTTTTACTGGAATGCTTTTGAATGAGAACATTACTGTACATGTGGACATACAGTTCCCAACCAAGACATTTAGTGTAAAAACGGTGGATTGCATGGTTTGCATGCAAATACCTGTAAAACTGAAACATAAAAGTATATGCAGTTTTTGTAATGTCAAGAATAGCCAGTATTCTGAAACCTGGTGTACTTTGATTGACTGCCTGTACCTTGTGAAAAGAAATCAAGTGTTATTCTTTGACAGAATAATTTAATTTTGAGTCAGATTTCCAGTGTTTTGGTAAAGTTAGTGTGTGCAGAGAAAGATGTGTTCTATTTTGAAATGAAGAGTTAGTATATATTTAACAAAATGTGTTTTTGAGAAGAAAATTAACCATTTGGCCAATTGTGTTTTGTAGGTGTGAGTCTGTGTTAAGAGTTTAGAAAAAATATCTGAAGTATGGGTAAGCGCTTGTTAACGATTGAAAAAAACTGTAAAAGTGGACCATCGAAATAAAGTGCTACCAAAACATAAGCACCTAAAAATTAACTGTCGGATACAGTGTTCATTTTTAGGCACTAAAGTTTCTGCTACGCTTGCAGAAGATCATTGTTTTTGTCGAACTTCGGCCAAAGTTTAGTATGATACCACTGGGGAACACTTTCCAATTCCTTAGGATGCAAAGAATAAAAATTTTATGAAACCTGGAGATCCTTGAAAGTTATATTTGATACACAGTAAAAACAAGAAAAATGTTTCTTGATATTAAACAGTGATGTGCAGAACCTTATTTTTAAGAGGCATCTATGCCTCAATATTGCTATTTAAACCTATTTATTTGGGGTTTGTGTAGATAAATTGTTAATTGCACTTCTTTGTGAGTGACAGGGGAATTTATGATGAAACTCTTCCCGGCAATCAGTGGCGAACGGCAAGTTTATTTACACCGTCCGCAGGGACAGAAGACGGCTGTTGTCTTTCCTTCCCACACACGGCTCCAGTAATTAGTTTCCAGGTCTCCATCAGGCTCCTCTACACTGTACATTCTCCAACCTGCTACATGCTTTTCTTTTTTAGAGATTTCTTCTTTCTTCTTTCCTCGTGTTTTTTTTTTTTTTTTTTTTTTTTTTGCTCCTGGCAGCTGTAGAAGTTCTCTAAGTTTGATCTAACAAGTTACAGTAGGGCTTCCAGGCAGGAAGGAAATGGTCCTGCAAAACACCGTCTCTCGCTCTCACTGTCTCCTTTTTGGTGGCAGTTGTTTTAAGGGAAGATAGCGGCAGGAGAAAAAAAAAGAGAAGAAAGTGAACATACTGAATGAAAATTTCATAAAGTTGAGCATGTGGTTTCTTTGATGAGGGAATGTGAAATGGTGTTAAGTCTCAAGGCTGTGTAAAAGCGGTTATTAGCGTCACATGTTCCTCCTGCGGGCTTGTGCCGTGAGAGAGACGAGGGTTTTGTTTTCCTCAGATGTGTCTGATGCCTCCTTTTCTCATGTTCCCTTCTTCAGTCTCCGATCTCATCACCTGTCATCCCTCATCCTCGCCATCATCTCTGGCAGCGAAGTCGTTCTCCAATTGACTAAACAGACATTTTGAATAAAGGCCCACATACAAATAATCTGCGATTTTTGCAGAATTTGAATGGCCGTCTTTCACAAATTCAAATATTCTCCCTTTTATTTGTTGCTTATTTTATAATGATTTCAGACACCAGATAGAGAATCAGAAAGAGCTTTATTGCCAAGTGTGTGTGAACACACAAAGTATTTGCCAATTTAAAAAAATTGTCAAATTAAATTAACTTTTATGAGTGTTTAGAACTTTATTTTTCTTTTGAGTTCATAGAACTGACACATTTT
Source organism: Phoxinus phoxinus (assembly GCF_949152265.1). Classification (NCBI taxonomy): domain Eukaryota; kingdom Metazoa; phylum Chordata; class Actinopteri; order Cypriniformes; family Leuciscidae; genus Phoxinus; species Phoxinus phoxinus. The sequence continues at coordinate 27,497,829 of NC_136893.1, read as the reverse complement.
AAGTAATCTGAGTTGTTTCCTTGTTTTGAGTTTAATTAACTTGTTTCTTTTAATTTTGACACTTAAATTTAACTGAAACTGGACTGGGATTTCCATTTCCCAGCATGCTTTGGCATGACACTCAAAAGGGAGAGTAAATGCTATTTTTTATGGTGCAATATTAATGTTAGTGGGAAATTTAGTTATGTTTTGTTATGCTAGTTTAGAAAACTTTCTGTAACGTTTATTTTTTTTATTTTTTTTTATAGGGTTATCATGGTGACGAGTGGAGCATGAACTTAGTTTGAGAACAGATATAAGTTAAATGTTTCATATTGCTGTATGCTGCATTGCTTTTTTTCGATAGTCGACTTTAGACATTCTCCTAACTTTAAGTAACTTTGCAGCTACATGTCAACTAACTGTCATCAGAGTATCAGTAAACTGTCTGCTTAATATCTGCTAACACTTTATTTTGATGGTCCTCAACATACACTCTACTGACTATTGAGCCCCTTTCACACGGCGCGTTGATCCCGGGAAATTGCCGTAAAATTGCTGGAGTGCCTTCTGTGTGAACGCAAACACGTCCCGGGATTGATGCCGGGATAGGGACCTAGTAACATTGCCGAGATCAGTCCCGGAACGCGCCCTGTGTGAACAAAAGCCAGGACCAGTGCCGTAAAAGGGTATTTTGTTGCTCTTAGAAGAACGTTTGTGTTCGTCATCAACAAAGAAAGAACGAAAAAATGTCTGCAATCTAGAATGAAGCAGAGACCAGGAGCTCCTCACTATCCGCGCTGAAGCTGAGAGCGCTCGCCAGCGCTGTGGAACGGTACGCCGTGCGTTAGTGTATGACCGAATCCGGAAAAAAAAATGCTCAAGGTTTCTCGAGATCGAAAGCGCAGATCATTAGTAAACTTAAGACACTGCGTAAAAACATCCACCAAGTGCACGACTACAATGAAAAGAGCGGTATAGCGGAAGATTAGACTGGCCTTTCTACAACACATCCTGATATCACGTGTCTTTACTGGATGTGTGTGAACGCACTCAGATTCTGGAAAATCACTGGCAGTGTGAATGAACCAAAATCAAATGATCCCGGGACACATTATCCGTGTATTTTCCGGAATCTCTGTGTGAAAGGGGCTTAAGTAACTTGGCAACTACAAGTCAACGTATTCTCCTAACCCGAACCCTAACACCTAGCCATAACCTAACAGTCTACTACAGTCTACTAATACTCTAATGAGAGTTAGCTGACATGTTGAAAAGTTACTTATAGTTAGTAGAATGTCTAAAGTGATTATCGAAATAAAGTAAAACCAGGAATTGTGTTACCAATTAGCAGGTCAGCATTTATCGAATTACCTGGTTAAAGATAGCCAAGTTTCCACTTTCCACTACTAAAAATATTTAAATTGAGATTACATGGTAATTTTAAGTTAAATGTATGAATTAGCTTACTCAAATATTTCAAGGGGCAATTAAAATGTATGAGTAAAAATTAAGTTCTGCTAACTTAAACTTGAAAATTCTTCACTTGAACATTTTGATGTAACATTACCTAATTTTTATTTAGTTTTACCAACTTATTCAGGTTTACAATGTGGCATTGAAGCTTCCAGTACACACACATAAATATAACAAGACACATCATAACGTTTAAGAATAACATGTATAAAAAAAGCATAAGACAGATTTTAGTCAGAATAAACATTTACAGAGAATTAAAATATATGTATTGTGAATATAGGACTAAATTAATTTTACAAGGATATTGCTCAAAAAGTGGGGTATTGCACTTGGAAGGTGTCTAACTGATCAGATGGAAAATAGCCTGTGGGAAGAAGGTGATCCTGTGCTAGATGTTAGACTGTCCGTTGTAGTCTCCTGATGTCTGATCCTTGGCTGAACCAAACCAGACAGTTACAGATGAACACAGGACAGACCCATTGATTGGCATAGTATTTTATTTTCTACTATGGAAGTCAATGCGGTCCATCAACCGTCTGGATATGGACACTTCAAGATATCCTCTTTTGTGTTCAGCAGAAGAAAGAAATTCATTCATACAGGATTTTCGTTTTGAAATGAATTATTCCTTTAAAGGGATAGTTCACTTTGAAATTAAAGTTTGGTGTGTTTTATCTTACCTGAAGTGCATCCAAGATGTCGGTGTCTTTGTCTCTGCAGTAGTTTCAATTTTGATATTTTTAGGTCAAACCGTTCTTGTCTGTCAGTCATATAATGCAGGTCTATAGGCACTGTCTCTAATAGCATGCAGAGAGAAGTCCAAATTAAACAATTCCCCAGCGTAAGTGCACATTGATGGCCTAAGACACGAAATGAGTGGTTTGTGTGAGAAAACAAACAGTATTTATATCGTTTTTATCTCTTGTACACAACCACGTCCAAGTGATCTGAGGGCGCGGGCACTTCCTGGTGTGTGACGTGTGCGCGCGTTCTGGCTTAATCTGCGGACTAATACGTATAAATACTGTTTGTTTTCTCACACAAACTGCTTGTTTCGTGTCTTAGGCCATCAATGTGTACTTACGATGGGGAATTGTTTAATTTGGACTTCTCTCTGCATGCTCTTTGAGACAGTGACCGTAGACCTGCATTATATGACTGACAGACAAGAACGGTTTGACCTAAAAATATCAAAATTGAAACTACTGCGGAGACAAAGACACCGACATCTTGGATGCCCTTGAGGTGAGTTAAAAAATACTAAAACTTAATTTCAAAGTGAACTATCCCTTTAACCTTAAAGCACCACTCAACGGACATTTCATTTTATTTTAATTTTTTCCTTTTAACTGATGTGATACGTAGAACAACCAAAATAATAAAGCATTGGCTGATTGCATCTTGCAGATTAGTGTAAAACCTGACACACTTCCTCACTCACTGGACATTTTGCTTTGAAAATGCCGCAAAACGTGCAAGAAGCAATGGGATATAATTTCCCCGAGGAGCCTGGGTTGACTTTCTGGCATTGTGATGGCGAGTTTTTCTTCGCAAATTTTTTAAAATGTATTTTATTGTCCTCTTGTCTTGAAAAGGTATTAAACATTAGAAGAAAATGTCCATTTCACTGCCCATTGAACTCTCTTTCACATCAGCATGCAGATCATACGTGCTCCCATTAACATGATATTCACTCGCGGCTGTGTACTGTTTATCTCCTCATATTTGTGCCTGGAAAGTGTAAGATCTCTCTCCTTCATATTTTTGCTGATCCAGGTATATATGTGCGTTTTGATCATAGCATGGGGAGTCCGCTCACCGCCAAAAATTCCTCAACGTCAGGAGAAACAGGAAGCCCGAAACAGGAATCCCGCCACATGCCCTGGCGATGTGCGCGCGGCGCGGCGGGTTAATCCTCTCGAATGTTTGAACAGAAACGGCCACCGGGCATCCCCGACTTCAAGACCCAGATCTGCACGACTCTTCCGCTGCTAAACTCCTGCCGTCCGACTTGCAGTTCTTCCTGTGCGGCTGCCTGTGTGTGGGAAGCGGCCGAGACTTTGATTTTTATAACGCCTGAAACCAAGCTGGCACTGAATCAGCTCCTAACACTCACCAGGCTTTCCAGGCGCACTCTCGTTAACTTCCTGCGCCCCACGCCAGCCTTAGCATGCATTACAGAGAGAAAGAGGAAGGGAACACGAGAGAGGTTGGCATGTTGTGAACCCACAACACCTCTCCTCAACCCGATGTTCAGCGACTGTGAAAGTGACCTCCAGTCATGAGGGAACTCTATATGCCCATAGGGAAGACGTTACTAATGGCATCTCTGTAATATCTCTATTGTTTTGTTGCGGTCTCTAGGGGAGTCTAGGAGTCTTTTGGATCCATTTTTGTGTAGAAAAACGGGTTCAGAGCGACTTAAGGTTGCGTAAAACCTTTCTGATATTTCACTTGAGAGAAAGACCCAATGCTCTCATATGCTGCAGTCACATGGTCTCAGATTAGCCAAGATGCCAAACTCACAGATTTCTGAATTGATTATTTCTCATCAAATTGTTAAAGCTACACTCTTAGAAGAAAAGGTTCTATATAGAACCTTAAAAGGTTCTATAGGCGCTATGTATTTGGAACCCCTAAAAGGTTCTACACTCTTAGAAAAAAAGGGTTCATTGGGGTTCTGTATAGAACCTTTTAGGGGTTCCAAATATGAAGCACCTATAGAACCTTTTCTTCTAAGAGTGTATGGCTATCTACACTTAGTCTAAACATAATTTAACGCTATTTGCAGTTATAACGCTATAGTACAAATAAAGTATGTTTTTGTTGCAATCGGCACTTGGGGATATTCAATTTAATGAATCAATCAATATTACTATTGATTAGCATTACCAAACATGGACGTTTTATTATTGTTTTAATTTAATACTGTGAAGCTGCTTTGATACAATCTGTATTGTGAAAAGCGCTGTACAAATATTCTTGACTTGACTTCACTTGACTTAGTCTAAACAGCATCTATCATTATTTGCACTTATTGGAAATAGCGGCTGCCTAATAAAATCACACAAAGCTGATCAATAAAAGAGAACTGTGTATTTCTCAAAGTCTCCTGAGCTCTGAAGGTATAGCAATAACGCGGCTATCACACAATGTTTGGCTCATGTGGGAGACAAGGGGTTAAATCCAAATCCAAAATGTCCCTCGTTTTACTGTATCTCTACTCTCTCTACCATTTAAAAAAAAAGCTGTCATTCAACGTTGAAATCAGCGAATTGATGCATGCATTATCTTTAGCTGGGAATAGGACACGAGAGCCATGGGCTTTGGCTTATAAATGATCTGCTTGATTATAATTCCCGCCTTTGTATTTTTTGCTATATAGTGGCAGTGTCTGCAAACACCACGGTGGTTTCTGTGGCAAAGGAGTCTTGGTGTGGATGAGGAGGCGTTCCATCGCCAGGGAGGAGAAGAGCTGGGATAAACACAGAGGAATGGCCGTGTCACAGTGGGTATAATGGTGAAATGGACAGTAAACCGTCTCCGTAACCTCACGGAGGTATTAGGTCACCACACTGTGGCTCTGGAAAACACGGATCACGTTTACTGACGACACACGTCTTCCTCAGTTCATCTTTTCCAGTGTGTGTTTTACTGCGGTAAAGTCACCGGTGATTCACCTGTGGTGTGTTTCAACTTTCAGAAAGCTATTTGTTTTATGGTCACTCTGATTGTTTGGTACAGACATTTTTTTTCATTATTATTGCAAGAAGTGCAGAAACTTTATTCTTAAAGTCACCATGAAATCAAAATTGACAATTCTTTTAGTGTTTATTATTATTTCCCTGACACCATTTTTTTAAGTTTCCAACCTATTTGATCTCCAGGGTTTTTGATCATGTTCACAAAAGTTTCATGGCCCCCAGAATAATGTGTTGTATGAATATCTGAACAGAAAGAATATCAAAAGAAAGAACAAAGCCTCTGTTTTTATCAGTTTTTTTAAACACCCGTTTTAGATAAATGCATTAGGTTTTTTTAGTCAACATTTGAAAGTTGGTAAGTTTCATAAAAAAAATCAACATTTTGAGAAAAAAGCTGAGAACAAAGTCCTGTAGCTCGTCCTGGGTCGACATTTCATTCAGAAACGTTAGGCAGTTTTGATTTGCTCTTTAATGTTGATGGTTAAAGGGATCCTCTCATCATTTGCTGAACACAAAGAAAGATATTTTTAAGGATGTCAGTAACCAAACAGTTAACTGGTCCCATTGTGTTCAGCAGAAGAAATAAATTAATACAGGTTTGAAACAACTTGAGGATGAGTAAATGATGACAGAATTTTAATTTTAAAGTGAACTATCCCTTTAATGTTCTTATTTTACGCATCTGCTTACACATGCTATCGCTTGTTTTTTCTTCTTCTTCTCCTGTGTTTTGATCAGGAGATTCAGTGTTCTTTCAGAGATGTGTAATAGCGCCCCCTACCGTATAACAGTGAAAACACCGAAAGCCGGAAAATTCTGTCAATGGCGGGAAAGCGGAAAAGGGATAGAGTAATCAATAATTTACCTGTGCTCATGATTTTTTAAACAAAAATATGAAATCTCTCAGATTTTATTTTATTATGAACTAACCCTTTAATCTGAAGCATTAACGTGCCCGTCACCCCCGCAATGACGTGCACTCAGCGAGGGAAGTGTGATTGTCCAATAGCCACGTGAGTTTCAATCCCTCCTTTCCAGTAATCGGTCACTCACATGATTATTTTGCGAGCCATTTTACTGGAATATATGTCAGTAGAAATGTCTGTGTAATGCCAACTTTAAACTCAGAAGTTTGTAATGATGTTTTTTAAATATATATATTTATCATCATGAGTGTGCTCAGGACACATCTCAGTTTAGCGAGAGACCTCGGAAAAAGCCTTAGTGAACATTTGAGCTGTACCAGTAAACTGGCATGTTTACCGCACATGCTTTTTATTATATTCACAAAGAGCAAAGTACAAACATTTTCCTCACAAAACTTAACTTCAGAAACATATTGCACATAAACTGTACACTGATGCAAATATATATACATAACATCTTCCCCCATCTATACAAATTGAAAAAAGTAAAAAATCTTTGAGAAAAGCCTAGCCTACACTTGGTTCATTTTTGTTAAACCATTGGCAAGTTGTGTTTTGTTTTTAAAAAAAACTCATACAATTTAATTTGATTTATGCATAAAACATCAAGAAACTAAACTGTTTGCCATGGGGTAAGAAAAATAACTCAAAATATCTTATCTTATGATTTTGCCTCTCAAGTAAATGATATATTTTTAACATTTTTAAAACTTTATAGTCACTGGTCAAAATCTAGCTGGATAAAGCAACCTGGACATGCTGTCGTATATCTCCTTGAAAATCTCATTTTTGAAATACCATTAAATGCCAAAAATTATATTTTTGGGTGAATTTTTATTTGGACTGATGGATAAACACCTTATGTACAAATCCTAATTTAAGTGTTTACACTTTTCATAAATGACTTTAAACCTTTTAAACTTCGTTTACAATTTAATTATGTTCAATTCCATCAATTATATAAATAATGAATGTGGCTTTTACTTCATGGCTGTTAGTTTTAAGGTTGGAAATAAACAAACAAACTGGGAAATGAACCAAAAATCACATGCAAGCAACAAAAATAAATAAATAAAAATAAACCAGGCTTGTCAATCGATATCATGGGTTGTTTTAAAAGAAATTAATACAGGATTTTTTTGTCCTAGAAAGAATGAAGCTTATATACAGCATCGCTAATCTGAGAGAACACAGATATGCTTTTACATATGAATGTATTGATATATTGAAAGATTATCTCTCTTATATGTGAGAGAGTTTTGCACATTAGTGAGACTTCTTTGGATGTAACACATGCTGGATGAGAAATGGAAGATAGAAGAGGAAAAAAAAGGATGGAAGCTCTTCTTTTTTTACACCTCCCTCTCATAAAATTCGTAAAAGGAGAGTGTATGAAAGCATCTCGGGATGGCGAGGCCCAGGGCTATTATTCCCACATTAATTTTTCTATTTGAATTCAAGCCTCGCTGGGAAAGACTTCAGGAGGGGCTGATGGGACGCGGGGAATTACAGGCTCTGTGTGATGGGGGACTGCAGAGGCCTTAATGCCCAACAGGGGAGGCAATTTCACTTCCCAAAACACCGTCTAACTGTGTCTCTCACGTCTGCCGGCTTTAAGGAGAGACTCCCTCATCCTCCAGTCGAGCTCCCAGCCATCCTCCACCTCCGCACCGCCTCCGGACGTCTTCCTGTTAATTAGCAACCAGAACATCTCTTTTACAACAATATGTGTGCTTTTCAGACGCTCTTTCTGATTAGGAACGGGGATCGTAAAGTTTGGCCCTTTCCATCAGTGATTCTTCTTGTGCTTGAAGAATAATTGGTGCTGAAGAAATACGATTTTTAAGACAAATTTTATGACAAAGCTCTCTTCCGTAAACACACACTTTTACTATGAACTAGCAGCCCAGGACTTACACCGATGAGAGTAATAACTTCAGGTCAAGAATCATTCGGATAGTTTCATAGAGTGGATTATTAAACTGATTTGAAATGATCATTGTTTTTGTTTTCTATGCATTTGATTCATTAAAAGGAATCAGTTCGTCAGGCAATCGCACAGATAGACCCCAAGCATTCTTAGTTCTTGTATAAAGGGATTTTATGATTTCACTTTTCTAACTTTAGTTTGTGTGTAATGTTGCTGTTTGATCATAAACAACATCTGCAAAGTTACGACGCTGTCTATAATGTGATTTAAAGATTATCAAGACAGAATATGCTAATCAATGACTAGAAGATAACTCCACATCGGCTACATAAATTCATCAACCCTTCAGAAATGTCCTGTTCCTCTACATGTTGTCACTTCTTCTTGCGTCTCTCCATCTTTCCGACTCCGGTTTGAACATAAAAGACTAAAAGTTTTTTAAATGTTCAGTGTGTGTGTGTGAGGTAATCGGAGCTGCTAACACACTTTTGTAGCTCCGCCCCCTGTGCCGGGAGCAGAAGCTCATTTGCATTTAAAGGGACAGACACAAAAACAGTGCGTTGTTTTAAAAAAACACACAATTTTAACATGCTATATACAAATATCTGTGGGGTATTTTAAGCTAAAACTTCACATACACACTCTGGGGATATCAGATATTTATTTTACATCTTGTGAAAGGGGCATTATACCCCCCCTTTAAGTTTGGCCTGTGGCATCAATTCTCAATTAAACGTGTATTCACAACTTATTCTTAAGCCCCTCCCACTCTCCGACATCACCTGTCAGTCACAGCGCTCTGCAGAGCAGAACAGGACACCTTCATTGGTGACTGCCGTAACCCCCTAAACTTTGGCCCTGTTTGTCACTGCTGTGAAATTAAACCATTATTAAACCATCTCAATACAGCCAGCCTAACTTCGGCCCTCAGTAAGCTCAACAGCAAGCAAGCGTTGATACAAAATATCATCTGCAAGGTCGGAAATGCCACCAAAATGAATAAAAATGCCCCCAGAATTCAAGATATGACTTTGCCCTTGCATGTTTATTACTTAATACAATTAAGCAATATCACACCAGCAAGAGTGCTATTTTCTCAAATATCAGCATGATTAAAAATGTGATATTCCTTTTATAAAACAGTTCAATAAACATTAAAGGATTAGTTCACTTCAGTTCACTAAAATCTCCTGATAATTTCCCTCACTCCCACATCATCCAAGATGTTCATGTCTTTCTTTCTACAGTTGAAAAGAAGGTTTTTGAGGAAAACACACCAGGATGTTTCACTATATAGTGACTTCAATGGGGACCAGCGGGTTGAAGATCCAGTTTCAGTGCAGCTTCAAAGTCTCGACACGATCCCAGCCGAGGAATAAGAGTTATCTTTGTCTTTGGTTATGATTCTTGGTAACCATTGGTAATAAAAAAAAAAAAAAAAAACATATACTTTTTAACCAAATGCTCATCTTGCACCAGCTGTAATGCGCCACACATTACGCGATCACGTTGAAAGGTCACGCATGACGTACGCGGAAGTACAGGCCTAGTGTTTACAAAGCGAACGTATGCAAAGAAAAAGTCAAACACCTTTAAAAAAATAAAAATAAAGATAAAACAACGATATTGGACGATTTTGAAGTTGGAGGAGAAAATGAGATGGAGTTTTCCGCCTACGTCACGCGTAACTTTTTAACGTGATTACGAAATGGGTGAAGTCGTGGAAGTGCAAGACTATTTCTGGTTAAAAAGTATACGTAAATGTTAATTTTTTTTAGAAAATGGCCGATAGTTTGTAGATAAGACTCTTATTCCTCGTCTGGATCGTGTCGAGACTGAAACTCACATCTGGACCTTCAACCCGTTGATAACCATTGAAGTCACTACCGGTATATGGAGAAAAATAATGTTTTCCTCAAAAACCGTAATTAATTTTCCACTGAAGAAAGAAGACATGAACATCTTGGATGACGTGGGGGTGAAGTGAACTGATCCTTTAAGTTCTTTATATTGAATTCACAATTTTATTTACAAAATATTGTGAATTTTGACTGTTTTTTCTCTACTTTGTTAACAAAAATAGTGGCAAACAATGCAGACAAGTTGCATGTCCCAGTAACACACAGTGGCGTTTCATTCTTGAAAGATTCACTGTTTTTGAACGAATCGGTTGAGTCAATGATTCAATGACTCGTGATTCTTACATGAATTAATTAATAATACATGAGTAATTATATTATTAACTGGTGGCTGTAGTTTAATATAGAATAGTATCTTTTTCATTTTTCCCAACATTTGATATTTCTATATTCAAATTGTTATATTTAGAACATTAATCTCAATTGTAATTGCAGTAAATGGATTTTAATGATGGCAAGGTGGAGTTTTGTTTAATTTAATAGGTATATAACAGCCTTATAGTGTCCAGTGTTAAATATCGTAATTAATTCAAAGATTATCAACAATATGTAACTTTACTGACTATATATAATTATAAGAGGGATGCCCTTTTTTCACTTAAGCACCGTCCCTCCAAAATGTCTCTGCATGTGATGTGAATCAGTGTGTGTGAATCGAACTACAACTCAGCAACTGTAAATCATAAGTCCTCTGGATGTGGTGTAGATTCAGCAGAGGTGCAGTAAATACTGCCAGGTGTTTATTATGGATGTTGAAGAATGGAGACATTCATGCTCCGTTATCATGAAAATCATTCAGTTCCAGTCTTATTTTTTATTTCAAATTTTTTTTTAGAAACGGATTTGAATAAGAATCAGGTGAGACTACTGCTTTGACAGTGATTTCTGGCATGTGTGACATGTGAAAGCACAGTGTGGAAATAGAGAGGGAATCAATCACTAGTGCCATAAAACAGGTTTGTTTAGTGTAATGTTGTTCTGGCTGTCATAAACCAGGTTACAGCGGACACATCGCAACCAGTGATGGATGACACCCGGCTCCTGAAACTTATGCTGCCTTACATCGGGTGCATCATCTCCTCTCTGCATGGAACACACACACACACACACACACACACACACACACACACACACACACACACACACACACACACACACACACGTTATGGACTAGCACCCATTCAGTTACACTTATCACCAACGAGAACCCAAAAAGGAAGTTGCTTACAATGCCTTGAGAACACACACACACACACACCACACAATAAGTAACCCATCTGAACACACTCATCATTTCTATTTAGACCTCCCGTTTCTCTTTGATTTCAATCACTGGTGTGTCTCCTGCCTCTGTTTTTATCCTTTAGGGAAAAAAAGTCGCAGTTAGCTCATCTGTCAATCAAAGCACATAAGTTGTCTGTTAAACGCCATACACCTCCACAAGCTCACGGCTCAATTATTAACGGGCAGGTACTAAGGCAAACTGCTGACGGGACGCCCCCTCTTGACAGCTCATTTGAAAGACAATGGCCCCATGCCCCCTCCACCCCCCACTTAACTTGTCAAAGCAGTGAAAGCACCTTGAATCTGCCTGGCGTGACGTCAATTACCAAGCCATTAGAGAGAGGGATATCGCCATTTAACTGAGAGATTTATGAAATCGCCAGCCCAAAGTTTACTTCTTTCTCAACAACATACAGTAATATTGTGTAGATCCTCGAGAGGGATTGGGGACGCGACTCCCAAATGCCAAGTTATTGTAAAGAAAATGTGTTGTCTGTCAAAAACTCCTTACAAATAAATGTAAAATTTACCTAAATGATTATTATACATAACAAAAGTATTAAATGTTTGTAGTTATAACCTCTATTTTACCACCTCTTTTGGGTGAGTGGTTATCACTATGTGAAAAGAAGTGCGTTTAATGCATTGAATGTGAATTTGTAGTGAACTTAAAATCTTAAAAGTAAAAACTGTAAAAAAAAAACTGTACATATAACAAAATTAATATCCATTTATGTTTATTTAATGACAGTACACATTCATAGCTATGTTTGTTAACACTTTAGTGCACTTGGTAATAATGTCAAATTAAAGTTTTACTTTAAAGCAAAACAATTGCATCATGTTTTGATAGTGTTTTGTCATGCTTTAAATAAGTGCACTTATTCTGATGTTTTGACTAATATACTAAAGTTCGTGAAAAGTGCTTGATTATAATTTCAAGTGTGATGTATTTTAATGTAAGTTAATATATTTTAAAAATATATAATAAATTCATCATTACAAATGTGTAATTACAAATATATTAAATGACATACAAGTTTCAATGGAAATGGCAATAAAGTACATTTTAGTTCTCCATAAACTCTTGTCAGCACATCAACAGTAACTTTAACCATATTTCAACAGACAACAGAAGTCTGATTTCATTTAATATCAATTCAAATTATAATATATTTTCAGTTATGTTTCAGAAACAAAGTTAACTTTTAAAGTTAATTATTTCTGTATTCTTTTTAAAAGTATGCTGTATTTTTTGTCGAAAGGGTATATTTTTGACAAAGCAGATTTATTTGATGTATGCATATGATCTGTAAAATATCAGCCGCCCCGATGCCATCCCATGCTTCCTGAAGCTCTGTCTCTTTATTCTCAATGGTCACGTTCTGGAAACATCAGCTGCCAATTCTCAACCATGAATTTGACGAATCATTTCTCACAGCGCTGAAGACTAATACCAATAAGAACTGAACTGCCAATTTAGTTGTGCAAATCTTTGAATCTTTTAAATGACGTTCTACAGTTGTCATGTACGACTTTAGGAAATCCTGAGTGACAGCTGTGACGTTCTGACAGATTGTGATGGTTTTGACTGTTGTGCGATCAAAGATGTGATTCTGATGAAATCCTCCAGTTTTATCAATCTAAGAGGAACTAATCAAAGCACTAACGTGTTGAAAAGTTCCCGAATATCACAGTTGCGCGTCGTTTGTCGAGAGAAAGCGCCGGTGTTCCTCGACTGCGGTAACTTTCTATGCAGCACTTTTCTTCAATGGTGTCTCTGCTTTACATTCTGATGAAAGATACAAATAGCTGGTGTGATCAACGGTGTCCCTCAAGGGCGCGAATCGCGAAACAAACCACCGCGTCACAGCAACGACGAGGCGCCCCAGAGCACTTCCACTGAACGGCTCCACTCGGCTCTCTCTGAGCTCGGCTGTCTTGCCTTCGTTTGAGAAGAGACGACGCAGGCAGATCTGTCATTCCTCTTTTCTTCACCGCTGCCACACACCTTCCTCCTCTCGCATCTGCTCAATAATTAACATGGCAGGTATGAGTCGTGGAGATGAAGCGCGGGTGGCCGAGGGTAGACGGCTTTGAAGAAGGGTAGGCATGAGTGTGGATTTTTGATTGAGGAAGGTTTGATGGTTTGACAGAGCCGTCGTTGGAAAGATCAACGTGGGCGTTATTACACTTTATTGTGGGTGTCATATTAGCAGATATAGGCTTTGTTCAGACAGGCAGCAGAAATCTGATTTTTGGCATATCTGAATTCATTTAGGGTTTTTTTTTAGTCTGGACCAGTAGTTCCCAACCTGGCTCCTGGAGTATCCCCGTAAGTGCTCTCTTATCTAAAGATGTTTTCCACTACACAGTACCAGCTCGCCTCGACTCGACTCGCCTCTGTTTGGTTTTCCACTGTGTAAAAGTTGTACCTGTTCCAGATACTTTTTTTCGTATCACCTCCGGCGAGGCGAGCTTAGGCGATACTAAAGTGACGTGAAAACATGGCTGACTGCTGATTGGTCAGAGAGAATCGCAACTATTCACCGCGTCATCATTGCACACGCCTGAATAACCCCGACATTATTAAATAGTTTGTCGAGAGACTGCGTGACATACCCATTACTAATATTATGTAAAACAGCACACACACGACTTCCTTCATTGTCCTGTGTGTGTGGGTAGCGGGTGTGTGTCGCATAGAAGATTACGTCACGGCAGTTTCCTGCGGCGTCGCTATGACGACCAGGTACTATTGTGGAGGTACTCTCTGCAATGGAGAACGGAGCGAAAAGCGAGCCGAGCCGAGACGAGTCGAGTTGAGCTGGTACTGGTAATGGAAAGCGGCATAACATATCCCGGTGTGGGTCTTGGATTTTCTAACAAGTTGAGGAATAGATTAAGTTTAATTTGATTAGGGAAACATGCAAAATGTGTAAAGTTGGGGGAAAGTTTTTTTGTTTTCATTTGGATTCCATGTGTCGCTTTGACATTCCCAACCCTGGCCCTGGAGACCTGGTCCTGGTGCTGGTCCTGGTCCTGGTCCTGGAGTTGGGAATGTCAAAGCGACACATGGAATCCAAATGAAAACAAAAATAAGTGGTAACATCCATAAGTGGTTTGAAATCAGTTTAGTGCATCTCAGTCTAATGCCATCCTCACTGACAACTATCCCAATCTTCAAGCAGAAGAAACTGGATGAAATATTCTGAATGATACAATTCCACCAATCTGACTTTTTCACACCATGTCTGTTCGTTGGCCAGAGGAAAACTGGTCCCTATCCCACTGAGTCTGGTTTCTCCCAATGATTTCTTTCTCCATTCTGTCAACTGATAAAGTTTGGGTTCCTTGCCACTGTCGCCTCTGGCTTGCTTAGTATTCAACAATGTTATTGATTTGACTGAACTGACACTTGTATGAGAATTGAGCTGAACGATGGCATCACTGTTTTCTACAGAGCCGCTCTATTGATGAATTAAATAATAAGTATTAAATAATAATAATAATAATAATAAAGAGCATAATTGATCTTTACACAGTTATTGAGCAGGGGTGTGTTTCCCGAACAACTACGTAACTCGCTGCTTCACTACTGTAGTACGATGCATCTTTGAAGAAATCAACTAGCGAGTCACGACTGTTTCCCGAAACCATACTGTCACAAACTGGTCATTCAACCGCGTTGTTGGTTAAGGATTGATTGTTCAACCGCGTTGGTTAATGATATCACGCACGTGGAGTAATAACTTCTTTTAATGAATCTGTTTAAGATCGAATTGAAGAAATGAAGTCAAGTCAAAGCTGCACACATGGTAATGCTGTATGAAATGTATATTAATGATGTGTATTGTTTACCTTCTTAAATATTGTGTTTTGTATTTTGTATTGTGTTGTGTTTTGTGAAATGTGTAGCCTCCTATGGACAAGTGTTGCAAATTAGCAGTTTTGCTATAACACACACACAAAAAAAAACAATGTATATGGTTTGTCCAATGCTGTTGTTATGTCCATATCAAAAAAAGAAAGAAAAAAATAATTAACGCTAGATGTTTTGTAATAAATTACGGACATGGCATCTGAGGACTATTTCTCATTTATCTCAGTTATTTAGCTTTATTTCCAGATTCAATCATAGACTCATTCTTACACTAGATCACGTTCACACGTGCGCACTCTTAAAAAACTACACTTTAAATCTCTTGACAAACTAAAAGACGTAAATGACATAAGTATTATAAATAAAAGACACAGGTTGTACTGAATGTCAGCTTGCTTATTATGCTCAAGATAAGGATTTATCGAGTCATGCAAACAAGAAACTCTGCTTCTAACACAGGTCGAGATCTGTCGCTCCAGTCACACAACTGTGCGATGCTGTTTGCGAATGTTCGTTGGAAAGATGGTTTCGGGAAACACTGACTCGTTGAACTGCTGATAACGACGGAAGTCGCACCATAGTTGCAAGAACTACACTACGACCGTAGTACACCCCAGAACTGAATCAACACTGAACTGACTTCAGCTGAACAATCTCACTAGTTGCTTTACAGCATAATTCATCTTTGGCTAAGCCCCGCCCCCCTTAGTTACTGTTGCTACATCCGTCAACTTCATCTGGGCTCTGGTTTGGTATCAACATGGCTTATGCTGTGACGGCTCTTCCTGCTGACATTTGATCAAACTTTTATAAAGCAGCAAATAAAGTGTCCGGTAGAAGTAGGCAAAAGTGTCTGCAGTGTGCGTTCGACGGCTATATTCAAGCATACCGGTGAAACGCAAACAACAACAAGATCCAAATAGAGGCAAAAGCATAACGGTCACAGTCAAAAAATGAACCACCGCATATCCTAATGGAGACGGAGACTGGGACTAACAATATCAAGAGCAACACTGTTCATGCAAAGCTGTAGGTCTCTATTCACTTCTATAATCGTTATTACAAAGCAAACGGACTACGCGAGTATAAAGTTGTATTTCTTAGCAGTGTGTGCTAGCGTATCAACAATTAGGGTAGAGAACCGAAATCATAACCTAAAGAGCATAAAACTGTACATAAAATGTATCTTAGAGACAAAAGTGAGCTTGTTGATCTTGAGGAGTTTCGCTGACTGAGGACGTCCACACAGTTTAATCCAAAGACGACACTTGTCAGGATTTGACTTCGGTTTTGGAAAGGGGAAAAAACGGACACCCTCCTCCAACCTCTCTGGGAAACGCGTATCTGTGTTACAAACGCCCCAAGCACAACGCTTAACCATATTTTGGATAAAACTACGACGGTAATAGCCCGCCGAGACCAAAAATATGAGATGCCTGTGTTAAAGTCAATGGAGCGCTGTGAAAAAGTGTCGAACCGCTGTATTGTATTAAGCACTATATAAATAAAGGTGAAACTTTCTTGGTATTGTGCTGGTG
>NC_136893.1:27441187-27473687 GCF_949152265.1 Phoxinus phoxinus | reverse complement strand
ATACACCCACATAAGGTGGAAGATTATGTCAATATGTGGGGTGGTCTTTATTTTAAATATGGCTCCAGACGTGTCATAGTCAATGAGGATTGATATAAAATATACCCACAATGCCACAGTGCAGTAATGGGACTGCCACGGGCCCTCTCTCCGGGCTGCCGCCCCCTCACCGGTCCGAGGGTGTCCCCATAGAGGCTTCCTTAACCCCCCCACTCAATCAATGATTAACCCCAGCAGTAATCAATGATTCTGCTGACCGTGATACATTACTGGAGTCTTGCAGCTGCCATGTATAGGAAGCGTCTACTCTTTGCATCAAGTGACGAAGCACATCCTATTCTGTCACACACACACTCACTCCCCCCTCCCACCTCTGTGTACCTGAATGCCAACACACTCAGTGACAGGGGGCTTCCCTCCTTTCTGGACCAGCTACGGCTCAGGACTGTGTGGGTGTTGGAATGAATCTGGTTTTAAAAGAAACGGCAATACAGAGGCGAAAAAAGAAAAAGGGAAAGATGAGATTGGAACATTCTCACGACCCTTTTCCTGAAAGAGGAACGATTGAGGATTCCCCCACCCACTAACATTAATGGAATGTTCACTCAAAGTTCTATGATCTGAAATATTTTAGTTTGGCTAATCTTTATAAATGTGATAGGTTCAGAGAACATTCAAAAGCAACATTCCCATAATGTTTTAAAAGTATGATCAAATGGAAAATTTGCATAACCAAGAAAAAAAAAAAGTATTGTAAAACATGTAAGCGTCGTCACAGAAACGAAGAATTTCATCGGAGAATGTGAACAGTTCTGAATTGAATTTGAATTGTCCTTTTGTAATTGCAAATTTTCAATAAGAAATCAGCAATTCATATATTCCATATACTATACTGTTTGATTATCATATTCATATACCAAGGTACACTCTAAAAAATGCTGGGTTGTTTTAACCCAATTTTGGGTCAAATATGGACAAATCCAGCCATTGGGTTACATTTTGTAATTGCATTTTTGATCCAACGTTTGGGTTTGTCCATATTTGACCCAAAATTGGGTATAAAATATATATATATTATACTTCAAAGCAAATTATGGCACTGCCATCAATACAGTGGTACTTTTTCTGGGTATAAATATAATCTCTTTCCACCTTTTTGCAATTGTTTACCAGAGTAAATGTTTGTTTATCCTCCTGATGGACACGAGTCTGAGCTGCACAATGCAGATTTTAGCTTAATGTTCAGACTAATTGACTTTGACGATATCGAATGCTTGATCGTCCACATGTTACCCAGCGGTTTGGCTCGCTCACTTCAGAGGGTGAAGGTCAGTTGGACACTGTCCAGTGACTTGAGAACCGGGATTTCATTAGTCCATGCACAGTTTAAATGAGCAATAAAAATGTACCATGTTTGTAAGTGTCCCGGTGGTGTGTGTGTGTGTGTGTGTGTGTGCGTGGAAAAGAAAGAGAACGAGACAATATGCTGATGTCAGTAATTTGTCACGGTGGTTAACTTCGTCCCTCCGGTGAAACAAAGGACTGTATTACTCTGTACAAACTACAGCTCTAATGAAATCAGTTAATTATATGATATAATGAGTTAATCATGTGATGATGAAGGCTACATTAAAGCGAAACTCCTGCTGAACGCCACATGCGGTTCTGCGATGAGCTCCAGGAAGAGGTCTGGAGAATGAAAAAGCTTAACTCGAGCTTATGTAATGATGCCGTAAGTGGAGATAATTGATGTTTTACACGGCTTCCTCTCTCTCTCTCTCTCGGTTGATTATTAACCTGCCTCGCTCTGTGTTCTGTATGACGGCCAGTCAAACCATTGTGCGTCCTGTCATCTACAGGAAGTGAGGATTTCCCCCTGCTGTCAGAGAACTGATGTGTCATGCTCTCCCTCTCTGTCTTTCTTTCTGTCGGTTTATCCGTCCTTTTAGTCTTCCCCAACGTTAGGGAATGTCCGAATTATAATAGAGCTTAATAAGAGATAATACAAGCGTTGAATTGGGAACGAGTGAATGGAAATATGTGTATCTGACCAGGTTTCTTGCACGATTGTCTCATTGGGTCTGTGTACTGTATGCTTGGGAATGCCACAGTGATTGAGATGCAGATCTCGAAGGGCAGTGAGATCCCCGGCTGCCCCATGCGGTGCGTTGGTTGAAGTATTAACCCAGACCCATTAGTCAATATTGCTGACTGCAGTGTAAGGCACAAGGGATCAAAGTTATCATGTTAGGGGGAAGATGCCCCATTCAGGGTTCCCCATATAACCTGTCCACTCCGTCATGTTCGCTCTATTCAAAAGAGCTGACCAGAGCGGCTCTCAGTCCCACTCACACACCCACTCCTCTACAGCCCTCTCCTCCGCTCATTTTTCATCTGCACTCTTCCTCAGTTTGGCACTCTTTTGCCATCTTGTTTTTCTTGGCAATATTTCTTAAAGGAAATGTACTTCTCATGCATTTATGTTTACCAGCATAGCCATGGTTTTCAGCAGCACAAACTTCTGGTCATTCTGGTGACACTGGTTGAAGATATACACTCTAAAAAATGCTGGGTTGTTTTAACCCAATTTTGGGTCAAATATGGACAAACCCAGCCATTGGGTTAAATTTTTAAATTGCATTTTTGATCCAACGGTTGGGTTTGTCCATATTTGACCCAAAATTGGGTTAAAACAACCCAGCATTATGTCCGCGTATTGGACAGCAAACTAAACAGCTCTTCAGAAGAGTTAAGAAGTTCTTGTTGTGTAGGAAAATATATTTAAAATGCTAAATACTGTTAAGAAATACTTGTGACTAGTAGATTCTCTTATTTCACCCACACTATTTACAAGTGTCAAAAAGCTTTTTTTAGGTTCTACAAGGACAGCTTGCTGGCTGTAGTTAAGACACTGAATAAGACACCAGTACTCATAACACAGCATATGCTGGTGGTATCCAGTAATGCTCCGGAAAGTTTCTCATTCTGGTTCACAATGGCTTGATCTTCCAGCTGGATGACTGGTTGCTGTCCACACCAGAGTGAAATATCTGAACCGATCCTCACACCTGGATGTGGAAGTGCACAGCGATGTGTGAAATCTCCGCTCTACAACATAGCATGTTGTGTTTTGGATGCTGGTGTCAACAACCAGACTTCTGAACTATCATAACCAGCGAGCTTCACCACATAAATGTTGCTGTTTAACAGCATGGGTTTGAGATCTACAACCGATGCCAGCACCAAAACCAGTCTAGACCAGCAGGGAAATGTTTCCAGCATGGTCAAATATATATATTTTTGCCCATACTTTATCTCAAAAGCCTCTGCACACACACATGTTTCTTCACCTTTATATTCACCTATATTGTGTGATTGGTTATTGATCTGATTATTACATAGAACTGCATCTTTAAAACAAAATATGCTGATTTGCCAAAAAAGGCCTAATATAACCTAATTTGATGATGCTGAGTTCAAAAAAAGAGGATGAAGATTTTTCAAAGTGTATGTAAATGTAATATAGTCCGTTTTAAGTTATCAAAATAATAAAATTCAAAATGTTTAATTTAGCTTTCTGCAACAATCTGCCAAAGGAATAAAAAAAAACTTTACTTAAACTCAAGTTTATAGATAAATAAATAAATAATCTGTTTAATACTGATAGCTACAGATATAGCAGAACACATCTAGCTTCTTCTGACCCTGGCCTTAATTATAACCTGGAAACCGGGATTAGGCATAAAATAATGTCACACAAGTGAAAACCGTCTGAGAATTGAACAAATATTTGTAACCTGGCTCAGAGATAGACATGAATCATGTGTTGTTGCAGTTTGTCTGGTGATAAGAGGAAACACAAGACTTCTTCCCCTTACAAACGCTTCTCGAAAGCAAAACTCCCAACAAATGCGTTCTGTGAGAAAGTGTAACAAACCCTTTTGGAATCGGCATTGCAAAATTAAGAAGCAAATATTGGACTTCGTTCAGCAAATATGATCCCATGGTGGTGCAACCGATCAGATGCACAAACTGATATTTTCGGAGGTTGACTCAAGATTGCAAGCGTGCTGATGGAGACTTGGGGGCCGAAGAGGGGGAAGTTCATGGGAAATCCGCAGATGGGATGGTGTAATGTGTGTGTGTGTGTGTGTGTGTGTGTGTGTGTGTGTGTGTGTAGGCGTGAATGGTGATAAATTGGCCGGGGAGAGTGGGGATGCAGATCTACTCATCAAGATTGATGTTCTGCCATTCTGCTTTAAGTGCAATTAAAAACTGGGCCTGCGTTTGAAACCACATCTCATTTTACAGAACCGGCGGGGGTTTGGATTAAAGAGAATTCACCTCTGTGTTTTGGGCCGCCACACGTTACACACCACATCAGCACCAATGTCCAATCCAGCTTTCACCTCCTCGCCGGAACCGAATCCCGGTGCCATATATATATATATATCACCTACAGTATCTCCAATGGAAACAAGTGTCGGGAAGGGAAATGGAGATTTGAAAGTATGATTGGTTGCTCATTGTTTGTGGCTAGTGTTTGTTTGCGGCCAGATTTACCTGTTTATTTTTAGATAGATCACCGCTTCCATCGCCCTTTCCTCGCACTGCAGCCATGCCTGACTAGCTGTCAGTGTCAAGTTGTTAACCTCACGTCAACAGCGGTGCGGGCTGTGTTCGGGTCCGCTTGATGGATGAGTCTACATGGACTTGTCCCACGCAGGGCACATTTTTCATAGAAAAGCAAAAGGGGTTTGTGGATATTTCTCTTTACCTCTCTCTCACTCTCTCCTGCTCCCCGTGAGACCTCTGGGCACAAACACAACCTCTGAGCAACACTTTCCAGCTGACCTACGCTCAAAAGGTTGTATAAGTGTGGCTTTTAGGGACAGAGACCGGAATTAAATGTATCTCAACAAATATATAGAAGGGTGTTTTTTCAACTATAGGTACTTTGACTTTTTTCCACATTATAACCATTTATTTTTGCTACATTTCAAACGGTTTTAATGCATAGCTTTTTACATTTTTATGATCATTTAACACCGCCATTATATATTTAAAACAGTAATACCCTATACTAAACCTAAACCAATCTGGACACACTATATATCATTTGAAAGCTTACAATCTCTAGTTTTCATTTTTAAAATACATTACAGAGGAGCCGTAATTTATCAATTTGCAACAAGAATATGTTCATACTCCTAATGCGTGTTCAGACCTTTATTTTGAAATAGTGATGAACATGAAAAATCATGAAAGAATGGTAGAAACCTCAGTTTGTTTTCATGCCAAGAGTTCAAAAGATAGCATCCATTCAATTATTTTAGAAAAAAAAGGTCTGAAAATGTTTTAAATATATAATAATAGATTCAGCATTAGTGATGTGGCAGCGAGCTATAATGCACATACGTGATCTTTCTGTGTTTCTTAGAGGTTAAATTCATTTCAAAATCTGCCAAACTTCCAACACTACTTCTGAACAGGATGTCCACTTCATAAATTGTATGAAAATTGTAAAAATAATGGTTCAGACTCAAACAACATATGGAAATGGAGGCGCCCTCATATGGGCAGTAATGTCCACTAGTGGAGAAGTGTGGTACTGCGCCCAAACTAAATCTCACTGAACGCTTATTTTTTGAGATATCAACCTAAAATTTGAATCACATCTTGTTCAGATTTTTTATTTTTTTTTGCACTTTTAGAGTCCACCAGGTTTGAATATATATATATATTATATAAAATATGAATAATTCAATTTTTCACGTTGTACATTTTCATAAACTCAAAGTTCTATAACTTTTTTTTCTGTTTAACTTTCTTAATTTATTTCACTTTGCTTGATAAGGGGATTTATACAAAAGGTGGAAATAAAGAAATATGTTAAAGAAACATATTCAACTTTTGAGTTTCTTATTGTGTGATTTATAAAAAAATGATCACAAGTTATATATACTCAATTAAGTTACTGGACTGTTAGGACAGTCAGTGAAGAACAGAGAAAAAAATTAAGGTTAATATCAATTGTGAACTTAATCATTTAAAATCAAGCTGTAATTCTGTGAAATTGTGTGAAAGACTTGTTAAAAATATTATTTCCTTACAAAGTCTGCCATTTTGTTCCAAAACTGTTTACAATGTAATTTCCTGTATTTGTAGTAGACTACACAAGTTATATTAAGTTTGTGAGAAGTGTTTTATTATTATTATTAAGCTTAATTTCCATAGGAGTGGAGAATTTGAATTGTGTCAGTATTGTGTGATAACATATCTCGTAAGTACTGTTAAACACCTCTAACACCAGAGAAGAAGTGACACATGAAATGGTATAGACTGAGATGAAATCAGCACAGTTATTTCCTACTTTTCAATGGTCAGTGGATGGTGAAGTGTAAAAAATGATCGTGATTTTAACGGTAAAACACTGTAAAAATGCTACAGTGAAAAACTGTTAATTGGTTAACAGAAAGTTTCCGTACTATATAGCCTACGTTAAATAACTGTGATAGATCTAATGGTACAATGGTAAAATACCGTTTAATTTAACGTTTTTGAAAGTGAAAAATAACAAGTCATTGTTTAATTTACAGGGAAAAAAAATGTAAATTGACATTCCCACAATTTCCTATGTGACACTTCACATTTGATGTATTTTTGTTGAAATAACTATGTTTATTCATAGTTGTCTTAGTTTTTTTCTAATCAGTTATGTACATTAGGGTTTTATGTTACATTTAATGTTGTTAAATTAATGTTTATGGCATTTTTAAAGTGTCATGTGTTACCATGATGGTGTTTGATGTTTGTCTGAATGACACTGTGCAGCTTCTATATAATAGTATTAACTTTCTTGTGAAAGAGCTGCTTGTGATGAGCTTTGATTGATCATGTGACTCTCATCACTGCTGTGATTGGTGGTTATCAGTGTATTACATAGGTACAAAACAGATATTAATACTTCAATAGGAAGGTAAATTCACATTATATCCTGCTAATAAAATATAGTTTAATACTGTATATTTTAAGTTAAGTCTGTAAAATCAATAACGTTGCTACGGTATTTTTGACGGTAAAGTTCTGGCAACCACAGCTGCCGGTATTTTACCGTAAAAGTCACAGTTTAATTTTTTAGTGTGGTAGACAGAGCTGAGAGTATTTACGGGCCAGCACGAATGTCACTCACAGTTGGGAAAAGTTCCTTTTAAAAGTAATGCCTTACAATATTGCTTTACTCCCTAGACAAGTAACTTATGGAAAGTAATGCATCACATTACTTCTGCGTTACTTTTTCTCACCTGGGCTTAGCTTGATTATTTTTTAATAACAACAACGACAAAAAGTTAATCAAAAAATATATATTTCTTAATGTTTAACTAAAGTAAGTTTTGTTTATTGATATGGCGGATCATTAAAGTCGGCAACAAAGTCATTGTTTAATAAAGTGAGATTAAATCCATAAAGTATATTTGTGTTATTTAACATATTAAATTATTTTAGTTTGAGTTAGCATTTAACAGAACTAATAGCTCTCATGTTCACACAATGCCTCTGCACTTAGGATTTCTCTGAACATGGGGACAGAAAAGGTGTCAGTCAATAACATTGGAAAACATAACTTTTTAATATTTTGCCGTAAATTTAAAAGTAATGTGTTACTTTGATTATTATTGCTCTTGCATAGCTCATGTTCAACCCCGAACATGTGTGCCCATCAGACCATGTCTGGAATTTTGCGAGTGCAGATTCCTGTGCACGCCATTGTTGTCCTTCAATCGTGCGGCACATTTTTGGAGGTCGTCACAGCATTACTCTCATTTGTCCAGATAGGAATAGGGACGTCGGATTAAGGCCCTGTCCCCACTGAGCCCCAGACCCTCTACTGAACACTTTGACAGTGGCTATCCATCATGGCCATCTTTAACAGAGGGTTGGGGGATTGCGGCTGGAAAGGGCCTGGTTAAATTTTAACCCGCTGGCTTCCTACTCACTGGCAGAGAGTAAGTGAGCCCTGCATCTCGGCCATTCCCACCTTCGCCCACTCACCTGTCAGCGCTTTGACTGCGCACATCTGCTGGTGAACCGCAGCACGCCCCACGTATCTGCTACAGCGGCAGCGTGGGTGGAGGTCAGCTCTGTTAGCGTGTCACAAACCAAAAGTGGCGTGTTAAAAGCAGATGGAAGGAGGATAGAGTCAGGCACGTGCCATTCTCAGAGTTGAGGAGACGTGATGCTTTCTTGTGTAATGACAATGTCACAAATCCCTCTTAGCTTTTAACCCCTCCCCTCCAATCACCTGGCTCCACTCTGGTATGGGACGGCCATTTTTCATTATCCCATTAATTACGGATGGATAAAACCAAGTACATTTTTTTTTCAGTTCACTGTCTCGTGTTGGACTATGGAAGAAAGTAACAGACTTTCATGTTCACGGTAAAATTAAGTGTATGCAACATTCAGTTTTGTGGGGTTGACAGAGTACAGTTGTAACATTTGTAACACAGTTGTACAACTTTTTATGCATAAATATGTATTAGTCATTTACACGGTCATGGCAAATATACATCAGTGCAGTCAACATGTTATAACATAGTCTTATAGATCAACTTTCTCCCGCTGAGCATATATTGCATAATTTCCCCCCAAAAAGCTGATTCAAAGAATATAATTCAACTACAACTGGCATGATCAGACGGGAATAACTATTCACAATTACAGAAGAGAAGAAAAAAGGAAATATATAGAGAGCCTAAGTCCCTCCACTTCCGGTTGGCCACCATGGGACCTTATTTTGGAAAAATATTGTATGGTAGTCAATGGCGAGAGACAACAAATATTTTTATCTCGTTTGAATTGTGCCCTGAATTACAAATATGATGTTTGTCAATTTAAAAGATACATTTTAAAGTCAAGAAAGTCGCAGTTTGATGTAAAATTGTTGAGGGATAAGACTGTGAAAATACGTCATTACAAAGACTACAAACCCAAAAGGCGCACATGTGACGTCATACCTTTTCACTCAATGAATGAAGCTAACTTTACTGAAGCTAACTTTACTGAAGCTAACTTTACTGAAGCTAACTTTACTGAAGCTAACTCTACTGAAGCTAACATTACTGAAGCTAACTTTACTGAAGCTAACTTTACTGAAGCTAACTTTACTGAAGATAACTTTACTGAAGCTAACTTTACTGGAGCTAACTCTACTGAAGCTAACTTTACTGAAGCTAACTTTACTGAAGCTAACTTTACTGGAGCTAACTCTACTGAAGCTAACTTTACTGAAGCTAACTTTACTAAACGTTACTCTTCTGTTTTATGACGAACTGTGACTTTCTTGACTTTCATAATTATCTTTTAAATTGACAAACATCATATGTGTAATTCAGGGCACAGTTCGGGCGGAATAAAAAGATAAGTTGTCTCTCGCCATTGACTACCATTCATATTTTTTTTCCGAAATACAGTCCCATGAGCCGGAAGCGGAGGGGCGGGACTTAGGCCTCTATAGTGCTACAAATATGCTTGATCCGCCCTTTGTGAAAGGCTAATGCTATGCTACATGAGTTGATGTGTTGTTTGGAAAAAGAGATTGAAATAAAAAGGCAAAGGATGGTTATATTAAATTTTTTGGAGTACATATTATTATTGTTCTTCAAAACTCTCTAAAAACGCAAACATTTGAAGGATATTGGAGGGGCAAATACATTTGCAGAGGTTACACAGGTAAACAAATTCTAGTGCACTTCCAATTTAAGTTATTATTGAGGTCAGCACCTTCTGCACGCGTATTTGAGTTTAAACTCTTCAAGTTCACTGATCCGGTCGATGAAGTGATCAATCAAGTGTGGAAGTTCTCAAATTGAGGGTTCAGACCCTTAATTGGGGCAAATTCCTCAAGGAAAGGGTGTTGGTTCTGTGGAGAGGAGAGTCCTTTCTCCGAATTGCTGAAATCATGCATGCCTTGCCTGACTTGATTAGCCATGATGAGGTGACCTGACCTCTTCTGGTAAGTTAATAATGTATTAATTTTTGCCCATTTGACATGAGAGGCGGTGGGGGGGGCGAGGGCGGTGTGGGGAAGGCGTGAGTTTGTGGGGGTGTGGGAGCTGTCTGATTGCACAAACCCAAGAATCTATCATCTGTCAGCCTGCATTTTCTGGCTCCGAGCTGAGTCTCGATGACAGGCCCGGGGTTTTGCTTCACTTCCGCAAATGACATTAGAGAAATTGTGTTTGCACTGTCTCCGTGGTGATCTCCCAGGAGCGCTCGGGTAGGATGGGTCAGCGGTGGCCAGGAACGAGGGTTCGCCTACTGCATTTTTATGACGCCACACAGCCTTTGGTGTCCTTGTGTGATTCCAGCACCTGTTATTGACTAACAAACTGGGTGTGCAAAAGGATCCTCAAATCCCAAGAAGCTGAGACTTCCTCCGGTGTCTTTGGGTGCACTAAGAAGCTCTTCAATATTTCAGTGGAAATGAACTACGGTCTCCCTGGACCAATCCAGGGTAGAATTGCTACGATTCACTCTTTATGACCCTTTTGTCCTAATGTTTAAGCTGTCTATATCCTGGAGGGTGAAAACGAGGACCAGGGGAGCCCTCCGGCCGAATTTGAGACATAAAGAATAATTAAAAATAAATGCCGGGATTTCGTGTTCTCATATGTGCCTGATTTTCTCTCATTCCTTCCTTTTTTATAGCCCCTCAATCTATTTTTAATGAGCCATTGAATATTAACTGGATTTCGGGCAAAGTGCCATCTCCCATGAAGGAGATGGATCGGGAGGCTTAGCCCAAACAGGGGTGGGGCCGGCCTACAGAAGCTTCATATGTAAAGAATTGTTCTAGTCAATTACAATTACAATCAGCCACGGTAGGGGACGTATCGACTTAAACTGATGTCCCTGCACCTCCCCTCGAAAACTCAAGAAACTGCATGAGAATGAGGAACAGGGGTGTAAACAATACAGGAATTTTGATCATTTAACAAGAGAAACCATACAGAATTCAACCTCAGAACACCCTATTATTGTAGGTACAAGACCGTTCTTGTGTGTTGTAGCCCCACAGGCCTAAAGGGCAGACCCGGACCTGGGGTAGAACAGAGGCAGATTTCGGGATCTTACCCCCCCCTGCAGGGCTACTGATCTGCTCCCCCCTCGCTCTCTTTGTCAATGGGCTTCTTGGGAAGGAGTGATTAATGAGACGTTGTCCTGCGGTCCCCCAAAAAGCTCACTAAAAATTTCAATTCGCCATCTCTTGTTTTCGTCAGCAGTGGTCAAGATGAATTGGACGGGGTAATGAGATATATCAGAAAAGAGTTGTGACCCTTGTTTCCGGGCTGGAGGAGGAGGCCAAGGGAGAGCAACGGGGGCCTTTTAAAAGCGAACACATTTATGGCTACTTAGAGAAAATTGATTTGATTGTGCTGGAAACATATATGTTAACACGTCTGGCATTTTTATGGGCTATTTGTCTTTGGCGTCACAGCGAGGGGAAATGTATGCTTACACTGGCCTTTGTGCTTAAATACGTGTGCGGTGCTGTTAGTGTCTATTTGCATACTGGCATGCGTGTGTCGTTAAGTTTGGATTTATTTATTCCTGGATGGGTCGTCAGGAGCAGTGCTCTGGCTGTGCACTTTAACTCCGTGCCAATAACAGTCATGCGATGATTAACAGCATATTACTGCAGATGGACCGGTGACCGAGTGAAATACATCGCACTGGAAATATTACAACCGAGAATTGATGCTGACACCCTCTCACAGTTTTCCCAGCTGAACCCTTGCAAGTTTATGAACATCACATTTTCATATTCATTTCACAAATGTATTTCATATGTGCATGTTGCCCGTGACAAAATCCCTGAATCAGGCATGTTTACATATATGTTCATGTGTTCATAAGCACAAGCAGTGAAACGATAACCATTTGTGGCTGTATAATCCCACAGCACGGAGCCAAACAGGGAGGAGTAACAACATTGTAGTTTCCCTGTTCTTCTGACTCTGTGCCTACTTTCGAAACACAGTACTTGATTGCTGTGTACTGCATACTGTGTATTGTCTACTACTTATGGACGCTTGTAATAAAAAATAAAACAGGTAATTGCGACTTTTCTTCTTGCAATTCTGACCTGTTTTATTGCGTGATATAAATTTGCAATTGCGAGTTATAAAGTCACAATTGCGTGATATAAAGTTGTGATTGTTATAAAGTCACAATTGCGTGATATAAAGTCGCAATTGCGTGTTATAAAACAGAATTGTGAGATATAAACTCGCAATTCTGACTTCTTCAGAAAATCGCAATTGTCTACTACTTATGGACGCTTGTAATAAAAAATAAAACAGGTAATTGTGACTTTTCTTCTTGCAATTCTGACCTGTTTTATTGCGTGATATAAATTTGCAATTGCGAGTTATAAAGTCACAATTGCGTGATATAAAGTTGTGATTGTTATAAAGTCACAATTGCGTGATATAAAGTTGTGATTGTTATAAAGTCACAATTGCGTGATATAAAGTCGCAATTGCGTGTTATAAAACAGAATTGTGAGATGTAAACTCGCAATTCTGACTTCTTTTCTCAGAATTACAGAAACATGCAATTCTGAGAAAAAAAAGTCAGAATTGTGATTTTATAACACGCCATTGCGACTTTATATCATGCAATTCTGACTTTATATCTCTCAATTGCATGTTATAAAGTCAGAATTGCGTGATATAAAGTTGCAATTGCGTGTTATAAAGTCAGAATTGCGTGATATAAAGTCGCAAGTGCGTGTTATAAAGTCAGAATTGCGTGATATAAAGTCAGAATTGCGTGATTTAAAGTCAGAATTGCGTGATATAAAGTCGCAATTGCGTGTTATAAAGTCAGAATTGCATGATATAAAGTCGCAAGTGCGTGTTATAAAGTCACAATTGCGTGATATAAAGTCGCGATTGTTATAAAGTCACAATTGCGTGATATAAAGTCGCAATTGCGTGTTATAAAGTCAGAATTGTGAGATATAAAATCGCAATACCGAGAAATGAACTCGCAATTCTGACTTTAAAGAATTTAAATTCACAAAAAAAAGTCTGAATTGTGACTTTATAACACGCAATTGCGACTTTATATAATGCAATTCTGACTTTATATCTCTCAATTGCATGTTATTAAGTCAGAATTGCATGAAAATTGCGTGAAAATTCTGACTTTATAACATGCAATTGCGACTTTATATCCCGCAATTCTGAGAAATAAAGTCAGAATTGCGAGATGAAAAGTTGCAATTATATTTTTAAATGTTTTATTCTGTGGTGGAAACAAGCTTCCATAACTACTCAAAAACATAGTAAAAAATATAAAATGTTTCAATTCGATTTAGTGTAAAAAGTATGTCATCTTTTGTCAGTTTGATCATGGTTGCTATTTCTTTCATTTGGCACACAGGATATGGAAGTCCATGTCAAGTGAATTGCATTGTGGGATACAGTAATTTACGCAGTAAAAGCTGTCACCAACAAAAACATTGAATGGGACACACCCCCCTTATATTGTGTAACCCCTAAAAGTCTACTTGCACCGCTCCGAGTGGGATTCGAACTAGTGCTCTTACTATCTGGCCTCCGTTACAATTGGTCTATCAATACTTGTTTTTTAATAGCACATTCCTAAACGTTTTTATGGTGAGCTCTGCTTGTATTTTGCACATTTTGGCAAATTCATTTGGGCATACATTACATTTACATACTGTGTGTACAGTTTAGACACTGTATACTACTTTTTTTAATAGTCGGCGTTATGCGATTCCAAGCATACCCATTTTAAGGTTCTAGTCTCACTTGTCCATGATATTACAATAAATGAATACTAAAGCTTTCAAGTTTCAAAACAGCACCATAAATATATAATAATCCTTATCCATACGAATTCTTCCCAATATTTCTAGACTTTAAAGTCATACAATTTGTGTGAGAAAACAGGCCTAAAATATGCTGTTCTTCAGTATTGCGGATCATTGAATCGCTGAGTTGAACTCAAGGACCAGGAGTGCGTTTCCCAAAACCACTGCAATAAATAGATCGTAGAGGACATTAGTGGCAATGCTTTCTATGACTTACTTAGACTTACAATGACTTTTGGAAACGCAGTCCAGATAAGTTCACTAATAAAATAATTTAGACTAGCTTTTCTAACTGGATCAACTGAGACATTAGACATTGCTACTTTCAGACACTATAGTATTCAAACTTATAATCACTTTTGTTACTTTTTTATCATTGTCAATTCATGATAAAGAGTGAATAGGATTTTTACCTTAGTTGTTATTGTTCTATGGAAGAAAGAAAGTTATATATGTTTGAAATGACATGACTGAGCAAACGATGATGATGATTTTTCATTTTTGGGCGTGAAATTCATATAAAGAACATTAAAAAAAACAAATCAGGAAAGAATTGGGTGCAAGTGGAAGTTTTCATCTGTCTTTCTGTGACAGAGAAGGTCAGGAAGGAATGAAAAAGAAGGCGTCTCACTGTGCTCTTTGATTCTTACAAATTGAAAAGCACTATCGACTGGTAATTGTTTTACTTTGATAAATGAACGACTCTCTAACCCCCCCCCCAGCCGATCAACCAGACCCTCGTTTGACTAAATCAAATTTGAACTGTTTCCACCCATCCATCAGTCCTATCACATCACACCTGCAGCGTGACATGGAGATGATCTGTGTCGAGCAGGGTTTCAGAAGCAGACACGCCAAGGACATCTGTGTGTGTGTGTGTGTGTGTGTGTGTGTGTGTGTGTGTGTGTGTGTGTGTGTGTGTGTGTGTGTGTGTGTGTGTGTGTGTGTGTGTGTGTGTGTGTGTGTGAGAGAGACTGTGAGTGTGTGTGTGTGCTTCTCATCATACATAGAAATAAGCATAAAAACGAGTTAAAGGGATAGTTGACTTTGAAATTAAATGTTGGTATGTTTTAGCTTACCGGAAGTGCATCAAGATGTCGGTGTCTTTGTCTCCGCAGTAGTTTCAGTTTTGATATTTTTAGGTCAAACCGTTCTTGTCTGTCAGTCATATAATGCAGGTCTATGGTCACTGTCTCCAAAAGCATGCAGAGAAAAGTCCAAATTAAACAATTCCCCATCGTAAGTGCACATTGATGGCCTAAGACACGAAACAAGCGGTTTGTGTGAGAAAACAAACAGTATTTATATCGTTTTTATCTCTTTTATACAACCATGTCCATCTAATCTATTTACTTAGTCTGCGCAAGCGCCGTAGAGCGCCGGAAGTGGTCTCCCGGATGAGTTTGCGCGAGCTTACGCAAATGTATTTTTTTACATCGGTTTAAACATCCCGGATAAGCGCAAACTAGTACCATTTCTATTAGCCGTCCTACAATCTCTGTTCTGTGCATAGGTTCTGGTGTAAACAATAAGTGACGTACACGCGCGAGAGAGAGATCACTTCCGGCGCCTTCCGGGGCTGTACGGATCACTAAGATCAGACTAAGTAAACAGATCACTTGGACATGGTTGTGTAAAAGAGATAAAAACTATATAAATACTCGTTTTATCACACAAACCGCTTGTTTCGTGTCTTAGGCCATCAATGTGTACTTACGATGGGGAATTGTTTAATTTGGACTTCTTTCTGCATGCTATTAGAGACAGTGACCATAGACCTGCATTATATGACTGACAGACAAGAACGGTTTGACCTAAAAATATCAAAACTGAAACTACTGCAGAGACAAAGACACCGACATCTTGGATGCACTTCAGGTAAGATAAAACATACCAACATTTAATTTCAAAGTCAACTATCCCTTTAACATTCTCAATGTCACACACTTATTTGATTAGTGACAAAATCTTAAATATTTCTTCTTTTTTATGATGTTACTTGAAATTCCCAAACCTTGTGTTCATTTTCAGGTGTAAAGGGAAAACAACCAGTCGTTCAGTGTGGTGACAGTGCAGTTCACTGGTTTTATATCGCTTCTCCGGGAGCAACTGGAGCGGTGTGTTCATGTGTGAGCGCTGTTGCCTTCGATGAAAGCTCCTCACTGTGTTATCATACAAATCAATGGAGATGCATATCATCAGGACGTGAATATTACATTAATGGAAACCGAGCACGCAGTTTGAATATTGAACACTGAATAGGTCATGACATAACTCAATAAGCTGAACCTGATACCCTGCTGCTTTTCTCCGGCGATCTTTAACAAGAGCTCCAGCACTGATCGCATGGTTAGTTACGGTTGACGTTATCGCCGCAAGCGCCGCTCGGGACGGTGCGATCGCTGCGGGATTATGATGTCATGGCAGATCTGAGTCAGTGCGCGTGCGAGTCCGTGTAAAACAAGACAGAATAATTGCAGAGGTGATTAACTGTCCTGACTTAGTTATGGGGAATTAGAGATATGATGTCACTGTACCGGTATTGGTTGCTGTAGGAACCAGACCAACTCTAAACCAAACGTGATCTTAACCAATTCTTTCTGTCTTTCTGTCTTTCTTTCTTTCTTTCTTTCTGTCTTTCTTTCTTTCTGTCTTTCTGTCTTTCTGTCTTTCTGTCTTTCTTTCTTTCTTTCTTTCTGTCTTTCTTTCTTTCTGTCTTTCTGTCTTTCTGTCTTTCTTTCTTTCTTTCTTTCTTTCTGTCTTTCTTTCTTTCTTTCTGTCTTTCTTTCTTTCTTTCTTTCTTTCTTTCTTTCTGTCTTTCTTTCTTTCTGTCTTTCTTTCTTTCTGTCTTTCTGTCTTTCTTTCTTTCTTTCTTTCTTTCTTTCTGTCTTTCTGTCTTTCTGTCTTTCTTTCTTTCTTTCTTTCTTTCTTTCTGTCTTTCTTTCTTTCTTTCTTTCTTTCTTTCTTTCTTTCTGTCTTTCTTTCTTTCTTTCTTTATTTCTGTCTTTCTTTCTTTCTTTCTTTCTTTCTTTCTTTCTGTCTGTCTGTCTGTCTGTCTGTCTGTCTGTCTGTCTGTCTGTCTGTCTGTCTTTCTTTCTTTCTTTCTTTCTTTCTGTCTTTCTTTCTTTCTTTCTGTCTGTCTGTCTTTCTTTCTTTCTTTCTTTCTTTCTTTCTGCCTGTCTGTCTGTATGTCTGTCTGTCTGTCTGTCTTTCTTTATTTTTTCTTTCTTTCTTTCTTTCTTTCTTTCTTTCTTTCTTTCTTTCTTTCTTTCTTTCTGTCTTTCTTTCTTTCTTTCTTTCTGTCTTTCTTTCTTTCTTTCTTTCTCTCTGTCTTTCTTTCTTTCTTTCTGTCTGTCTGTCTGTCTGTCTGTCTGTCTGTCTGTCTGTCTGTCTGTCTGTCTGTCTGTCTGTCTTTCTTTCTTTATGTTTTTCTGTCTTTCTTTCTTTCTTTCTGTTTTTCTTTCTTTCTTTCTTTCTTTCTTTCTTTCTTTCTGTCTGTCTGTCTGTCTGTCTGTCTGTCTGTCTTTCTTTCTTTCTTTCTTTCTGTCTGTCTGTCTGTCTGTCTGTCTGTCTTACTGTCTGTCTGTCTGTCTGTCTGTCTGTCTGTCTGTCTGTCTGTCTGTCTGTCTTTCTGTCTGTCTGTCTGTCTGTCTGTCTGTCTGTCTTTCTGTCTGTCTGTCTGTCTGTCTGTCTGTCTGTCTTTCTTTCTTTCTTTCTTTCTTTCTTTCTTTCTTTCTTTCTTTCTTTCTTTCTTTCTTTGCAAAGAATGCGTTGAATGCACTCAATGCGGTTACAATGAATAAGGGGCTGCATAAGGCTTCAAAAACCGTATCGGTTCAATTCATAAATTAAATATTCAGAACAGTTTTGTGAGCTAGATCAACTGATTCACTAAAAATACTATTTATCCATGAGTAATACATTGCTTAATGGTTTCAGAAGATATTGCCTGAGTTGTATGAACCAACGCACTTTCATGACAATTAATATTCTACATTAGTTGTATATTAGTTCTACAAACTGAGGGCTGCGTATAAGGATGAAGCTTCATGCTCATATGATTTATACAAATACATTTCCAAAATTCATACAATATTGTCAATTGTCATGCTTTGGCATGAGATCGTGTTGAATGGACTCCTGATTCTACAGTGTTTCTGCAGTAACACTGATAACAATGAATTAACTCTGAGAATAACCAATTTTAAATCCCTTAACACTAAGTATACAGTAATAAAGTACAAAATATTACTTTAGTTAATTCATAGTTTATATACTGTGGTCTTCTTTTCTCAAAACTCACACAAAACTACAAAACATGTACACAAGATGCAACGATGCAAAACACTTGATTCAAAACTATTTTAACTTCTAAAAATTGTGTTTTTGCATAGTTGTGAAAATGTGAAAAATGTAAAACACTACTTTGTGTCTTTTGTTTGTTCAGTGTGCAGTGCGGCGTACAGGAGTTTGTCATACAGTATGTCCACAAATACACTGCATATACCGTATGCATGCATGATTGATAAGCTTTACAGTTGAACTAAACTGACTTGCGCTGAATAATGACGTTTGAGCTGCTTTACAGCAGAATTTGCATTTGTTAATGAATGAATGTGACGACGTATGCATATACAGTATATATTTAAAAAAATAAACAGAAATGCTAGGGTAAAAAATTATGTATTTGTTTCTCAAAACATGTATTTTCACACATAATCACTGGCTGTAGGTTATTGGGAAATGATTGTGGCATTTAAATGACTGTGTTTTCAATGAAACACACGAGCTGGTAGTTTTGAGTGATGTGTCTAACGTAGAGACCTGTGTTTAGCATTTTGCAAAAAGTTTGATTCACAATTGAAATCTGATTTTAAAGCGTATAGGCCTAATGTGTTTTAAGTTTAGACTTGGTCTGAAGATTCGGTTCATCAGTGAATCATTTCGCTGAGTGATCCTCCACTTCCACTTTTAGTGTGCAAGCTATACAAAAAAATCTGAAATAGACTATATACAAATAGTGAGTTCTTCAGTCAGTGTCACTGTAATTAACACATTATTATTGTTTATTGTTTATTGGTGTGTGTGTGTGTGTGTGTGTGTGTGTGTGTGTGTGTGTGTGTGTGTGTGTGTGCGTATGCATTAATATGAATGCAATTAATGTCCAATAAAGGCTGGTTTAAAGCACTTAATGACATTTTCAGATGTCCCATGACCTAATCTAAAGAGAGAACTACTGGTTTAAAATGTGCATCACTTAAGTGGCTAATCTCTTTATTTACTCTTTACATGTGAGCTAATTAAACAATAAGTTAGTTAATGACAGTGGCAATGAATGGAGAACTCACTATTTGTATATAGCCTATTTATATATTAACAATGTAGAGACTATTTATTAACTTTGCAAGTGATCTGTAAGGTCTTTATTTCTGTACATTATAAAGTTACCAATTTGTATAGGATTTGTAACATAATCATAAGTCTATATCAGGGGTGTCCAAACGTGGTCCTGCAGTGTTTGGCTCGCCTCAACACACCTGGCTAAAGCGTCCAATGTGCACAGATACACACACACACACACACACACACACACACACACACACACACACACACACACACACACACCAGCTGCTTCAGTGTTTAATTGGGGTGGGATCTGAACTCTGCGGGACAGTGGCCCCCCAGGAGTAGGACGGCACACCCCTGGCCTATACGTTTGGCTTATAGGTATTTTCATTACTGTGAAATATAAATTTAATCATTTTTAATTTATAAATCATTGAAGAACTACATAAGAAGTAAAGTGGATGCCATCCCATGCACCATTCATCTCTGCTAAAACTAGAAAATATGGAAAATGATAATTGGACTTTACCTTTGTGGGCTATACCAAACTACTCCATGCAATTATGATCGATAAAGGACTTCCAATTGCTTTGCAGGATATTTTGACAGTAGTTCATTACTGGGGATAACTAACAACTTTATAAGCATTGCATTTGAAATAATTAAAAAAAAAATTTGTCAACTCTTGTTGGGCAATTGGCTGGTCGGGTAAATCTGCATATTATACTGTTCATCCATTCATCCCCATCCATTATGTTCATCCATTCATTGTCCATGTACTCCCCTATATCTATATTTTTTTGTCCTGTATATAACATGTTAAATTCAATCAAAGGAAAATAGATGTTGTGTTAGCAAGTCTACAATCATTAAATAAATGTTGTATCAGTACACAAAGGACAGTCACATGTACACTTCAGCTTGAGCACAGTTATTTCTAAATCCCTGTCAAAAAGCTTTCGAAAAAATACTGTTTATTACAAAGTTAAAGGTTTTATTAAGCTATCCATCTATCCATATGTGTTTCTGACACCAGTGTTTGTGCATTTTCAGCTCTTTGCAGTAGACTTTGGGAATCGAGGAGGTGTCCCGTTTAGATGGCTATTAGGAAGAGCCGTTGTTGAGTTATTTGAACAAACACAAACCCATCTCAATCTTCCCACTCTGTTTTCCTAAGCACCACACAGCACAAGTCGAACCCCCTGGTGCTGGGTCTCTTACCACAAGACAATCAACGTATGATGAAATAAAAACGTGCGATTCATCAAAATCAACTCCAGACCCAACAAATTAAACAATATTTCATAATCACTCTACGAGGCTGACAATGGACGCCAATTTGTAAGTAAGGGCACCTCCGTACTGGGAGTGTTGTCTTAAACGCACGGCTGGGTGGTGTGTAGTTAATTACCAAGGCTGGACATGCTCTAGTGGCCACAGACACTCCCGTCGTACCTGTCCAATCAACCGCTTTGCAGCCCGGCGCCTACCAACACTTCATTTATCTTGTCTGAGTGTAGGGGGGCTAATTACCGCGATGCTAACACCCCTCCACATGCGTACACGCACTCAGTGTCCCATTGCTTGTCTTTTTCTGAGACGCCATGGCACTGGTCTGGGACAGAGGAGTTGGCCAATTAGTCTTCCATTAAGGCTATCACAGCTCTCCGGGAAGCCTCCCATCAACCCAGGGCACCGGTGCACTGAAGGGCCTAATAATCTGCTGTACGGGTC
Source organism: Phoxinus phoxinus (assembly GCF_949152265.1). Taxonomy (NCBI): domain Eukaryota; kingdom Metazoa; phylum Chordata; class Actinopteri; order Cypriniformes; family Leuciscidae; genus Phoxinus; species Phoxinus phoxinus. Next base: position 27,452,701 of record NC_136893.1, on the reverse strand, counting down.
CGCGGCTTCGGTTAATCTGTGGGGAGGGGTGGGAGAGGAGGTGAGGTCAAGAAATATATTTCCACTGCCTGTGATGAACAGTGTCAAGAACTGCAACGCTAAGGGTCATTGCAAGAGCCCTCCCACCTCCTCTGAAGACACAAGGTGAATAGCTATTCTCTTCATCACTAACATTGTGATATGTGTAATATGTGCTGCACGCTTTCCTCTCAATAACAAATTAAACACACAACAAAATTAAGAAAACCAAGCATTTTTTAATAAAAAAGCATCTTAGCATCATAGCAACGTGGACATGTTTGCTCTAGCTCTGCAATTCGGCACTCTTGCAAAGTCAAATCCCGTGTTTTATATATCACTTTATACAATAGATTGCTTAATGGATTAGTTCACTTTAAAATTAAAATTAGCCAATGATTTACTCACCCCCAAGCCATCCTAGGTGTATGTGACTATCTTCTTTCAGACGAATACAATCAGAGTTATACTTAAATATATCCCGGCTCTTCCAAGTTTTATAATGGCAGTGGATTGCAACCAACAAATTGAAGCTCAAAAACGTGCATCCATCGTAATGAACTCCTAACGGCTCCAGGGGGTTAATAAAGGCATTTTGAAGCGAAACGATGAGTTTGTGGAAGAAAAATATAATTATATTTAACACGTTACAAAGTAAAATTCTAGCTTCTGGCTAAATGGCCATACTCAGTCTACTTGCACCTAATGCTCAACTTATGCAACTTTTGACATCAGAAGTAGCGTAGAGCGTCATGGCGTAGTGTAAATATCAGCAGTTCGTCACATTACTCGCATAAATTGTGTTTTACACTTAGGTGGAATCCGTATGTTTGTTTGGCCAGAAGCTAGTTATTTTACTTTATAAAGTTTTAAATATCAATATTTTTTCTTACACAAACTCATGGTTGAGCTGCATTAGAGAAGACAGTGTTGTCGCTGTCAAAGAGACAATGTTTTTTCCACAACATTTCCAAAACTCATTTGTTTGACCTTCCTAAGGCTGACAAAGTTAGAGTGGTTAAAATGTATTTTAAACACTGTTTCTGAACATTGAAACCCAAACACTTATCTATGCGCTGCACATTTTACGGAGAACAGCTTGATTTATGTTGCTTTTGTAAGCTCTCACTTTTGTAAGACGGTTCCCTGCTCCTCAGGAATATTTACCGTATTGTGGACATTTTTTAAATGTTAAAATTTGTATTGATTGTACACTGTTTTATTATTGTGGTTGCACTTTGCGATTTTATCTGTTAAAAGCACTCTATAAATAAACTTTACTTACTTACTTACCATGGTTTTGTGATCGACTACTGTTTGTATTTCCTTAGTTTTCCGACAAATATCACAATTAAATGGTGGATAACATAGTATCTATAATGTATAAGAAAGTTACAAAAAAGCACCACTCTGAAACGTCCTGTGAAATCCGTGCTTGCAAAGTCTATGCATGAAATCCGTTCTGCATGATCCTCATGTTCGTTAACATTGTCAGGGTCTGAATCGTGCTCAAATTGGTTTGAAGTTGACACCATCCTCAATATTTACATTAGAGAAGAAAATGCAGTTAAGGAGGGGCGGGACTTTTCTCGAACTGCCAATCACAACACACTGGGCCAACTAACCAATCACAACACATTTTGTATTTCGGAAGGAGGGTTTTCATCGGAATTCGGCGTGTTTGAGCCAGACTGGAGAGAGAGGTGCTGTAATAATTTAGCTTGCTGAAGAGATACAGCTCCTCATCTGCGGCGATGCGTGTTGCAGTAGCACTTTCATATCTAGTTAGTGAGGCCAGCAGGGGGCGCTCACCCTGTGGTCTGTGTGGGTCCTAATGCCCCAGTATAGTGACGAGGACACTATACTGTCAAAGAGCACTGTCCTTTGGATGAGATGTTAAAACGAGGTCCTGACTCTCTGTGGTCATTAAAAATCCCAAATTTTCCCCTTGGCCTCCGTCCATCATGGCCTCCTAATCTTCCCCATATACTGATTGGCTTCATCACTGTCTCCTCTCCACCAGTAAGCTGGTGTGTGGTGGGCGTTCTGGCGCAATATGGCTGCTGTCGTATCATCCAGGTGGTGCTGCACATTGGTGGTGGTTTGAGGAGATTCCAGTTTCATTTGGACCTCCTGAAGTCTGAAGTGGTTTGAGTGATTGGATTTAAATCCATCTCAAAAGCGTTTCGGAAGGCATTTACACATGGTCCTTTCATGATCGGATAGATATCCGATCAGAGAGAAGGCACAAAGTGACAAGGTGTAAAAAGGCCCATAGAAGAAAGGAGAACTGGAATAAACCTTGCACTGTGGATGCTGTGCTTTTTCTCTCAGGATGCTCTGTAAGATACTGGTCTTCTGGCAGTAGCTATGTTAGGAAGCTGTCTCGTTTTTTACGTTTGGGATTGGACGTTTTTCATTTGTCTAACTGTTGGAAAGTCTTGGAAAGGTTACCTCGCTGTCAGCTGCTGGCTATGTTTTGGCTGTGTTATGGGGAGGCCGAGAAGCCTGACCAGCTGTTGGACACGACTAGGCTAGGGCCTAGATTTGAGGCCTGTGCAGGGAATTACACACAAAAAAAAACTTGTTGAGCGATTTGAGGCGAAGTTTGTCTTAATGTAGTCCATGATTAGTTCAGTTACTACACTGATTTACTTGAAATGTATTCTGTGTCGTTTGCATATTCATCTTCAGGAAATAATTACAGCGGGATGTAGAGCATTGTAATCTGTGATTAAAAAGAGTGTACGGTGAAGAAATAAATGGATTTTAAAAATGACTGCAACTAGTGTAATAAAAACATAAATAATCATACATTGTGGTACATCAGAGACATGCAAGAGTAATTGTCTAGTTTGGGTTATTTAGAATAGAAGGGTGGGAAATAGTGGATTCTGATGGTTGGATTAATAAAGAAGAGCCACAGCCAAAAACATTACCCAATTCCAGGCCTGGTGCAGCTGTTGGTGAGAGGAGTGTAATTGCGTCAGTGGCGTCCTGGCCATCCCCTGAAGCTCGCCCCTAAAGCAGTTAGCTCGTAGCCTGCGCTTGGGCGTCATCATTTTCTAGTACCCATCCATCTTCCAACTCCGATTAATTCTTTTCATTCTGGCACCTCTCTCATAAATCCTGGCACACTTAATTAATTTCACTGGCAACGCAGGGACCGCCATAAAGTGGAATTGTTCACACAAAACCCCATATTAATTATGCTATTTTACAGCAATCTCATTGAAAGCTGTGTTTCATCTTTCATAATTACATTTCCAACAACAATGGGGGCAACAAAAGACTCTAATTATGGATTTGGCACGCTGCTACTTCACAATAAGTCAACAGCGAGCAGTGCTAGAAAACGACTAGGGGGGTTAAAACGGAGGATCAATGACTCGCTTTTATTATTGCTATTATTGTTGTTATTATTTTTTTAGCAGCAGGAGGACACATTGTGATACAGAGTGTGCATAGGCATTTTGGCTCACCCGTGCTATAAATCTCGTTAACACAACAGCAAGCATTTGTTGCCGACCTCCTCATTTTAGTGGCTAGTTTGATAATGGTTAAGGAGCTACTTAGGAAATGGATCACTGCCTGCTAGTTAGGCCTCTGAGTTGGGTTTGCATGAGCAGCTGGACAAAGGATGCTAACGTTGACTGATGGAGACCAACTTTTTAGGGTTCTTTGATAGTGAGGACACTGAGGTACTGAGACTATTTAGGGCTACTGATAGTTCACAAAAGCAATGCAGTGAGGCCTAATAGGATCAGTCAATGTTGTTGATGACATGCACTCTTCAACAGGAAGATCCAATCCTGCTCCTGTTGGGTCAGCTTCCTGCAGAGTTCAGGAGTTCAGGATTACTAGAAATGCCCAGGCAGGTGCGGTAGAGAAGGCTGGGGTGTTGGAGAACTGAACTCTTCATGAGCAGGCATCAACACCCCTGCAGTACAAGTTGTTCTAGCTCTGCATGATTTTATGCTAAAGATGGGGCATCCCATTAACCTTACGGACAAGTTTGCTCTCACATCAGACATTGTGAAATCTAACAAGAGGATGGTTCAGGACACATCTACAACCTCTCGTCCCAGACTAGGGTCCAATCCTCCTCCTGGGGGACTGCAGATATTGGCTCCAACACACCAGCCTGGAATTGTAGGATCCCGAGGATCTTAATTAGCTGGCTCAGGTGTGTTAATTAGGCTGAAGCTAAGCTCGGCTGGAAGGTGGCTTTCCAGGAACAGGACTGGACACCCCTGTCCCAGACCATGTGGAGTCAACACTGATTGATTAGTCTAGTGCACTCCACACCACACTACAAATGGATGCCACATCAGTTTCCCCAATCTTGGTATATCTTAACAGAAGTAGTAAAAAGGTTAGTTCACCCAAAAATTTACATTTTCCCATAATTTACTCACCCTCAAGTTACTCACCCCTATTTACCTATCCTATGTGTATATGACGTTCTTCTTTCAGCCAAACATATCCTGGCTCTTTCAAGCTTTAAGAATCTTGTAAGAAACATATCCATATTTATAACATAAATAATAACAGAACTATATTCACTGGCTTCCGGTAAAGGCTGTACGTCAGTCCTGGCGGGAGTGACCTCTGACCCAACACATGACGTAGGACACAGGTCACTCTTCTGCCGAAACTAGACACGTGTACGGACGTTACAAGCCAGTGATTATAGTTTATAAAGTTATACATTTTTCTTTCAAAAGTGCATGGCTTCGCTTCCGTATGGGTTACTTTTATGATGGATGGATGGATGGATGGATGGATGCGCTTTTTTGGGCTTCAAAGTCTCAGGTACTATACACTCCCATTATAAGGCTTGGAAGAGCTTTATAACTCAAATTGTGTTTGGCTGAAAAATGAAAGTCATATACACCTACAATGGCTAGAGGGTGAGTAAATTATTGGATAGTTTTCATTTTTGTGTGAACTAACCCTTTACGTAAACTCCACAAATGTTTACTAGAAGCATCACTCTAAACTGTTCTACTTTCCAATTCCCATATAAAAGGAGTGAATGCTGTCACCATTTGCTTGAAAATTAGCAATAAAAACTAGTTTTTGGTGGATTTATGGGGTTTCAAAAAAACAGTGACACAAATCATTATTCAGAGATACTACATGGAAGAGGAACCATCTGATTAGTACAAGAAACTGGACTGCACAGACAACGCAATTGCTCTGAGGGCAGGTGGACCATATGACACATGCACAACTCTTACTAATGACTAATGACTGAATCCATTCATTATAAGGTAATGGACTCACATGGCATGTTTCATGGCACACTCTGCAATATTATGTGCATTATGTGTATGTATAGTTGCGAATGTTTTGATTGTTTACTAGTTTCTCATATGGCATTTCACTTTCGTCCATTGTGCTCTGAACTTTGTTCATACTCCAATTTTGAATGTACTGCTCACCGATGAAAGCATAAAGTAGCAAAAATAATTACAGTGAATAAACACAACTATTCGTCTTGTCAACAAGAGTTTCTAATTATACCATGGAAACCTAATTAATGGGGACCTATTTTCCATTGTGGTTAGTTCTGCAAAAGCCTGTAACTAGATTGGGTAAATGTCCACGTCTGAGTATGCAGTGTACATGTGCTACTGTGTGTCTCTAGTTCTTCCCAATGGAGGCCAATGGTGATCAGTAGAGGTTAAAAATTACATATCACATCTCTGCACCCATTGGTCTCTCCCCTGCTCCGTGACTGGCTCCACGGGTCCCACGGGTCGGCCTCTCATTCCTGCTCCACACCCGCTGCTCTTTTGAGGCTCTGCTGGGATCCAGGGCAATTACCCGTCTCATTTAATTGGCATTATCATTTTAGCGCGCTGACAGAGATGGATCACCACGCTTGACCAGACCACTAGTGTCTCCAAAGAGAGGGAAAGAGTGAGAAAGTGAGAGAAAAATAGGGAGGATGTAGCTAAAGAATGCAAAAAACTAAAGGTTAAAATCACAACAATTTATTTTAACGCAAAGTTTTTCCTTGGAATTCTCTGATTTACTTAAAGAGTAATGCTTTGTAGATGCATGCTAGCCATTAACATGATTTCAGTCCAAACAATGAATTACAGTGTCAAATTATTAATGGTGTTTGCTAAAGCCAGCATTGCTATCAGTGTTTCTCATACTTAGGGTAAGGTATTTGAACAAACTCAATACTCGGCATTAACATATTTTAAAACATCAGACATACACTTGCTGACTTGTACAGAGAAAAATGGTGCATCATACACTAGCGTTTGTAATCCAGAGTCATTTAAATACTACAAACACATGCAGAATCATGTGGCCAAAATATAACCTGTTTGATATCCTCTGACTGAATGGAATCAAAGTCTGAAACTAAAAACTCGTAGCCCATCGTATAGTGCACTATTTTGATGTGTGAAACCCCAATTGCCCAGTTACTTTCGGCAACTAGTGTTGACTGGCTGCAAATTGGGGCAAAAATCTGAGAAAAAAATAATAATTTGGTGTATTCCAGCCTTTTCTGATTTAGCTCTGACCTTGACATACCGATTCTTGATACCAACCACAACACCTTAGCATAGTGGAAGTGATTTTTGTATAGGCATATTCTGACTTCTGTCACTTTTATTTGTCTCCTGTAAAAGCCTAACAATTATGTAATCCCTCTGTGATTTTAATTCAATGTGAATGACACTGAAGCAAACTATTTTGGTGGAGAAGAACAAGAAGGAGAAGACGTGGTAAGGTAAGAACTAACCCATTGTGAGGCCTCACTGGGTCTTAACAAGTGAACATGCTGCGCTGCTGTAACTCACTGCCGCTAAACCTGTCATCCGAATTAAGAGCCCCCATTAGATCTGCCTGTTTCAAAGCCTGCGCTAAATTAAAGGATGTGAAACACTGAGGATCCCCGGGGCCATGAAAGAGCATATAATCTGAACGACTTTGTGAATCACCAGTCTTGGGAATTGGTTTATTTTGAGTTGCTTTAGCACAGCTTGCACAAAACTACATATTGACATGTGTCATCTTTCTCAAACCTCCCAAAGCTTCACACACAAATACACTCTCACATATACACAAGTTTTTTTAAATTTTTCAACAATACACTTAATTGGACCTGTTTAAGCAAACCCAATCAAATGTGAATGAAATGAAATAGGAAATGTAACTATTTTATGAAGAGATGATTTCATATGAATTTGTACGATGCGATTTGTATGAAAACAAGCGATTTAAAAATAATAAAATAATCATGAAGGTCAACTCCTAAACCTAATTGCCAGTGGATCATTCGAAAAAGTAAGAATGTAAGTGTACAAATGAATACAAATAAGCCAGCAATTTGCCCAAGCGTAATATAGTTACAACATGATGGTCCTCCGGAAAACTTCACCAATTGTGGATCGCCCTTCACCATCTGCCCAGTGGAAGAAGACTAAGCCAGCCCACTGCAGACAAAGAGCCAGAGCCTGCCGCAATGCAAGAGCTGACCATCACCTGTGTCCAATAAAGGGGTGCATGAGCCAGCAACACCATGCATTTCAGTGTGCATGTGCATGTTCATGGAGTGCAAGGGCATGGAAGGAAGATCGGCCCACACTCCCACCGCTGAGTTTGAGCTAGATCTGGCCTCTGTGAATTTTTATTATGAGGATTTGGAAAAGAATATCCCCTTAAATCTCCTGTCGTAGCTGGAGATCCAAGTCTTCTGTGTCTCCGCTGGCCCCTGTGTCTCCGCAGAGCCCGTCACTCCACCTTGGCTTTTCAACCAGCCGGCTCCACCTTGGCTCCTCCCTCCCTCGGCTCCACCTGAGACTATCATCCTTACGGCTCCACCGGGCTCCCTCGTCCTTCCGGCTCCGTCTTGGTCAGACGTCTCTCTGCCTGTGCCATGGACTTCTGTGCTTTCAGCTGTGCTTCGTCTCTCCACCTATTCGGCTCCAACTCCATCTTCCCTCCAGCTCGATTTTGGTCCTCAGTACCACCGGCTTCACCTCGGACACTCATTGATTTGGCCCCGCCTCTGTGTCCAGAACCATTAATGTTGCATGGTCTCATAGCCCCAGCCTGGGTGTCCACCTCCATCTCGATCAGACGTCCCCCTGGATCCACCCACCAAGTCTCAACCATGGCTCCTCCCTCCCGTCGACTTCGCCTTGGGCCTTCTTCCTAGCTGTGCTCTGGGTCCCCAGCTGGCTCCTCATGCTCCTGGCTCCTCCTGTTTTCGGCCCTTCACCAGCCCCTTGTCCGCCTCAAGAGCCCCAACCCTCCCTCCTCAGTTGGACTTTGTTGAGGTGTGAGGATGCCTTCACTGTCTATGTCTGTTTAGTTTCATTGTAAATTGGTAACACTTTTTAGTCTATTTTGAACATTTTGTTGACTATAACTAACTTTGCAACTACATTTCAACTTAGTATAACCCTAAGCCTACCAGTCTACTAATACTCTACTAACACTCTAATGAGAGTTAGTTGACATATAGGTGCATAGTCAACAGAATGCGTTAAAGGGACCATCAAAATAAAGTGAAACCAACATTTCTACGCACATGTGAATAAGTCTGCAGTCATATTAGTGGCCTAATAAAAGGTATTTTATTAGAATTTCCCCTGATTCATCGGAGCCACATAGGTTTTTAAGTCAATCACAGAATATGTTGCTAATAGCACATTCAGGTTTATCCAAACCAGATGAACGTGAATCTGGCAACGTTTTACTACGTGATTGTTGACTCACCTATGTTCCTCAACAGTTTTTCTGCATCCCTCCGCCTCTCTCCTCACTCTCGACTGGCTCCTCTGATTAATCTGGGGATTTCTGTCAGGACCACTATCGTTGACAATTAGCATACAGTTTGGATTGGTTCTGTTGTGGGGAAGAACTCCCTGCACATCCATGCAGAGTAGTATGGATAAGAGCAGGGAGAGCAGCGATAACCCCCCTTCTGGTAAACAGAACAGAACCAACATGAATATATTGCAGATATCATTAATGTGCAATAATTTAATGTGCAACATAATTCGAGAATTATTCTGATTCGATATTCGGTATTCAGAAGGCCAAGTCCTGACTTGATGAGAGGAGGAGCTGGGGAGGGAGGAGGGTAATTTAGTAATTTCCACTGATATGTGTTGCAAATTGCACAACATGGATGCACACAGTCCCATATTTTTTACAAGTAATTATTCGCAGCCGTGATCTTAAAAAAACGCAATTTGTTTTCCTGGAATTGAGTGCCATTGAGCAAAGATAACAGCATGGCCAAAGACTTCCATGCAGGGCCATTGAGATATATGGGATTTATGAATAGCTTTTTCCACGTATTATATACTTCCATGGCAAAAGAAAAAAATGACTTGGTCCACCTTTCTTACACCCTTTCTTACACAGATGTCTCAGCGATGTACACGTGCATTTTGGGTGGCTACCACCAGTCAGGCTGAGACACAAGACCGATGATGACATTAGGGAATAAACCCAAACATGCTGAGCCACGATCACCTCTCCCGGTGTCTCCCGTGCTCTCAAGAGCAGCGCAATGTCCATCCTGTCAACCAGCCCACGCTATATGAAAAATGGAAAGCATAAGAGACACACTAATAAAAATAGCATTGAGAGTGGACAGGAAGCACTGCTTCATTACTCACCTCCCTTTCCTGGCCTGCTGTTGTACAAATGTGCTACATGCTGCACAAACATGCATCACCATCGGCTAAAAAACAAATGGGCTGTCGGCCCCGTATTTACCTCCGATTGTTCATGCACTCTCACATTCACTTGCGTGAGATGTAAATATGACCCAAACAGACTCAGTCGATCTTCTCTAGCCTTGTGCTGGAAACGTGCAGGACAAATTTGTTCACTGGGAATAGACTTAATGTTGTAATTGCAAAGTTAAAGCTTCAGGACTTCATGTTCTACAGCAGGGGCTGTACACTTGATACACATCATTATTACAGTAAACAGTAGCTTAATACCTGCCAAATAAAATTACATTACATTTTTATATAAAGTTTACAATATGTGTTACTTGTTACAAGACTAAAACATGTAAACACACAGTTGACAACAACAAACAAATCGTGTGTTTTACCTGTCAAAAAATGTAGTTACACTTTTATTTCGATAGTCCAATTTAGACATTCTACTAAATATAAGTAACTTAGCAAATACATGTCAACTAACTCTTATTATTAGTATATAGTAAAAAAAAAAAAAATGATAAAAAACCGGCAGCTGTGGTCAACCGGCACCATTGGGGTAAGACACATGACATTTTAAACAACATTATATTAAACATTAAATATTGAAAAACATTAAATGGTACATAAAACCCTAATTTGCATAAATGATTAGACAAAAAAACTAAGAAAAACTTTAAGAAACAGTTCTTTCAACAAAAACTCATCAAATGTGAAGTATCTCCAACTCGATCTCACGACAATTCGTACGAATTTTACGAGGTGGCTAATTCGTACCAATTCATACGACCTCACTCGTACAAATTTGTATGTTTTTTGCTAAATCGTACATATTTTACGATTTGCCAAAATCGTATGAATTCATACGAATGACCTACCCCTGACCCCGCCCCTAAACATACCCATCACGTGGGTTTAGACAAATCGTACAAATTCGTACGAGTGAGGTCGTACAAATTCGTACGAATTAGCCACCTTTTAATCATTCGTACAAATTCGTACGAATTGGTTGTGAGATAGCGTTGGTATCTCCCAGGGAATTGTGGGAATGTCAATTTACGGTTTTTGACTGTAAATTAAACAATGACTTGTTCTTTTTCACTTCCAAAAACCTTTAAATTTAACAGTATTACAATAAATGCATAATGAACATTACATGTATGGTTAGATCTATAACTAATGTACCGGTATATAGTATGGAAACTTTCTGTTAACCAATTAACAGTTTTTCACCGTAGCATTTTTACAGTATTTTACCGTTAAAATCACAATCATTTTTTACAGTGTCAGTTAGTGTGTGCGTTGAACAGTGAAGTTAAGTGAGCAACAGGTGATGTGTGGGCTTCACATTATTCCACATATCATCCTCCCATCAGGACAGTCCATTACCACCGAAGTGACTTCAAGAGGGCGGGTGGAGTGATTGGCTCTAAAAGCTTCTCTCTCTCTCTCTCTCTCTCTCTCTCTCTCTCTCTCTCTCTCTCTCTCTCTCTCTCTCTCTCTCTCTCTCTCTCTCTACAGTCTCTTTCACTTGTCGAGCTCCACGACGGATTTGGTTCAGAGTTTCAGACAGGCAAGCTCACAACCAAAAACACTGCATGTGTGAGTGTGAGTGTGAGTGTATACTTTGGACAAGATTTGCACAGGAAATCAGAGCAGGAAACTCTCCTCTGTAATTACCAAACCAAGAGATAAGTCCCACATTAACTCCATCTATCTTTCTCAACATCTGTTTCTCTTTCTCTCACTGTATTCCTGTATATGCTTTATATAGTGATAA
>NC_136893.1:27408687-27436187 GCF_949152265.1 Phoxinus phoxinus | reverse complement strand
CTATTTTTTTTTTATCATATTACTGTCACAACGCTACATATCTTTTAAACTTTTTTTATTTTCAAAACAGACGCTAATTTTGTGCTGTTTGCTAGCTAAATATCACGAATAATTCAAAGCTCTTGAAATGATGTAAAGAATATAAATATTGTATGTTTTACCGTTTTTGAGACGTTTTGTGAAATAAACGCATGGCCTATTAATGTAAAATAACAACGAGTGGAAATAAAGTGCATCTGATCGGACGAATATCCCATAATAATAATGACCGCTTCATTTTGGCACAAAGTCAAACTGGAAAATGCCACATTCTGAAATAATAAAAAAATTCCCCTGCCCTCAATTATTTATAGCCTGTTTTTAAATAGGCTACTCCTGTATTTTAGGTCTCTTTTACGTGTATTCATATAGTAAATTATGGATATTAATAATAAAGGCAGTATATAACGATGATTGATGATAATGAGGTGGTGATTATCATGTAGGTCAGACAGAATCCTTAAACCAAAGATAAACCATAATTCCATGTCTAATAGCTATATCCTTAACTTTCCCTCATCAGTCATCATATATCGCCAGATTCAAAGCCTTGGATTGACGGCGTCGTGTTTTATAAAGGCGCGTTCCAGACACATGCACGTCATCTTTAAACAACTGAGGAGACAATCTATTTATTTATATTAATAGACATGCATTTTTAATAATACCAAAGCATTAGTATTTACGTGGCGCAGTATTCGAACAAAGCGTCCAATAATGTAATACACACTGATGTCAGAAACACTAATGCATGCACATGTTCTAATAAAATAATTGCAATCACAAATAAGCCGTTGCTTTGTGGGTCTGTGGTGAATTTGTCTCATTCAGTGGAAATCTAATGTTACATGTCATTTTACCAACAGAACTAATGAGTCACTTTGTTTTAAGAAAACTTGAAATGTATTTATTCGTTTATTCGTTGATCTGTTGTTTGTGTGTATCCATCTGCGTTCGAATAAAGAAAGAAAGAGTTTGCAGGCGTGATTCCGCTGTGCGTCTGCGGGCTCTCTCCACTAGGGGCGCCGCACTCTTGTAAATCTCCCGGCTGCTCGTTATGAAGTTACTCGGTTGGTAAAAGTGGTTCGCTTTCCGATTCCATCAGCATCACACTTCGAGGCTTTTTATATCAAATCAAGCGCACTCGGACTCGCCAATCTGTAGCCTGTAAGTCTCAATATCTCTGGGTGTCTGTATCGTAACATCAAATGCTAGTCATTTTCGTTGTTTTATTTATTTTTTTGTTTTTAGTTTTTCATATTTGAAAGCATTGTTGCCTGCCTTTAAGAAATGTCATATGATATTTTTAAACACATGTTTTAAAACGCATACGTTTTATTGCTTAGAAACTTTCACTTAACAATCTCTAAATTGTTTTTAAACGCTTCCCATTGGTTATTTAGTATTTCCATGTTACATCAGATGTATATAATACCCTAATACTAACACTGTTTTTATTGGTTTGCGGCATAAATTAATTCTGTGCATTTTACTTTTGAAGCTGCTGTTGATAACCAACAACCGACTGTATAATACAAGAATGAACATAACACCCTACATATAAAGAATATAAATATAGGCCTATGGGCAAGAACCGTCTTTTTACAGATGAAATTCATGACTGGAAATAAGAATAATAATTATTGCCAGAGAAGTGGATTTGTCATTGATATTATATCAGTAGTGCCAAATTAGTTCAAGTTCTTATAGTCATGTCTGTTACATATTGATACCCATCTCTCCTAATAGATGATGTATTTTGTTTCCCACTTTATAGAAAGCAGAGCAAGAGCCTTTCGCAACCGCCTGTGTGTGTGTGTGTCCCGTGAGGAGGATGACGAGGGAACCAGAGAATACTCTGTGTCTGTCTGTCTGTCTCTCACACACACGCGCGCGCGCGCACGAGCATTGATCTGATGATATCATTCAATATTAAACGTGCCTTTGCTTTTTTCTAAAGTCTTCTGCAATGTTTTAAACTAAAAAACACACACACACACACACACACACACACACACACACAGCAAAATCCACTTGCCTTCACACTTCCAGAAATGCAAATATAGTTACAAATATAGTTATCGATATTCCTTACTTATCGTGATGTCCAGCTGAATGTCCTATATGTCCTTATGAGCGGTACAAATATAATCAACCAAAAAGCCCTCAAGAACAGCATTCTTCCCAATCGCAATGTCTCGGGCCTGATCTTTCACCGGCACACGGTCCACAACGCCTCGCTTTGACAACTGCTCTTTGAAACATCTCTGAGCTGATTTTATTTCTCTTATTCATTCCTAAAATTCGTAGGATGGGAATCTCATTAGGCCAAATAAGCGTGCATCGACACTTTTTCCGCTGTCCATAAGCAAGAGGATCACTTAATAGATCATTAACCACCAATATGCTGCTGACAGGAGAGTTTTCCGGCATCTCCTCTCCATTAGAGAGAGAGAGAGGAACCAGTGGAGGCGAGTCTGAGGGAATCAGAGCGCGTGACTGTACGGGCCCGCGCGCGTGATGAGACGGGCCCGCGGTACCGGCGGACTCAACATGTTTCCTCCACTGAGTTATGATCTTTGGAGTGACGAGATATGATCTGATCTTTTAGGGCTGTGTATTATTTAATATCGATGAAATAATTCACTGTCGGCTCTGTAGTTGACGTGGAGATGCGATGCAGTGGCATTATTGTTTGTGATGTGGGTGAGTAACAAAATCGCAATGACCAAAAACAGGACAAATTACTTTTTATGGTAGTGGGGAAAAAGGTAAATTATACAATTGAAATAATTATTCATCAAATATAATTAATATAGCCTATATAGCTTATATGTGGAGTGATACGCAAGTGAGTGTCGCTTAAATAATAAATAAAATAATACAATATAGCTTAATAAACTGTCCGGATTGATTGGATTACTAAATTTAGTAGGATAATTTCTGCGACTGTTTCTTAAAGGCAAATCTATTAATACCTGATCAAAGACAACATATAGCAAAAATGCAATATGGCAAATCGTAAAATGTATCAATATGCGATACTAAAAGTCAACAACAACGACAAAAAAAGAATTGGTTTGGGTGGAGAAGGGAAGGAGGAATTGTTATTGAATAATTAACAACAAATATAATATAGGCCTATGGGAGATAAAGACAGACGCTGAAATAACGATAAAACAATAGGTATTTTATTTCGGTTAGTCGCATTGGCATTATACTTATTGAAATATTTCAAACACTTGTAATGAATAATTAATGTGTTTGTGCGCCTAACACTAATAATCAATAGTCTTAAACGACGCTGTAACCATGCCTGTTATGAAAGATGATCAAAACACTAACGCACATTGCGCATTTTACGCACGAACGTTTTAGGTCTTCCAAGTTCACAGATTTATAAATTATTTCTTTATTCTCATTAACCGTTTCAATTTATTCACAGATAAACTCACTTATCTCACAGCCGAATATCCCTATATAATATAAGGCTGCAGCTGCGCGCGAGCTGAGCGCGCGGCAGTGATCGTGCGCGCCACATGAGGGCAGCGTTGGGTGAGTTTTCATCAATCCAGCGTCACGCGCAGCGTAAGACCAGCCTTTCACCTTTGCAAATTCAAAAGTCACTAATACCAAAATCATACACCTGATGGGTCCTGCGGGCGTCCTCGTTCACAGAAAACATCAGCATCGGCATTAACATCACCGACAGCGACGGCTTTGACTTTCTTCATGGAGTTTTTTTGTAATATATATATATATATAATAAACATGCTAAGAAATTAAACCATCTTCCTTGTAAATCACATGAAAACTTGTTGAGTTGAGATTACTCAAAACATGTTTGGTTAAGTGAGTAATTTTGCCACGATGGACACGCGCTTTAGGCTAGCCTACTATTATTGGAATCTAATAACACTTGTGTTGAATATTGCTTGATGGCATAACCTGCAGCTGTATGTTTCAGAATAATAGGCTATCTATTTAAAATAAAACAGTCATGCATCATCTCAAGGTCTTGTCTTTTTTTATAGGTTCACTTAAACTAATTTGAAGTGCACGTTTTCATAAGAATATGACTTACATGTACATTTTGTACTTGTTCTTTTACCATATCCCCAATCCGTCAATACGCGAAATACCACTGTCCCTTTCTTCATCCCGTCAGCTGACAAACACACAAACAACGATCATCATGCTAATTCCAGCGATCTGACTGGCCGCCGGCCCCCTCTGACGTCACGCGCGCGCACACTATAACAGCGCGGAGAGGTCTGGCGTCCTGCTACAGTCTGAATACTCAGGAGTGAGTGCGAGCTGAACTCTCTGCGGTGCAGAGCTGGAGAAACACAGCACACGTCGCTGGCTTAAGGACATATTTCTGGAGTATCCGGGATCGGGACGGGAGCCCTTCTCCGGTACTCATTTGTGTCTTTTATTTATGCTTTGAGTGCGAGTGCGGCGACGGGACGCGAGAGAGAAACTTGACTTCTTTTTTTTTTCCTTCTTCCTCCAGTCCTGCGAGTAGAGACTCCAAAAGACTGCAGCTGAAAGTCGAGGTCTGTTCGTCCATATGAGGCAAATGTCTTTTGCAGTGCATTAGTCCTGAAAGTTTGCTCTTTTTTTCTTTTGCTGTTTGAACATTTCCGAGTGACACTGTATGCGCTCGAGCGCGTCGCGTTCGGAAACCCATCCAGAAATATTGCATGCGCAAAGGCAAAAGTCGGATTTTGCGACGTTGGTAAACACTTTGCTGAAGAACAGGGACACGATGAGCGCAGATCTCGCCATGGGGCCCGAGCTGCCCACCAGCCCGCTGGCGTTGGAATATGTCAATGACTTTGATTTAATGAAATTCGAGGTGAAGAAAGAGGCATTGGCGGGGCTCGACCGCTCCAATATACGGCAGTGCAACCGCCTCCAGCCGCAGGGCTCCGTGTCCTCCACTCCGATCAGCACCCCGTGCAGCTCCGTGCCGTCCTCCCCGAGCTTCAGCCCCACGGAGCAGAAGAACCATCTGGAGGAGCTGTACTGGATGCCCAGCGGCGCGTACCCGCAGCAGATCGACCCGCAGACGCTAAGCCTGACGCCCGAAGACGCGGTGGAGGCTTTGATCGGTGCCACGGCCCACGGGCACCCTCCGCCCCCTCATGTGCAGCAGCAGCTGCAAGCGGGAGGTTTTGAGGGATACAGGGGCGCGCATCACCACCACCACGGCCACGCGCAACAGCAGCAGCAGCAGCAGCAGCCGCAGCACCATCACCAGTACGGCGCGATCCCGCATCACCCCGACGACCTGCCAGTTCACCCCGGCCACCACCAGCATCAACACCACCACCATCACCACCACAGTCAGGACCCCGACAGCCCTTCTCCCAGCTCGCCCCAGCAGCTCCACCACCGCCACCACCACCATCACCACCCGCACGGACACCCGGGCCAGCAGGGTCACCACGGCCTGAACGTGGAGGACCGCTTCTCCGACGACCAGCTGGTGTCCATGTCCGTGCGGGAGCTGAACCGACACCTGCGGGGCTTCACCAAGGACGAGGTGATCCGCCTGAAGCAGAAACGCCGGACCCTGAAGAACCGCGGCTACGCACAGTCGTGCCGCTACAAGCGCGTGCAGCAGAAGCACGTTCTGGAGAACGAGAAGACCCAGCTCATCAACCAGGTAGAGCAGCTCAAGCAAGAGATCAACCGGCTGGCCCGAGAGAGAGACGCCTACAAACTCAAGTGCGAGAAACTGAGCGGAGCGAACGGGTTCCGCGAGGCCGGATCCACGAGCGACAACCCGTCCTCTCCAGAGTTCTTCATGTGAGTGCAGTGCGCTTCTTATGCCTGAGACTGAGACATTACACAGACACAGTGCTGCTCCTATTAGAAGAATAACCACGAGAAATAATAACCGCATATGTAATCATCGCCACCGACCTCGGCAACTAAGAACATGTTAGAATGTTTTCTGGGAAATGTAGATTAGTTGCTTGTAGTTCCTTTTACCCATTTTCGTAGAGATCTGACAAGAAAAGAAAAGCGAAGAACTGGCTTTTTTTTCTTTGTATTTAGGATAAAACCTTCAGATAAGACCTTCTTTCCAGCTGGTTTTGTTCTCGGTTGTTCATGAAAAAGAGAAAAGTCTGTGCTAAGCGAAAAAGAGAAACTTTGGACTTTCCCCCCCCCACTTGGCTAGACAAGTTGAGAGCGCCACAATATGCAAAACCTCCCTTACTGCTCCTGTGTAACCCGACAGGGGAACTTTATGCAACATCTCATTGGTTTATTGCCTGCTTGGTTATATATAGATATATATATATATATTAAAAAGAAAAGGAAAAAAAAAACGACAAAAACAAACACATAAATCTGCATTAAGATATTAATCCTGCATGCTGGACATGTACGGTAATAATTTCTATTTTATACATTTCTTTCTTTCTTTCTTTCTTTCTTTCTTTCTTTCTTTCTTTCTTTCTTTCTTTCTTTCTTTCTGTTCATTATGTATCATAAAGAGCATGTTTTTGATCTTTAGCTCTTTTTTGGGGATATGAGACTGGCTCATTGTATGGGTTCGTTTTGGACTTGTAAATATATGCAACAGCAAACCTACAAACCGACATCGAAGAGCTGATTGTTTGCCAACTTTTAGGATTTCTTTCATGTTTTGGGAATGGATTTCCAGTAATGGGCATTTTTTGCAGTTGCATTAAAAATAAGCAAACTTTTTTAAAAGAAGCGCACTTTTTTGGGGGGGGGGGGGTGGGGGTTATGATTTTGGCATTTTTTCATTTCGTCTTTTTGATTGTTCCCTTGTTTTGGCAGAACCGCGTTTAATGACGACATGTCGCACACACAGGTGATCGAGCACGCGCTTCATCTGCACTGATGCTCACAGTGTCATGTCTGATTGTAGCGAGACACACAAGTGTGCGCGCGCGTTTCCCCCCTTCATGCAGGCTGTTGCATAATCTAGTGCTATTCTATAATATAAGTAGGCCTAATTCTTGTATCTTTTTTTGATGGATAGGATTTCAACGAACGGGCACCCTTTCATCATCATTATTTGTTTCTTTTCTTTTGAGCTATGTGAGCTGCCAGTTTTATAAACCAACATTTCAAAATGTAGTTATTATAATCCAGCTCGAGGGTGTCAGGCTTCCTAAATCAGGGGTTTGTGTATTATTGCCTAACATGAAAACTACGCATGTATTTCAATGGAGAGTTTCAATGATCAATGTTAAATGTTTTCCTTTATTTTTTTTTCTGCCGGTCAGTAAAAAATAAGGGATTCAGGTTCTGCATAATCTCAAAATGAAAAATTATATGTCTCATGTTATTGTTCTTTTTTTTTGTTCTTTTTGTTTGTTTTATTATTATGTCGAGATTCTGGTTCTGCTGGCCAGATGCATAGTTTTTATTTTAATGATTTAAATTAACAAACTTGTCAGATCATATTTGAATAAGCATGGTGCTTGCATCTAAGAAATGTTGTTAAAAAGTCATGCATTTAACAATCTTTTTGGTTTATTACTGATTCAACTGTGTTGAAATCACATGTAAACTGCAGCAGCGGGTTGTTGTTCTGTTTGTTAATTTCATGCTATTATGAGGGGATCAATTTTCAAATCTGTTTATATAAATGGAAAAAAAAAAGAATAAGTTCAATTCGGACTGTTCCATTCAGGCTGGTTTCTGTTTCGTTTTTGCTGTTTTTGGAAGAAATGGTTTCCTATTTTGCTTATTAAAGTCAGTGAAACGACATTGATTTGGTAGCAACTCATTTGTATGCGTCAATTCCTGTGTCTGTCCGAGTTGCGCAAGATTTCGCTTTACTGTACGCCGCACTGTTATCATCCTCACTTCAACCCAGTACAATCAGTTCAGTTAGTCATCGATCACGCTTATTGAAAATGCGATATTTTCAAAGGCTTGTTTTTGTTGTTTGTCTCTCGCTGAACTTTGAGCTCGAGCGAACCACATGCAGGACTTATGCGCTCTTACTATTAACAACGGGAAGGATTAAACTTTGTTTTGGTTAAATATATTTAAAAACCTATGTTTGATAAGGTAAAATATCCGAGACACACCTTCCTTTTCAAAGTTTGAAATGCTTTTCTGTAAGCGTGTTATTTTAGTAAGCTATATCAAATATTAAGGGCGTTTTTGTATTATTTGGAAAAAGAAAGCAAGCTAAAAGCCGTGCTAAGTCCCCTTCTCTCTCTCTCCCTCTCGGTGTGTGTTAAGGCCTTCGCTTGTGTTGCGACCTGCAGGATTTGCAGCGCCTCGCGTGCTGACTCGAGCAGAAATCCAGCGCGCACGTGCACTCGGTAAAACGAGATCTTTGACCTTGCGCTCAAAGCCCAGACTGTGGGAACAGGACAATTAACCCTTCCGCCACACAAGACAACACACTTTTTCATATTTATAACCAATTTAACGACTATTGTCCATATTTTTTGGTAATATCTATACAATTCATAATAAAAAAGGGCATGCGTTTTTAGCCCGGTGTGACACCACAAGGATTTTTTAGGAAGTCATAGGCCTATTTTGCGATTATTGTGTTAATGTCACTGTAATTACATATGTAAGTACAGTGTAATACTAAAAACTATGCAGTTGTCACACTTGCAGTTTATTTTAAAACCAATTATATGAAAACACCTGAAAGTCTTAACTGCGGAAAAGCTATTGAACATTATTCCCTTTAAAAACAAAACAAAACAGAAAAACAGATACAGTTCAGTATTGTCTTTTAGCTTTTATGTCAGTGCAGTTTTATTGCCTTTGCTTGTTGCACAAAATATGATGATGTTGTAATTTTAGGCTGCAGGGCAGAATTTACACAAATCATTCTAATTTAAAACAGGTTCAACCTCAACAAAAAAACAAAACAAACAAGAATTAGTGCAATTGACTCCAAAGCGAATAGTTCCTGAGATGTGACAACTTGCCCCGCTGCTAGAACTACACGCAAATTCATTGTTATTATCACAGTATGGACGTTGGAATTAGGGTTTAAAATAAAAGCCGTCCACCCAAAAAAAAAATCCACTTTTTAATAAATGAAATAAAATAAACGACGCGAGTACATATGCGATTAGGCACTGATTTCTAAGCTGTTCAGAACCGGTCAGTGCGGCTCTCTCGCAGACTTCCCAGTGAGTTAAGCGTGTTGTGAGAGCTTGGCCGCTCTTCTCCAGAGCACGAGAGAAGGACAAGGCAGAGTGTTGTTAGGATTTCCTGACGGTTTTCAGTTTCTGGTGTCAGAACATTATCTGCCATGTGTCTGCACAATCTCAAGGGCAGGGCGACAGAACCGCGGCCCGAGCCAAGAGCACGAGTCCTGCAGCAACCTATGTGAAGCACCACGCTATCGCCTAATAATAACTCCATTTCTTTAATATCCCTGGTGTGTACATCTGTGCATTTAGCAGACTGTGGATGTCAGACGTGATTCACATCGGACTAGAATGCGTGATGATGTACGAAGCGAGCCCGGTTATGAGAATATCAATTAAAATGTGCAATCGCACCATAAATATTGACGGAGATAATCGCGCACTAAAAGAAGGAACATGCACAGACCGACCTTTTATTCTCTTTAGGATTAAATGTTCAATTATTATGAAATTTTAGTGTCAAAAAAAAAAAAAAAATCAATTACACTCACTGTTGCTTTTGTTCAATAAGCTCGCAAATTGTTATTGATTCTTATCGTTAGCATCTTCTGTGCATTGCAGAGTGGGATGCGGCCTGATTTTTTTATTATTATGCATTCCTCTGTCTCTGTGCAACTGTACGCAAGACGAGCGGCTGAGAGAGGGTGAAGAAGGAGCGAGTAAAAGGGGATAAGATTGAGAGAACGGGAAACGCATTGATGTATTGACCCCGATGCACTCGAAGCCCGAGAGCTGAGCGCTATTGGCATGGCTTTATGTAGAACAGGTGTACACACGAATCTGCTCGTGCATGCACTCAAATATTCTCACATTTTAGCTGTGATTATTTGATATGTCAATGTTATTACAATGTTACAACAGTTTAATGACAATGTAATGTGTAATAAAACATTTAGATTTGTTGCAAAACAAATTTACTCGGAAATGTCTCCCTCAGATGGTCTTATTGTGGGATAATCACAAGTGCATTAGTCAATGAGTGGCCGTTCTGGTCTCAGTTCAGTGGGCCGCACGGGTTCATCATGTGTGTTTGCTCTTCCTAAAACTATTGCCTCACTTCTGATCTCCCGACTTAACCTCTAGAAATTATTTAAAGGCAGCAAATATTTAATAGGCTTAATGCAACGGTCAGTTCACCGGGGGGAGAAAAAAACCCGGACACAATAAATCTATACCTATAATTTGGCTCGGAAATTGAAATATAAGAATACAGTAATAACGCTCACGGTTAGGCTACACGTTTCACGGTCTCTCAGTGTAAACTCAGCATCTAGAGAACAAGACCATGGCCGTATCATAAAACATAAGTCATATTTATGAGTTTGTGCAAATAGTGTCGAGCCATTCATAACAATTATTTTATCGAATCATAAAATAATTGAAAAAAATCAGTTTTAATTGAGCTGGATGCGGTATCTTACCACTTCTAAATTCTGTTCATATTCTCATCCGCCAGCTACACTAACTGCTCGAATATCATTTCCCACACTGCCCCTCATTAAATACATTTATGAAGAGGCATTTAAAAATATAAACCACTAACTATTGACATATTCCAAACTGTTTACTAATCTGGTTTACAGCTGAAAATACTATTTAAAAACCCTGATCAATCGCAACATGAACTTCGGTCTTTTATATACACGCAACCATCAAAGTTTATGAAGTGACGTTTGCATAAAGTACATTCAAACTTCCAGTATGTAAAGCCATGACTCGAGCAGATTTCCAGGGGAGTCACTTCTACAGGAAGGCCAGACATTCATCACAGGAAAACACATTTTCCTCACTCAACAGTTCCAGGAGAAAGTTTCTCTCCGGCGACGCCAGCCGGCGGGACTTCCAGGTCCTAAGCCCCCAAATGTCTTTGGCAAAACTAGGAATGTGTTTATTCAACACGTTTCCGTAATTGTCCCTTTTTTGTCCTGTATATCTGGTCATTAGATGTCACTGGTCACAGTTTCGACCGTTGCATGAAGTTCATATTGCAGTTATTCTGCATGTCATTTAAATTACAGCACGAGTGATGTGTTCTGCAGACAACTGAAGGAATCAGAGGAAACTGTGTGTTGACTTTGGTCAGACTTTATTTTCCAGAAGTAATAAGTACCAATTATTCCTGAGATATACTGCGACTCAAAATAGAGTGAATATACAGTTGTGCCAGACTTTATTTTCCAGAAGTAATAAGTACCAATTATTCCTGAGATATACTGCGACTCAAAATAGAGTGAATATACAGTTGTGCTAGATGAGTGTATTGCCAAACTGTAAGACAGGAGCCCGGCCTCCTTTTATTATGACACAACGATATGAACCGTGCAAACTGTTCGGTTTAACCACCATATATATGGAAATGTAATTTAATAAAAACAGTTGATTTTATTAAATTTCAACTTTTGAGTAATTGTTTGAATTAATGACTGATCCATGCATACATTAATTAATGTCATTAATATTAATCTCACTCTGATGCAGATTTTTTCTCTCTCTCTCTCTCTCTCTCTCTCTCTCTCTCTCTCTCTCTCTCTCTCTCTCTCTCTCTCTCTCTCTCTCTCTCTCTCTCTCTCTCTCTCTAAGCATGCCCATCGTCATCAACATCTGCAAGTGCTTTGGAAGTGCAAAGCTTCAAGACCAATTAAAGAAATAGAAAACAACTCATAAACACACTGATCTACAGGAGCAAGCTTCACTCACCATATTAATTTTTCTGTTTGTTCTTAAATCTCTACATTTAAATAGAGAGCCTAAGTCCCTCCTCTTCCGGTGGACCACATGGGACCTTATTTCGGAAAAATATTGTATGGTAGTCAATGGCGAGAGACAACAAATATTTTGATCTCGTTTGAATTGTGCCCTGAATTACAAATGTGATGTTTGTCAATTTAAAAGATACATTTTAAAGTCAAGAAAGTCGCAGTTTGATGTAAAACTGTTGAGGTGTAAGACTGTGAAAATACGTCTTGTGAAAATGCGCACATGTGACATCATACCTTTTTCACTCAATGAATGAAGCTAACTTTACTGAAGCTAACTTTACTGAAGCTAACGTTACTGAAGCTAACTTTACTGAAGCTAACTTTACTGAAGCTAACTTTACTGAAGCTAACTTTACTGAAGCTAACTTTACTGAAGCTAACTCTACTGAAGCTAACTTTACTGAAGCTAACTTTACTGAAGCTAACTTCACTGAAGCTAACTTTACCGAAGCTAACTTTACTGAAGCTAACTTTACTGAAGTTAACTTTTCTGAAGCTGACTTTACTGAAGCTAACTTTACTGAAGATAACTTTACTGAAGCTGACTTTACTGGAGCTAACTTTACTGAAGCTAACTTTACTGAAGCTAACTTTACTGAAGCTAACTTTACTGAAGCTGACTTTACTGAAGCTAACTTTACTGAAGCTAACTTTACTGAAGCTAACTCTACTGAAGCTAACTTTACTGAAGCTAACTTTACTGAAGCTAACTTTACTGAAGCTAACTTTACTGAAGCTAACTTTACTGAAGCTAACTTTACTGAAGCTAACTTTACTGAAGCTAACTTTACTGAAGCTAACTTTACTGAAGCTAACTTTACTGAAGCTAAATTTACTGAAGCTAACTTTACTGAAGATAACTTTACTGAAGCTAACTTTACTGAAGATAACTTTACTGAAGCTAACTTTACTGAAGCTAACTTTACTGAAGATAACTTTACTGAAGCTAACTTTACTGAAGCTAACTTTACTGAAGCTAACTCTACTGAAGCTAACTCTACTGAAGCTAACTCTACTGAAGCTAACTTTACTGAAGCTAACTTTACTGAAGCTAACTTTACTGAAGATAACTTTACTGAAGCTAACTTTACTGAAGATAACTTTACTGAAGCTAACGTCTGTCATGTTTTCTATAGTCTTACGTTATAATCGTAACGTTACGCCGTGATGCCGGAGTGTGTTGTACCAGACTGCACACACACGAGCAACGGTGACGTATAGTGCGAGACGAGAGATGAAGTTCATGAGTGATTTTCACATAAAGCTAAACGTTACTCTTCTGTTTTATGACAAACTGCGACTTTCTTGACTTTCATAATTATCTTTTAAATTGACAAACATCATATGTGTAATTCAGGGCACAGTTCGGACGAAATAAAAAGATAAGTTGTCTCTCGCCATTGATTACCATACATATTTTTTTCCGAAATAAGGTCCCATGAGCCGGAAGCGGAGGGGCGGGACTTAGGCTCTCTATATGAAACAGATTTTACAGCTCTACGTTCTGATTGGATGAGCCAAAGTTAATTTTGAGTAGACATAATATATCAGAGACTTTGTCTGTTTTTGCCCCATCAACAAAAATAATTCCTAACTTGGCCAAAGCAGATCTGTGTCAGGCTCTGAACAGCGCACAGCAGTGTTTCCAACAAACGGGTTGAGTGACTGATTCAACGGCTCACGCGTTAACAGTTACACCGCAGGCATAACAGTGAACCTGCAGAAAGATGTTTCTTATTTATTATTATTTAGTTTCAGTTCGGTTTGTTTTGTGCTGTGACGGCACTTTGTGTCACTCTGTTTCTCCTCCGTCAGTGTGTATGAAAACATCTGGAGCTCTTGGCCTTATCTTACCCGAACACTAGGCGTTCAGTTTGGCTAATCTGAGCTGGAATTTAGCAACACTCACAGCACAGCAAGTCCGAGCACTCCCACGATCCTGGATCCGTGAGTAAACCATAATCTGAGTCATGAACTGAGCTCAACCCAGTACAGGCGCCGGCGCCTCATGTGCTCAGCTGCCAGTGCAGGCGGGATTGACCTGAATTGTGTATGAAGTTTGGGCAGATTGTGATTACACAGGGGAAAAGATTAAAGAGATTATGCTATTTTGAAGGATTATGAAAGTAGATTTTTTTTTTTTTTACTAATAAGCCGCGCGGCCCACCCACCGCACTGGTGTCAGACAGATAACAGGTGTCAGGAGCACGGCTACACACATGCTACACAACACCCCTCATGAATGTGCACTTAGCTCATCTCAAATCTTCAAAAGTATTTCTAAAATGATATGTTAATGAAATTAAAGGCCACTCAAGTTTCTTAAAGAGAGCCCGCTCTCTTTACACACTTTTCCTTTTAGTTTCTTTACACACTTTTTAATAATGTCACTGTAAAAAAAATATTTTCATGATTTGTTATCACAACTTTTTATATTTTGTCAAATCAACTTTGATAACTAATGTGTGAAGATAACACACTATTTTGAGTTTCTGTTTATTAAACCATTCTTCTTCATTGTATTAACTCAAAATTTTAATTACAATGAACTCAAAATTAAGGCAATAAGGTAACTTGCTTTTTTAAGTTAAACCAACATTTCTTTTACAGTGTAGTTTGAATTAAGTACATGTTAAATCATTATTTTAATCTTTTGTCATGCTTTAAAGAAGTAAATTTTTTTCATGTGTTTACTAACATACTAAAGCACATGCTAAGTACTTTATTATAATTGCATTTGATACCTTTAAAAGTGGTATATTTTAAATGTACTAAATTGCAAGTTCTTTATTACAAATGTGTAATTACAAAAATGTTTGATAAAACATTCATAGCACTTTATTTTTACAGTCATGTTCCCAATGAACATACTGTGTGCAATAACTGGGTAATAACTGGGTAATAACTGGGTAATAACCCTGAACCCATAGTTGCCTTATATTAACCAGTACGTTAGGCAAGTAAACACTGTAAGTGCACATACTGTGAAATAAAGTGCAACCAAAACATTACATAGAAATGTCATTAAAGTATTAGTTTACCACACGCTTGTCAATACATTTTAACCATATTTCAAAGACAATGGAAATACTAGAAAAATGACGTGTAAAAGTAAAGAGTTCAACTCAGCATTTAATTTAAATTTAAACTATGATACATTTTCATTTAATTGTAAATAACATGCAAATAAAGTGTCTGGAAAAATGATAGAGTTTGCATTTAATTATATTCTATGTATATTATTTTAAAATGTACAATACTTATTTTTCCACAAGGGTCGACATGAAGCCAGAACTGCATTAAACAAATCCATTTCTAATACTAACTTTCCAGATCAGGATTAGTATTTGTGACTTGGTACATTTTAAACGTATGCTCTTGTATCAGACATTTGAAAACTGCAATGGGTAAAAGTGATGCAAAGGTGTGTGATTGTTTGTGTGTATGTGTGTTTGGCACGAACTGGTCAATTTGGGTTTGTGTAGTTGTGGGTCTCGTGACTTTAGTCGCTTTTACACATGGCGGGAGCGAGACGAAAATGTGGAATAAGGCGAAAGGGGAACATACACACTCCAACTCTTGTGCTCTGAAATGAATTTTGCATACAGCTTTTCTGTATCATAACACCGTGTGATTTGACAAACACCAGTCCGCATATCACTGTGTATATACTGCAAGCAGAGTTGAACTTTATGCAAATGAGTCGTGAGCAGTGATCCGCCTCCTGATGCAGATTGACAGTGTAGTTAAGAGGGAACCGCTTCTAGAAAGTAGTGTTTGTCCTAACCAGCCATGACTGCGACGTGTGAGCTCATGAAGACTGAACGTGTCGTCACATTAGCAACATTTTGCTGGCAGAAAGGTCCATTGTCTATTGTCAATAATGTAGCAATGTGTTAAGCACAGCTTACAGAGAAGTGACTTCCAAATCAAGAAGCTTTCTGACGGTCACGTGTTGGTCAACCCGTTGCGAAATCGGTGTGGGGAAATCTTTCGCCCTCATGCGAAATTCCAGATAAAATATCAGAAATGTGCTTGATTTGACTTCTCACTCATCACTTTACCTGGTTTTTCAGACAAATATAAATATACAAGATGAACAAGATCCTTTTTTTTCAGTCCTGAACCCCATTGAATATTAATTTGACACTTTTAAACTTTCTATTCATTAAACAAGCTTGAATCGGTTTCCACAAACACATGAAGCAGCAAAACTGTTTTCAACATTGATGGTAATAACCAGAAATATTATAATAATTTCTGAAGGATCATGTGGCACTGAAGACTGGAGTAATGGTTTTAAAATATATGAAAATAGAACAGTTATTTTTAAATTGTAGTAACATTTTACAACATGATCGTTTTTACAGTATTTTGCTCAAATAAACGCAGCCCTGGTGAGCAGAAGAGACTTCTTTCAAAATATTATCCAACCCCAACATTTTTAATGGTAGTGTTTTTTGTATTTATTAATTAATTATCGTATATAGATGATAATGGCTTTGCAATGATGAAAAAGTATTACAATCATTTATTATGTGCTTATTTCTCACTGATAAACTAGCGAACCCAGCTGTGGCAAGATATATTATCTGAAAAACAGTCTTATTAACGTACACAACTGTGCTTTTTAAGCAACGGAAGTCAATGGGGTCCATCAACCGTTTGGATACTGACATTTTTTAAATTATAAAAGAACATGAGCTCTTGAAGCTCCGCCCCCTGTGCCGGGAGCAGCAGCTCATTTGCATTTAAAGGAACAGCCACAAAACGGTGCGTTTTTTCTCACTCTCAAAAAGTGACAATTTTAACATTTTATCTGTGGGGTATTTTGAGCTAAAAGTTCACAAACACACTCCGGGGACATCAGAGACTTATTTCACATCTTGTGAAAAGGGCATTATACCACCCCTTTAAAAAAGGACCACATTTGAAAGTTGAAACTTTGTTTCATATCAAAAGTAACCTGAACATGCGCTTAGGACTGCGCATGAGCACTAGCTGCTGAAAAATATGCTTTTTTTTAACGCTATTTTGCATAAGAAAGTACATTTATAAGACAGTTATCAAATTGTAAGCTTGGTAAACAGCTTTAGGGAATGTAATGTTCATACATTCAAAGAGAAATAGCTGCCCGAGAGACGTTTCAAAGATGGCCGCTGAGTGAAATTACTTGCCTTAAAGGGACTTTAAAAGATTACATTTTTCATTTTTCAAAATACCTCCTTTTGTGTTCAGCACACTCTAAAAAATGCTGGGTTGTTTCAACCCAATTTTGGGTAAAATATGGACAAACCCAAATGTTGGGTTAAAAATGTAATGTAAAAATGTAACCCAACGGCTGGGTTTGTCCATATTTTACCCAAAATTGGGTTGAAACAACCCAGCATTTTTTAGAGTGCAGAAGAAGGAATCATACAGGTTTGGAAGGTGAGTAAATGATGACAGGGTTTTCATTTTTGGGTGAACTATCCCTTTAAGGGTGTTTAGATACATTTACTGGAAATCAAGACAAAAACACTGACTTTGTTGCAGGCTGGAAACCTTGAACTGCGTTTGAATTTGTTGTGTTAGGTCTGATAAAGAGGAACGATGTAGTCCTACTCTCTCACCCAGTGTCTCTCCGGGGAGGAGGACAGGGAAGGAACAGACTCAAGAAAAAGTGTGTCTGCCAGAGGCCAGCAGAGCTCTAATCAAACAGCGAAGAAAAAAACACAAAAAAACTTTGGGGTAAAAATATCCGCCTATTTATACGCAGAAGGAAGGGCTCCCCTCTCGGGTTTGTAAAGATACAACACTGCTACACTATGAGCCCCGATCAGCCGAACCCCGCAGGACAGTTGTGCTCAAGTGAACCCTTCGGTTACGCCATCATGCCAGAATCCTTAATAATAGGATATCATGCTCTCCTCTGTTCCTGTTGAGACTGTCTTCCTCATTCTTTGTGGGCCAGAAACGTTTCTTTTGTGCTTGTAAAAACAGCTGCAAGCATGACATTAACTCTTATAAACTCTGTGAACTTTGGTAACACTTTCCAATAAGGTTACAATAGTTAATATTAATTAATGCATTACTTAACATGAACAATGTATTTGTTACAGTATTTATTTATCCCTCATCCTTTATTCATTAAGACCTGATTGGTTACAAGGTAGTTTGTGATGTGAGACGATTTCAAACCATGTTTTTAAGACTGTCTTTGGTTCACGGCTTTAAGGAGAAAACACTCAGCAATGCTGTCGACTTATGAATTTACACATGGTTTGTCTTAAAGCGTATTAAAAACACCACATAGACATATAAAGAACATTAAAAGCTGGATTTTCACCACATGGGGGCTTTAAAGTCTTAAAGAGGTGCTATTTTGCTTTTTTACATGTTTACTTTTTAACTTGCTTTAGTGTGTAATGTTGCTGTTTGACCTTGAAAGTTACAAAAGTTGCAAAAGAGTTATTCTCTATATCAGTGACACTGTGTCTGAAACGCCTTCATTGTACACTCAAAAAAATGCTGGGTTGTTTCAACCCAATTTTGGGTCAAATATGGACAAACCCAGTCATTGGGTTAAATTTGACCCAAAATTGGGTTGAACCAACCCAGCATTTTTTAGAGTGTTTTCTTCCGGGGCCTGGTTGAGTTAGTTATTAGTGTGTTGAAACTGGCGGTTATGGTAAGGGGCGGGACATTTCCCAAACACGTTCAAAGCGCGTGACCAATCACAACACACTGATCCAGCCGACCAATCAGAGCACAGTGTGCTTTTCAGAAGGAGGGGCTTCACAGATAACATTAAGACTATGGGCATATTAGGGGACATATCATGCTAAATCCACTTTTTTAGTCCTTAAATGCATTTTGTTGTATATTTTGAGTGTTTAGAAGTACAGAAAAGTTTAAATTAGTCTCCTCAGGTGCTTCGTTGATATCTTTATATTCTGTTTTGATCATATTTTGCAACCTGTTCCGATTTTTCTATTCTCTATTACGATTTTTTTGAACAATAACGTCACAGTATTTGTAGCGGAACTGCCAAATAAGGACATCGACTCCCGGCCGAAAACTTCGAGCAATCCGCCATTTTTATTCATTACTTATTAATCAATGACACATACACTCTAAAAATGCTGGGTTGTTTCAACCCAATTTTGGGTCAAATATGGACAAACCCAAACGTTGGGTTAAAAATGTAATAAAAAAAATTAACCCAACGGCTGGGTTTGTCCATATTTGACCCAAAATTGGGTTGAAACAACCCAGCATTTTTTAGAGTGTAGGTTATAACCGTAATTAAACTAAACTAAACCTGTTCCAACTCCATACAGCATATATTCTCTGACTCTAGGCATTATTGTCCGAGTCGAAATTAACACGTTACTGTGAGTTTCTGTTTTGATATTATCATCTTTCCGTGAGTTGAGATTGTTTTGGTTAGGCTCCGCCCCCTGTGCCGTGGACCAGCAGCTCATTAGCATTTAAAGGAGACACACTAAAACGGTGTGTTTTTCTGAGCCCCAAAAAGTGACGATTTAAACATGCTGTAAAAAATTATCTGTGGGGTATTTTGAGCTAAAACTTCACATACACACTCTGGGGACATCAGAGACTTGTATTACATCTTGTGAAAAGGGGCATAATAGGTCCCCTTTAAAATAATTCAGATGTAAGTAGTAGATTAAAAGAAGTGCCTTTATTTCTATTTGTGAAATGCTAAAAGATCAATTGATGTCACAAGCGCGTTCATAAATTGTGTTGAATGTGTCGTTTTAGTTGGTCCCGCGACGTACTCAAACTGCATTCTCTGAGCAAGCTATAAGGTTCATGCACATAAACACATGATGTTTCTCTATACAAACGCACACGGCTTTGAGTGTGTGTCTGTGCTGCCTTTTCCGGTTCTGGACCAAAGTCACAGAGGACGAACAAGGGAAATATTTGTGGCAGAACTGTGGTCAGAGTGAAAGAGTGTGGAAAAAAAGAGGAAAAAAAGATGAGAGGAGTTTTGGAGGGAAGAGAGAGAGAGAGAGAGAGAGAGAGAGAGAGAGAGAGAGAGAGAGAGAGAGAGAGAGAGAGAGAGAGAGAGAGTGTGTGTCCCTGTTGGATTATGAAGGTGTGTTTAAATGCGTATTCTCCGAACTGCAGTCTCTAGAGTTTAGATTTACAGTATGTTACCAGGATTCAGCTCTGTTAATGTTCATATGTGTATTAAGTTGTTTGTCATAAAATAGCGCATCTCCTAAACCAAGCATGATTGACAGTGCAGAGACTGTGAGCAAAATGTGTTATTGAATTAACGATGGAGTGCCATTTCTGCACCTCTAGTGACACCACAATGATTAGCAAAGATAAGCAAGTTTCAAACAAGTTTCCGGAGCCACAGAGTCAGTGTTTACACTTTTTTATTTATTTTAGGGAAATCAACCAACTAATGACAGACATAATAGCGGCATAGTAAGAATAATATGAATATTATAAAAATACAGACATGACCTCTAAAAAGAGTGCATTTCTACACAAAAGGGGATTTAAACAAACAAACAAAAAAAAGACAGCAAGAGTAGGGGAAACTTTCTAAACAATGGACATGCACCCACACACACAAGTACTGTGTATCGTCCACACACTCACCGCGGAGCTGTTGCAGGAGAGATGGCGTGTGTAATGACACACTGGTGGGAATCTGCCGTTGCATGTTAATTCTTCCTTCACGCTTGCCTTGACGAAGACAGAGCCTCTAATTGAAGCTAAACAAACTGCTGACCCAGAGCACAGCTCAAGGTCCTACACACACACACACACACACACACCAGCACCCACGAACACATGCATATATACACATGCACCATCATGCACATCCATTCCTGCACATTCCCAACGCAACCCTTAAATGTGCATGCACAAAAGCAGACGCAGGCCTGCAGGACCACTGGCGGAGGGACACCGCTTCAGAGCGAGTGTCACCGCTGTCAACTTTGATTTCATAATGCACACACACACACACATGCTGCAACCTGTACACACATATTCTGGCATGTCACCATGCAAACACAATGATAAATAAATGTGCATGCAGAAATCAAATTGCTGACCTTCATGTCCTCTGCATAGTTGGAATATTTGCGTGCAGTCGCTTGCACATACACACCTGCACAACTTGAGCATGCATATTTTAACATTTGCCTGCTTCTCCGTTAGTGTCACTTAAATGCATATGCGTGCATGCACAAATGCAGATGCTGGCCTACAGGACCTCTGCATGGGTGACACAGTTAGCGTAGAGAGTTTTATAGTTTACGGGCCCTATCCCACACACACCGTGCAATGCAGCGCCAGGCGCGGCGCAAGTGTTTTTTGCAATTTCAGTCCGACGCAGTTATCATGTTCACGTCCTGCGCCGCGTTGTTTAAATAGAAAATGCATTTGCGCGCATTCGTTCCCCCATGGGCTGCTGGTCTGAAAACCAGGTGTGTGTAGACTGCGCCATTGAGCAACTGAAACCTGCTCTGAAGTCAATGGCGCAGTGTTATTTTTGCTATTTAAAGAGTGTGTTAGTAATGTGCGCTGATAGGCGGGTCCACAACACGCTACACTTTGTCCCGTAGATAATCTGCGCTTTAACCTCGCGCACGAGCAGATCCGTTTCCTCGTTCGGTTTTTCCGCTTGCAAATGCCGCCGTGTAAATAGCGCATCCGCTTTTAAACTGAATGGGAGATGAGACTCTGATTGGTTCACGTCACGCCCAAAACACACACATTACTCATTATGAGAATAGAGACCACGCTTGTAGACGCATTTCCCCCGTCGTTAAACTAGCAGAAGTGGATTCGGACACGCTTTAAGTGCACTTGAGCCGTACGCTTTGGGTCATGCACTTAGATCCTTAAAATAAGGCCCTGTATCTGTTGTTTCCAGAGGTGGAAAGAGTAATAAAATATTGTACTCAAGTAAAAGTACTACTACTTCAATGAAATTTTACTTAAGTACAAGTAAAAGTACCGGTCTAAAAATCTACTCAAGTAAAAGTAAAAAGTAGCTAATTTAAAATGTACTCAGAGTAAAAGTTACTTAGTTACTTTTTTAACAGCGGGGTGGGGTGGGGGGCTCTCCCGTGTAGGGTCGTAACGGTATGAGATTTGCACAGTATGGCAATGTCTCAGAAAATATTACTATTAAAGGGATAGTTCACCCAAAAATGAAAATAAGCCCATGATTTACTCACCCTCAAGTCATCCTATAGGTGTATATGACATTCTTCTTTCAGAGTTATATTTAAAAAGTCCATTAAAGTGCCTCTATTCATCATAAAAGTGCTCCATACGGCTCTGGGGGGTTAATAAAGGCCTTCTAAAGCAAAGCAATGAGTTTAAGAAAAAAAATCCATATTTAACATGTTACAAAGTAAAATTCTAGCTTCCGGCCAAACGCAGTCTACTTGCGTCTAAAGCACAACTTATGACGTCGAAGTAGCGTAGTGCGTAATGGCGTAGCTTTAGACTTAAAGGGCACCTATTATGCCCCTTTTCACAAGATGTAAAATAAATCCAACACACATTTATGTTCAAACATCATGTTAAAGTGAATTTTGCATAATAGGTGCCCTTTAAGTGGAATCTGTATGTTCGTGTGGCCGGAAGCTAGTTATTTTACTTTGTAAAGTTTTAAATATGGATATTTTTCTGACACAAACTCATCGCTTCGCTTCAGAAGGCCTTTATTAACCCCCCTTTAATCAATTAATAAATAAATAAACGGTTATAATAAATTTATTGTTATTATTATTATTATCATCAGTTAAAAAATGACAGTTAAATGAATGAAAACAGTTTTTTTGGTTTAACAATGCTTTTATTATAACAAACTTAAAATGATGTGTTTGTTTTGTTTATTAAAATTTCAATAAAACATGTCTAATCAACTAAATTCAATAACTGACCAATGACCATTAGATTAACTATTTTTTAACATTAATAATTTATTAAAATGTTTAAGAATACTCCTATGAAATGTATTTTATTCAGAAAATGAATGTTTCTTTTTATGATTTAATACCAATAAATGTAAACTGTATCCTTTTATTTTTTGGGAAAGTTCTGCAGAACAGATTTATTAAATTAAACCATGGACCCAAAAAAAGATATTCCTTAAATAATGTTAAATCTTTTTAAATTCAAATTATTGTTGTTATTATTTTGAGAAGTATGTTCTATAGGCATACGATAGTAATATATGCTATTTCTATCATAATTTCTCCTAGTTACACTAAACTTTTATTTTGACGGGTTCTAGTGAAGACCTGTTTCAGAGTGTATTTGACAATGGTTTTTCTCAAACAAAATGATGAAAATGCTCATTAGGCGTTCTCTCAGAGCAGCTCTCTAAATGTTCATGTATTCATGTCCTCATATTGTTTGTGAGAGGCTGAAAACACAATGAGCATCAGGCATACTTGAGTATGTAGTAGGCGCGACGCAGCTCATTCACACAGAGGCACGCAGAACAAGCATATTTACATAGCAGTCTTTTTGCGCTTTAATATTCAGAGACCATGTCGCGATTGGATTTATTGCACAGCTCTACTTTCAATTTATTAATATAGCCTACTACTATGACTGGATTCCGGGATTCACTCTGCAAACGGGACATATCTGCACGGATGGATGGTGTTCTATGTTTCATCCTTTTGCAGCCACATTGCATCCACACTTTTTGCACATTGGATAGGCTATCTATCCTCGAGGACAACCACGCGTTTTTCCTACATCTAAAGTAGCCTATTCACATACTGGCCATATGGTTCGCTTCATAAGAATTCGACGGCGTTTCACTTTCAGCTGGGTCTGCATCACCTTTTATGCGCGTTTGTTCTTCCCATAGATAGACGGTTCTCCCGCCCTTCAATCAATGCAGTAGTTTCCGGAGCGCGATTATTATTATTTTTTTTCCTTGAAAATTATTATTTTATTTATTTTTTACTCAGTAACGGATATGATTTTAAAATGGAGCGAATTACAATACTTCAAACAAAACGTACTTAAGTAAAAGTAAAATTACAGATTTAAAAAACTACTTAAAAAAGTAGAAGTACACAAAAAAACTACTCAATTACAGTAACGCGAGTAAATGTAATCCGTTACTTTCCACCTCTGGTTGTTTCATCACTAGTTTATGTATATGTATGTAGTCACTTGCTCATACACATATGCACCAGTCATATTCTAACATGTGCATGCGTCTTCTTTAGCATTTCACTGACACACATGACACAGCTGTACAGAGAGTATCATAGATATATGTTTAATTTCACGAGCGACGCATGCATTTGAATTATTGAATTATTATTAGAGTATTTACTATACAATACAGTGAGAGATACATGTGCATGAACAAATGCACACACAGGCCTGCAGAACCGCTGACTGGGTGACACATTTGGAGAGGGAGTGTAGTTGGTATCTTTGATTTCACCAAATAATGTACATAAATACGTGCATTTCCCAACACATGCATACTCCCCAGGTCCCCATGCAAAGAAATTGACTCAAAAGTGTGCAAGCCGAATGCATCCTCAGGCCTGCAGAACCACTGTCTGGGTGACAGCTGTAGAGAGAATGATGTATTTCTGATGTCAAATGCATGCACACACACACACACACACACACACACATGTACATGCATACAGGCTGCAGATGAATATCCCTGTCTGTTTTCATGCACAGACGCAGATCCAGACCTCCTGAACCTCCAGAGAGAGTCGCTCCCTTTGATATCCGAGAGAATTATTAGTGCTGTTGGGTTGAATCTTCCCCTTCCCGAGCGTCTACAGGAAACACAAGTACGCCTTTGTGTCGTCTGCACTGTGGATCCCTGTTGCGGCCCACAAATTATTTCACCGTGCTACACTTTAGGAAGGGCAAGTGCATGCATGCTAGTGCTGATCGCATGCCAGAGGCGGGAGGGAGGGAGCGAGTGCACACACGGTTAGCCCTCCTTCTCTCTCTCTCTCTCTCTCTCTCTCTCTCTCTCTCTCTCTCTCTCTCTCTCTCTCTCTCTCTCTCTCTCTCTCTCTCTCTCTCTCTCTCTCTCTCTCTCCTCGGAGAGTTGAAGCTCTATGAAGGTGATCTGGGGTAGCGTAGTCTTTGTGGCTTTACTGCGCTCTCCAGCCGGGCCTCCAGGGTCCTGAACCCAACCCAGCGCCGGCTCCTAATCCAGGCCCAGGCTTCTCCCACAGGCCTCGGGCCTCAGGAGGCCGGGAAACACGCTGCTGGTGTAATTGCAGACACGGATGCAGGAAGAACAAGAAGTTATTACAGTAAATGTGTCTAGGAAATGATTTTAATAGCATGTGTGCAGGACACATATGAGTCGTACAAGTTCTGATGGGTTATGTGGACAAGAATGAACATGACAAAAGCAGTCAGAGAGGGAATTATTTCGGGTGACTCATATTCTCACACTAGCCGTCTTGTCTTCTACTTTTCACAAATACTTTATTTGAAGAAAAACTTTTTCCAAACCCGCATGCCTTTCTTTCTTGCTGATTGTTGATGTGGAAGTCTTGAAGCACCATTTTTTTTAGAGAATTTAAGTGGAAATGAGGCTTTTCTAAAGACTTAAAGGATTAGTTCACTTTTAAAAAAACTTTTGCTGATAATTTACTCACCCCGATGTCATCCAAGATGTCCATGTCTTTCTTTCTTCAGTGGAAAATAAATTAAGGTTTTTGATGAAAACATTTCTCCATATAATGGACGTCAATGGGCCCCAAACGGTTCAAGGTCCAGATGACAGTGTCAGCGCCGCTTCAACGGGCTTTAAACGACACCAGACGATGAATACGGGTCTTATCTAGCGAAACCATCGTCATTTAAAAAATAAATTAAAAAGTTAAAGTTTTATAAGCACAAATGCTTGCCTTGCTCTGTTCTGTGCGTATAAAGACATATGTGTGTATGGTCCTCCGTCCCCACATTTGTAAACACTCGGTACGTCAAGCGTGACCTTTTCAACGTAATTGTGTATTACATGACGTCACGAACGCCCATCACAGAACAGAGCAAGGCGAGCGCTTGTGCTTATAAAACTTTAACTTTTTTATTTATTTTTGAAATGACGATGGTTTCGCTAGATCAGACCCTTATTCATCGTCTGGTGTCGTTTAAAGCCCGTTGAAGCGGCGCTGACACTGTCATCTGGACCTTGAACCGTTTGGGGCCCATTGACGTCCATTATATGGAGAAATGTGTTCATCAAAAACCTTCATTTCTTTTCGACTGAAGAAAGAAAGACATGGACATCTTGGATGACATCGGGGTGAGTAAATTATCAGCAAAAGTTTTTTAAAAAGTGAACTAATCCTTTAACGCCAAACCTAAACATTTTTATTGTATTTTTTAGCTCAACAACAGCATTATGAAACGGTATCTATCTTCTGCTATGCTCTGCGAACGAAAGAAAGTCACATGGGTGTGGAGCAACACGAGAGTGAGTAAATGATGACACAACTTTAACTTTTTTTTGCCCCCAACTTTCCCTCGAAGCACATCTCTGTCTCACACACACGGCTGCAGTCACAAGGTGTTAGTGATCTTCATTCCCTCTTTAAGAAAATAAAGACATCTGTCTGCAACATCTGTCGCTGTTACACACACTCATTATTCGACTATTAAGACAGTAAAAGCTTGATCTTAATGGCCCAGTAATGACAACATGTTCATTGCAGGATAAGCAAGAAGAGACTCCATCGCATCTTCCTCCTCTTCAACACCTGCACTCCTTCCACTCCTTTCTCTCTGTGATGTTTACTCGTCTCCCATCCTCTCATTTTGATTCTGTTTTTCCTTTCCATTACCCCCATATCTGTGTGTGTGTGTGTGTGTGTGCTTCCCCTGCGGGCGCATCTCTCCTCAATAACCCGTCCGACCTGTTCGCATGCACTCGTTCACACCGATCATGCACACCGCTGCTTATGGGATCCAGGGAAAGAAGGACAATAAATAAATAAAGAGAGATCAAGAGGATATGCATTGCTGTAATCCAAAGGCCAAATAAACTTGGTTTCCCCAACAGCGGATCGAGGGAATCGGTGGAAGAGTGAAACTTCAGTGAGCACACACTCCTCTGAAGGGTGCATGCATGCTTGCTGCAAAAATGCTGGGTTGTTTTAACCCAATTTTGGGTCAAATATGGACAAACACAGCCGTTGGGTTACATTTT
Organism: Phoxinus phoxinus; assembly: GCF_949152265.1. Taxonomy (NCBI): domain Eukaryota; kingdom Metazoa; phylum Chordata; class Actinopteri; order Cypriniformes; family Leuciscidae; genus Phoxinus; species Phoxinus phoxinus. Next base: position 27,408,996 of record NC_136893.1, on the reverse strand, counting down.
TAAATTACATTTTTAACCCAACGTTTGGGTTTGTCCATATTTGACCCAAAATTGGGTTGAAACAACCCAGCATTTTTTAGAGTGAATGCACATCTGTGTGTTTCGAACAGTTGGTACGATTTTTTGGCTACAGTGTAATTACACATTTAAGCACTGAGTAATAACGATACATGAGCTTATAGGGTTCGGATTAGGGTTTGGTTGAGGGTTAGTTGCATGTAATTATGCATAATTTACTGTTAATTCTATGGTAAGTACATGTAACTTATGTAACAAGGACACTGTGAAATAAAGTGTTACAGATTGTTT